>NC_087267.1:20143716-20443716 GCF_015220805.1 Pogoniulus pusillus
CTGATGAAGCTAAAATTTACAGGAGCAACCTATGCTGGGGCAGAAATGTGATAGGGAAGGAGTGGCAGAGAAGAACTATCATGTATTGGTCACCACCTCACCATCCATTCTGTGCCATTGTTGGGATGGGTAGGGGACCTGGGAGTGAAGGAGGAATGTTGAGCCAAGGAGAGGTGGGGGAGGAAAGCTATTTGAATGCTTTTCTTTCCCACTGTCTTAATTTATTTTAAATGAAAAAAAACCAAAAACCCTAAAGCAGTTTCTCCCAAATTGAGGCATTTTTGCCCACCACAGCAGTGTGTAATCTCCCTCATTGTCTTTCTAATCCTGTTTTCTCCCTCTCTCCTGCTGGGATGGGGAGCAACTGAGGAACTGGGTAGAAGTCTCCTATGAGGACAGACTGAAAGAGTTGGAACTGCCCAGGCTGGAGAAGAGGAGGCTCCCAGGTGACCTTGTGGCCTTCCAGGATCTGAAGGGGGCCTACAAAAGTGCTGGGGAGGGACTTTTTAGGCTGTCAGGGAGTGACAGGTCCAGGGGAAATGGAGCAAAGCTGGAGGTGGGGAGGTTCAGACTGGACATGAGGAGGAAGCTTTCTGGCATGAGAGTGGTGAGAGCCTGGCATGGGCTGCCCAGGGAGGTGGTTGAGCCCCCATTGCTGGAAGTGTTTAAGGCCAGGCTGGCTGAGGCTGTGGGCAGCCTGGTCTAGGGTAAGGGAGTCCCTGGACATGGCAGGGGGGTTGGATCTAGATGATCCTTGTGGCCGCTTCCAACCCTGACTGATTCTATAATTCTATGAGTCTAAGTTTGGCCCTTAGCCAAGGTCAATCCCTCCACAAAAAACAAATTGATTCTGGGGTCCAAAAAAATTTGGCCTGGCTAAGACATGCTGTTCAGTCTTCATTCTGAAGATTTCAAGTGATTAAAAGTCTGCCACTGCCCATGACAAATCTGTTCCAGTTGTCAGCCGTTCCCACTCTGAAACATTTTACCATTGTTTCTGCCATTCAAAGTTGTTAAAATATCCACCAATTTGATGGGGGAGTCTGTGGATGATTTGGTGGCTGTACCTAGTACCCATTCATGGTACACTGGCTGGAAAAGAGTCTGAGTTGGAGTCTGGAGGAAGGATCTTACTCATTTTGTGTGTAAGAAAAGCCTGGATGAGGCACTTAGTGCCATGGTCTAGTTGACTGCATAGGGCTGGGTGCTAGGTTGACCTGGATGATCTTGGAGGTCTCTTCCAACCTGGTTGATTCTATGATTCTATGATCTTCTTGATTGCAAAATGGGAACAAGTGATCCCTATTGCTGAAACAACCCCAAGACAGCAACCATAATTTACCATGGCACTAAGTGCCTCATCCAGGCTTTGCTTGAACACTTCCAGGGACGACGACTCCACCACCTCCCTGGGCAGCCCATTCCAATACCAATCACTCTCTCTGACAACAACTTCCTCCTAACATCCATCCTAGACCTCCCCTGGCACAACTTGAGACTGTGTCCCCTTGTTCTGTTGCTGGTTGCCTGGCAGAGGAGACCAACCCCCACCTGGCTACAGCCTCCTTTTAGATAATTGTAGACAGCAATGTGTCTCCTACTAAAGGAAGCTGGTGATCAATATTCCTCACTTCACTGGCTGCACAGAAAGCCTGGGAAAGATGGGCTTGCCTGTTTGAACTTAGTTTTTGTGAACACTTTGTGAAATTAATGGTTTTATTAAAGCCTTCCCTCTGGCTTACTAGGCAGAAGGTTACATATATCATTCTAGCTTTAAGGAAAGGGAATGAAAGGTGATTGCAAGAATGCTCAGCTGGTATAAATCAAAGCATTCCTACATGTATAGTGCCCTGCTGCAGCCTGTCCCAAAATGATTATGGACACTTAGGGAAAGCATAATACACTGCCACTTTCTGAGCACTTACTCATTGCCCAGGCTGGGGCTTGTTACCTTGTGTCACTGCCATGAGTCAGACCACGTCTGGTTCTACTCACCCTGCGCTAATCTGCCTCCTCTGGATCTTTCTTTCAGAGTGATGCTCTCTCTGTTTTGAGGAGCTACAGTTAAAGATTGAGATGAAAATCATAGAATCGCTCAGGGTTGGAAGGGACCACAAGGATCATCTAGATCCAACCCCCCTGCCATGCCCAGGGACACCCTACCCTAGAGCAGGCTGCACACAGCCTCAGCCAGCCTGGCCTTAAACACCTCCAGCCATGGGACCTCAACCACCTCCCTGGGCAACCCATGCCAGGCTCTCACCACTCTCATGCTCAACAACTTCCTCCTCACACCCAGTCTGAACCTCCCCACCTCCAGCTTTGCTCCATTCCCCCTGGTCCTGTCACTCCCTGATAGCCTAAAAAGTCCCTCCCTAACTTTTTGTAGACCCCCTTCAGATACTGGAAGGCAAGGAAGAAAAAAAAAACCCAACATGCAGGACTCTGAACATACATAACTCAGCTTAAAAAAGTTATAGGAGTTAGATGGGAAAAGACCCTAAAAGTGTTTGTGTTCTCCTGTGACAAGAAATTTCTCTTCCCCTTACTCTTAAAGGGGAAAGGAAGCCCCTCTGGAGAGGTCATCTATGATGTGCATTATCTCTGAAATGCAACTATTTTATATATCAGATTCAAACAATGTGCAGTACACAAATGTATGCAAACCTCTGAGGGCAAGTATGTGGAAGCGTTCCTCCCTCTTCCTACTTCCTTCTCCCTCCCCACAAACAAGGCTTGCAGATGTTTTCTTCTGCTCTTTATTCTTTTGTTCCTGTTTGGCTGTGACCCTTACTCCCAACTGATTCTTTTTTGTCAAACTTTGTTTTTTCCTGAGCCTTTGATCCTGTACTTTGACTCTTGCAATAATGAACACAACACTGTTATTTTGCTGGATCCATTGTATGATTCCTTACCTCTCAGAGTTCCCATGAAAGCTTCTTCTTTTGTCAATGTCTTGCAGAAAAAGAGACTCTCACATAAAAAAAAATAACCAATGCCATCTTACCTAAGGGCAGGTGAAATACAACCTAAGTACATACTCAGGGTTATGTACCATAACTATAATTTTGGTTATTCAATCTGACTTTGTTTATACTTCTTCATTTTCTCAGCCAGAAGAAACAAGTAAGAGATTGAAAAATATGTTCATAGAAACAAGTTTAGAAGACAGTGTAGCAGACCAAAGGCTGGAGCTCCAATACTGGGTCAGGAGCAACAGTTTCGTCTTCTCAGAAAGAAATATTTGCTCGTGCCCAAACTGTATAGACCCTTAGGTCTTCTGATGCTCTTGCTCTTCTCTCTTCTCTTCTCTTCTCTTCTCTTCTCTTCTCTTCTCTTCTCTTCTCTTCTCTTCTCTTCTCTTCTCTTCTCTTCTCTTCTCTTCTCTTCTCTTCTCTTCTCTTCTCTTCTCTTCTCTTCTCTTCTCTTCTCTTCTCTTCTCTTCCCTTCCCTTCCCTTCCCTTCCCTTCCCTTCCCTTCCCTTCCCTTCCCTTCCCTTCCCTTCCCTTCCCTTCCCTTCCCTTCCCTTCCCTTCCCTTCCCTTCCCTTCCCTTCCCTTCCCTTCCCTTCCCTTCCCTTCCCTTCCCTTCCCTTCCCTTCCCTTCCCTTCCCTTCCCTTCCCTTCCCTTCCCTTCCCTTCCCTTCCCTTCCCTTCCCTTCCCTTCCCTTCCCTTCCCTTCCCTTCCCTTCCCTTCCCTTCCCTTCCCTTCCCTTCCCTTCCCTTCCCTTCCCTTCCCTTCCCTTCCCTTCCCTTCCCTTCCCTTCCCTTCCCTTCCCTTCCCTTCCCTTCCCTTCCCTTCCCTTCCCTTCCCTTCCCTTCCCTTCCCTTCCCTTCCCTTCCCTTCCCTTCCCTTCCCCTCCCCTCCCCTCCCCTCCCCTTCCCCCTTCCCTTCCCCCTTCCCTTCCCCCTTCCCTTCCCCCTTCCCTTCCCCCTTCCCCCTCCCCCCTTCCCCCTTCCCCCTTCCCCCTTCCCCCTTCCCCCTTCCCCCTTCCCCCTTCCCCCTTCCCTTCCCCCTTCCCTTCCCCCTTCCCCCTTCCCCCTTCCCTTCCCCCTTCCCTTCCCCCTTCCCTTCCCCCTTCCCTTCCCTTCCCCCTTCCCTTCCCCCTTCCCTTCCCCCTTCCCTTTCCCTTCCCCCTTCCCTTCCCTTCCCCCTTCCCTTCCCTTCCCTTCTCCCTTCCCCCTTCCCCCTCCTCCTCCTCCCTTCCCTTCCCTTCCCCCTTCCCTTCCCCCTTCCCTTCCCCCCTCCCCTTCCCTTCCCCCTTCCCTTCCCCCTTCCTTTCCCCCTTCCCCTGTCCCCTTCTTTCCCCTTTCCCCTTCTTTCCCCTTTCCCCTTCTTTCCCCTTTCCCCTTCTTTCCCCTTTCCCCTTCTTTTCCCTTTTCCCTTTTCCCTTTTCCTTTTCCCCTTTCCCCTTTCCCCTTTCCCCTTTCCCCTTTCCCCTTTCCCCTTTCCCCTTTCCCCTTTCCCCTTTCCCCTTTCCCCTTTCCCCTTTCCTTTCTTTTCCTTTCCTTTCCTTTCCTTTCCTTTCCTTTCCTTTCCTTTCCTTTCCTTTCCTTTCCTTTCCTTTCCTTTCCTTTCCTTTCCTTTCCTTTCCTTTCCTTTCCTTTCCTTTCCTTTCCTTTCCTTTCCTTTCCTTTCCTTTCCTTTCCTTTCCTTTCCTTTCCTTTCCGTGCCCAGACATCTCAGGCTGAATGAGAAAACTGTGGCAAGGAGGATCTCAGCTTCAAGGAAGTCTGCCCACACAGAAAACATAGCAGTTGTTGTAGCTGTGTATTAGTGATATGATATGTGACATGTGCTGTTCAGCTTGGAGAAAAGAAGGCTCCAGGGAGATCTTATAGCAGCTTTTCAGTATTTGAAGGAGGCCTACAAGAAAGCCAGGAAGGGACTTTTTACAAAGATTTGTAGTGCTAGGATGAGAGGGAATGGATTGAAGCTCAGGGAGGGCAGCTTTAGACTGGAGATTAGGAAGAAATTCTTTCCAGTGAGAGTGGTGAGACAGTGAAACAGATTTCCCAGGGAAGACATGGATGCCTTTCCTGGAGGTGTTCAGGACCAGGCTGGATGGGTTCTTGAAGAACCTGGACTAGTGGGAGGTGTCCCTGCCCATGGCAGTGGAGGTTGATCTTGAAGCTCCCTTCCAGCCTAAACCCATTCTATGAATCTATGTGGTGGTTTGGGAGTTTCCTGTGCCCCCACCTCAGAATTCACCAGGCTAACTCATCCAGCTGGAATTTAAGGAACGCGGCACAGACACACAAGCATATGTACACAATACATACAGATATTTACAACATTATACAATTATGTACAAGTTAAAAGTAATGCAGAAATACAAACCTCCTCCCAAACAGCAGAACCACCCTGGAGGGCTTTCAAACCAACAGCCCTCTTTCTTTCCAGCCCCCACCCTTATATCAGAAGTCTTATGTGTGGGGCTGAGATGGTCAGATAAGGAGGTAGAAGCAGAACGATTAGTTGGGGTTACACAGACTCAGGCAGAGATAGTTAATGTAGCAGCAACCAGAGACACAGAATGACTTTGTTTATGTTTCTTGATTTTATATCTCTCAGCAGATCCTATGAGTGATATAGACATCGCTGTTATTTTATTTTCACAGTCAATGATCTCATTTCTCTCATTAAAATATTCCAATTGGCCTCAAACTAGCACAATCTAGAGATTCTGTAAACTCTACATCTGGACCCACCCATTCAGACTTAACTAACAAACTATTAAGTATTCCTCTGTGAAACTGTGATCCAGATCATAGAATCATAGAATCATAGAATCAACCAGGTCAGAAGAGACCTCCAAGATCATCCAGGCCAACCTAGCACCCAGCCCTAGCCAGTCAACTAGACCCTGGCACTAAGTGCCTCATCCAGACTTTGCTTGAAGACCTCCATGGACAGCAACTCCACCACCTCCCTGGGCAGCCCATTCCAATGCCAATCACTCTCTCTAACATCCAGCCTAGACCTCTCCTGGTACAACTTGAGACTGTGTCCCTTTGTTCTCTTGCTGGCTGCTTGGGAGAAGAGACCAACCCCCACCTAGCTACAGCCTCCCTACAGATAGTTGTAGACAGCAATGAGGTCAGCTCTGAACCTCCTCTTCTCCAGGCTGCACACCCCCAGCTCCCTCAGCCTCTCCTCACAGGGCTGTGCTCCAGGCCCCTCACCAGCTTTGTCACCCTTCTCTGGACCAGTTCCAGTATTTCAGCATCTTTCTTGACCTGAGGAGCCCAGAACTGGACACAGCACTCAAGGTTTGGCCTGTCCAGTGTTGAGTATACGGGAAGAAAAACCTCCCTCGTCCTACTGGCCACACTGTTCCTGATGCAGGCCAGGATGCCTCTCGTGGCCACCTGGGCACACTGCTGGCTCATGTTCAGCTACTATCTACCATTACCTCCAGGTCCCTTTCTTCCTGACTGCTCTCCAGACAATCTGTCCCCAGCCTGTAGTGCTGCTTGGGGTTGTTGTGGCCAAAGTGTGGAAGCCTGCACTTGGCCTTGTTAAGTTTCATCCTGTTAGCCTCTGCCCACCCATCCAGCCTGGACTGAGTAGCATAAATATGGAACCATAATTATAGAAAGCACAGATTGATGGAAACTACAAACATGAATTTTCATACACTTCCTCTCAACTGCTCCAAATATATGCTAGAATCTTAAAGTTGGTCTCTTTGGCTTGTCTTTGAAGTAGGGTGACTACAGTCAAAGCTGCTCAAGGAGATATGTTGGGAACTGGCTGAATAATGGGGGGCACGAGCCCCTAGAAGCCTGTACAGTCAAGCCTTGGATGTGAGGTCTGAGCATTGGAACTGCAGTGAACCACAATGCTGTGTCTGAAGAAGCTCAGAGGAATTTGTCCTTGAGCCTTCTGATAAGCAGCTTCTGTGGGACTGTGTGCAGAGTAGGAGGCAAATAGGAGGAATATGCAAATGCTAATGCCTAGGTGCACTAAATGCTTTTGCAGTAACCACAAGTAGGGAAGATTATGCATATTCAAATGTTTAGATGTGCCAAATGTTAGTGAAAAGGACCATGTTGCATGCTGTGTATGTTCACTTTTCTCACCCTAACTGCAAAGTATGTGCTTTGTAACTTGGAGTCTGATGCTCTCAATAAAGAGTTGTATTGTTTGGATAGGATAGCTCATATTGAGCTGTCTCTGCTTTCCCATTCCCTTCCATGGAGGTACACTCTCCTTCACAACATCAGTGGAGGAAGTTATTTAGGGTTGCTATTGCCAGCTGCATGCAGATCTGCAGGCTATTTTCATTTATGCCATAGGCAGGCCCCAAGCAGTGCTCAGATGATCAGAAGCAGCAGCAATAACTTGAAAACAATACTTTTTGTCAAGTGTGTGTGCTACGTACAACTCAGCCAGAAGAGAAGGAACAAATACAACTTTTGTAATCTCATTGAGTGAGATAAGCAACCTATGTGAAGAGATGAAAGTGAAATGATAGTGTCTTGGACAGTAAATCATTGACCAAAGAGTTCTTTTCCTCTGTTTGGATCTCCACATTCATCCTGGCAATGATTTTCACCTGGGTGGCCACCATGCTGGGTCTTCTTCTGAGAAGGGACCAGTTGCAACCAACTTAGCTCACCTCTGAGCTTGGTGGGCAATGAGTTTTCATGAATTACCATTTCAGATATAAACCAAAACTGTGGCTCCTGATCAGTACAAAGCAAGAGATAACAAAAGTAGCAGGAGATGATAAAAATAAAGCAGTCACAAAACTTCACTCTGGCTGGTCCTAGCAAACAGCAAAGCAGCAGATGGCACCAGCTTCAACCTGACTTGGTCAGATTTGGTCTAAGGGAGAGAACCGTGTCTGAAAATGATAACATGGTTTTATTATGAAATATCTGATTCTAGTCCTTAAACAAAGAAATGGTCTTTTATATGAAAGGAAAAACCTATTATGTATAAACAGGAACGATTCCATTAGGAACAATTAAGAATGGTAAGTTGGTGTGAAGGAGACTTTCCTGTACCAAGGCTGACACCTGAAAAAGGACCTTTGTGGTAAGGATGAAGTAGCATTATTCCAGAGTGAGTCCCCAGTTTCACTATGACTGTGATGGTTTGGGTGTTACCTGCCCCCCCCCCCCCTTTGAAAATCACCCAGACTAGACTCAGCCAACTCTGGGAATTGAATGAAGCTTATATTTACAGCTTAGCTCAATAGACAAGCAGATATTTAGAGTATATACAGCTATAGACAGAAATAGACAAGGTAAAAGGTAATACAGAAACACAACAGCCCTCCCAGAAACCTGAGTCCCCAGGAGGGGCTCCCAACTGCCCTTCCACCTTCTCCCACCCCTCTCAACCTTACCTCAGTCCCAAGGAAGAATGGAGGTTGAGCCAGGGGGTTAGGAAGCAAAGTGGATTAAGCAGAGAGACAGCAGGGAGGCTAGAGAGGGAAAAAAAAAAATGCAGCTCAGAGCTCCCCAGCGACTCCCTTATCTATGTTTGGATCCTTGTTCTTATACATCTCATGTTCTTATACATACAGCAAGCCTATGAGTGAAGTAGACATCTGCACTGTTTCTCTTTCATAGCCTGTGATCTAATCCTTCTCACCAAAACCTTCTAGCTAGCTTCAAACTAGCACAATAGCACGTTAGTATTTCTGCTCTGATGCATTCTGGAAGATGGGAAAAATCACCACATTCACTCCTGGAACATGCTGTTGGGGGACACACACTGATGCTTCATCTCTGGCTAAGCCGCTTTATAGAAGGCAGAAGGCTGTGCCACTCAGGGAGCATTATGAATTCTTGCTGTATCTGAGCGGGGAGTGATGGATGAGCTGTGTGCAAGAAGTGACACAAACACCTCTTACAAAAATCACAGCTGCAGTTACGTCAGTCTTAAAAGGCAAACCAAGAAAGGACAAATCATGGAAAAGTGGAAAAAAAAAAAAGGAAAAAGCTCCCTATCCCCCCCCCCCCCCCCCCCCTTTTTTTTTTTTAAACAAGGAAGCAATTTAAAATCATGTATAGAATGTTAAGGTAAAGCACAAGTTAGCTGTAATTTTGCAATGTTTCTGAAGGGTCTCGACCTTTCTTTCTCACTGTGACCTTACTCCTGCTCCTGGATTTCCAAGTGCAAAGTCCTGCATCTGTGTGTAGGCAATGCCAAGCACAAATCCAGGCTGGGCAGTGAGTGGCTGGAGAGCAGCCCTGAGGAGAGGGACTTGGGGATGCTGGTGGATGAGAAGCTCAACATGAGCCAGCAGTGTGCACTTGCAGCCCAGAGAGCCAAGCAGAGCCTGGGCTGCATCAGGAGAAGTGTGGCCAGCAGGGCCAGGGAGGTGATTCTCCTCCTCTACTGCGCTCTGCTGAGACCCCACTTGGAGCACTGCATCCAGTTCTGGAGCCACTATTACAAGTAGGATGTGGAGATGCTGGAGCATGTTCAGAGAAGGGCCAGGAGGATGCTCAGAGGGCTGCAGGAGCTCTGCTATGAGGACAGACTGAAAGAGTTGGGGCTGTTCAGTCTGGAGAAGAGGAGGTGTTGAAGTGACTTTCGTGTGGCCTTCCAGGATCTGAAGGGGGTCTACAAAAAAGCTGGGGAGGGACTTTTTAGGCTGTCAGGGAGTGGACAGGATTAGGGGGAATGGAGCAAAGTTGGAGGTGGGGAGATTCAGAGTGGAGGTGAGGAGGAATTTGTTCAGCATGAGAGTGGTGAGAGCCTGGCATGGGTTGCCCAGGGAGGTGGTTGAGGCCTTGTGCATGAAGGTGTTTAAGGCCAGGCTGGCTAAGACTGTGGGCAGCCTACTCTAGGGTAGGGTATCCCCGGGCATGGCAGGGGGGTTGGAACTGTCTGATCCTTGTGGTCTCTTCTGACCCTGACTGATTCTATGATTCTATGGAATGATGAATCTGAGATCAGGATTCTTCTCTCCTTGACCCCACATGAAGGAGTTCTTGTTCTAAATCATTTATCATCAAAGTGCTTAATCTTGCAACTGGTAGTGCAGAAGGAAAGAGATGTTGCTATTGATGGTAGCATCCATATTTCAGGTTTTGTGCTGTTTAAGTGACACCCATAGAACTACATTGCTTGAAGGGCATTGTAATTGCTCCATCACTAATTCACACACTCTTTTTCACTAGCTGAGAATAAAAACGTTTTTAAACAGAAGACAGGCAGCAGCTGGAACAATTTGTTGTGTGATAGAGTCTGAACTCACACTTGAAAGCTGCTATAACTCAAATGGTGTGGCCATTTGAGCTAGATTTCTAGCTCGGACATAAAAATATTCAGAACAGAGAAACTTAGAAGTGGAAGCTCTGAGTGGAGTGGTGAACATTCTAGGGATTGGCCATATAATGGCATCGGTAGATAAGTTAATATAATTTCATTGGAGCATCAAGAGCTTTATGTCTGCAAGCACAGCTTGGACCTTCCACTTTGCTGCTTCAGGTGCGCCTGCTGCTATCTCCGCCACCCTTGCCGCTGTTTTGGCTGTTGCTGCTTTTGCTGCTTCACTGCCGCTTGACCCCTTCCCCACCTTCTTCAAGGTTGTTATGTTTCTGTAGCAGTTTATTTCTCCTTATACTGTTATATTTAAACTATAAGAAATACAATTTCAATTTTCCCTGACTTTCCAAAAATCCATGTTGTAGTGAGTTTATTCTACTGGGGAGGGATCCACCCTAACCCGGGACAGGTGGTTACAGGTTTAGGATAAGCTGAGCTTTTATTGTCTGGGTTTTGCAGTTGTGCTAGTTTGAAGCTAGCTAGAATGTTTTGGTGACAATGATTAGATCACAGGCTATGGAAGAGAAACAGTGCTGATGTCTACTTCACTAATAGGCTTGCTGAGAGGTATAAGAACAAGAATCCAAACATAGATAAGGGAGTCGTTCTGCTAGGGAGCTCTGAGCTGCATGTCTTTCTAGCCTCTCTGCCCTTCCTCTGGTTAATCCACTTTGCTTCCTAACCCCCTGGCTCAACCTCCATTCTTCCTTGGGTCTGGGGTAAGATTGAGAGGGGTGAGAGAAGGTGAACGGGCAGTTGGGAGCCCCTCCTGGGGACTCAGGTTTCTGGGAGGGCTGTTGTGTTTCTGTATTACCTTTTACCTTGTCTATTTCTGTCTATATCTGTATATACTGTAAATATCTGCTTGTCTATTGAGCTAAGCTGTAAATATAAGCTTCATTCAATTTCCAGAGCTGGCTGAGTCTAGTCTGGGTGATTTCCAAACTGGGGGGGGACTGGGAACACCCAAACCACCACAGCAGTTATACTTATCAGCACAGGTGATATGTGACTCTAAGATGCACGTTTAGTAAAAGAAGCAATGAAAGCAGAACTGATGTTTCCAAGATTTAATTAATTCAGCGATTCTGCCTGTACTTCTTATGTATACAAATACCATTACACAAAATTGAACAACAATTTGACACCTGTAAATTATATCTTGACAAGGAGCAGTTTCTAGGAGTGAAAATATCTATCTAATTCTTTTTGAGAAATAGATATTTCTTTTTGCCCAAGATACAAGGCCAGACAAATAAAAAAGTAATCATAGAATCAAGCAGGTTGGAAGAGACCTCCAATATCATCCAGTCCAACCTATCACCCAGACCTAGCCAGACAAATAGACCATGGCACTAAGTGCCTCAGCCAGGCTTTCTTTGAACATCTCCAGGGACAGTGACTCCACCACCTCCCTGGGCAGCCCATTCCAATGCCAATCACTCTCTCTGACAACAACTTCCTCCTAACATCCAGCCTAGACCTCCTGTGCCACCACTTGAGACTGTGTCTCCTTGTTCTATTTCTGGTTGCCTGGCAGAAGAGACCAACCCCCACCTAGCTACAACCTCCCTTCAGGTAGTTGTAGACAGCAATGAGGTCTGCCCTGAGCCTCCTCTTCTCCAGGCTGCACACCCCCAGCTCCCTCAGGCTCTCCTCATAGGGTTTTGTTTCTGTTCCAGTCCTTTCATCAACTTCGTCGCCTTTCTCTGGGCACGTTCCAGCACCTTGTTGCAGAGGGATATTCTGCCTCCTACGCCGGTTTTGGTGGAGGGGAGAAATTAATTGGGATGAGATAATACTATATAAAAATATAGATTTATTAAATTCAATATTCTGGACTCTCACCACCCCCAACCACTGTATATTAATATAAAAATGTTCTTACACGGTTATGAAAACATTCTAGGATAAAATATCTACAGTATAACTTATTAATAACTAGCAAACATTCAAACTATAAACAGAGAGAGGAGTTTCCCCCCATGGCAAATACCGTTTGGGGTCTATATGCTATCCATCCAGCAGAGTGAGCTGGAAACTGATTCTGCTCTATGGCAGAGACAACAGATATTTACAGAGGTATTAAAGCTTTTACTCACAACTCTTATTAATCATTAATCACCCTCCAGGGCTATGTCACAGCCTATGCCTAATGTCCAGACTTCAGGGGATCTCTGTCCGTGGACTTTGAGGATGGAATCCTCCCGGCTTGAGGGAAAAGGATGAATCTTCCCAGCTTCTGGGGAAAGGGTGGTCTCTGACCTTGTTCTCCTGGCGATGGATGCAATCTCTGCCTTGGTGCTGCTGGCTTCTTCTGGATGCCTTGTCTGGGGATTCTGAGCTGGCAGGATCTCAGGTGCAGGAGGAGAATATCATGCTGTCTCTAGCATGGTTCTCACACAGCTAGCAGGCCGTGTGTGCAGACAATTCAGAGTCTGCTTCCTGGTTATCTCAGTGACAACGGCGCTTACCAGGCAATGATAGGCAGCGGGCATGTAGGATGTGCATGGCTGCTGGGAGTCTGAGCTTCGTAGGTAAAGGCAAGCAATACAGGATCTGGTCCTGATAACACAGTGGTGTGCAGATGTGCACAGCTGGCTGAAGACCAGAGGCTCCTCATATATATATATATAGGCAGGCTTAAGTGAGCTCTGCAACTAAGGTACGCAGGCAGGTGAGCTGCAAGTGAAGCTCTGAGTGTGAGCAATGGTGTCTGAGCAGGGGTCCGAGCTATGCAGGGCTGTCCGAGCGTCTGAGCGTCTGAGCTCTTTGTTTACCTGTGCACCCCTATTTATTGGATGTAGGCCGAGATTAATGGGCCCTTGGCCACTAGAATGACCAATCAGGTTGGCAGTCAGACAAACCTTACCATAATAGGCAAATGGCACTTGCCTGGACTTTCCCAAATATGGGGATCACATGGACTTAGCCCAGGGAGACACAAGCGGGGTGTGTGTGGGCTTACACAACCTGTTTACAACCAGGGGTCCTGGCAGAAAAACATGTCCAGGCAGGGCAAGGCATAAGCAAGCTTATTTTTAGGCCTACAGGCCCTCCATGACACACCTCAACATATAATCCCCAAACACACTTGTTATCCACCAGGACCCCCAGGTCCCTCTCCACAGGACTGCTCTCCAGCAGATCACCTCCCAGCCTGTACTGGTGGAGTTTATTATTCCTCCCCAGATGCAGGACTCTGCACTTGTCCTTGTTGAACTTCATCTGATTCCTCTGTGCCCAGCTCTCAGTCTGTCCAGGTCTCTCTGGATGGCCACACAGACTTCAGCTGTATCAGCCAAGCCTCCCAGCTTGGTGTTGTCAGCAAATTTGCTGAGTAGGCTCTGTCTGTCTGTCTGTCTGTGCCCTCATCAATGGCATTGGTGAAAATGTTGAACAGGACTGGCCCTAGCACTGCTCCCTGGGGGACACCACTGGTCACAGCCCTCCAGCTGGACCTGGCACTATTGATCACCACCCTCTGAACTCTATCTTGCAACCAGTTCCTAACCCACCTCACTGCCTGCTCTTCCATCCCGCACTTCCTCAGCTTGCTCACTAAAATGTCATGGGAGACAGTGCCAAAGGCCTTGCTAAGGTCAAGGTAGACTACATCCACTGCTCTCCTTGAATCTACTCATTCAGTTGTGTCATCACTGAATGCTATCAGGTTAGTCAAGCATGACTTCTCCTTCGTAAATCCATGCTGACTACTCCTGATAACCTTTTTCTCTTCCAAGTGCCTTGAGATGTCCTCCAACAGGAGCTGCTCCATCATTCTTCCAGGGATGGTGGTGAGGCTGACTGGTCTATAGTTTCCTGGAACCTCTTTCTTGCCCTTTTTGAAGACTGGAGTGCATTTGTTCTCCTCCAGTCCTCAGGCACCTCTCCTGTCTGCCACGATTTGGCAAAGATGATGGAGAGTGGTAGAGCTATAAGCCAGTTCTCTCAGCACCCTTGGATGCATCTCATCAGGGCTCATGGATCTGTTAATATATAGAGAGGACAGGAAAGACAATTTGCAATCCAGAACACACTTTTCTTCTTTTTACCATTTTGACTTGGTTTGGTTTTTAATATGATAGTGTTATACAGGTGCACCTAAGATAAAAAAAAGATGGCCTCAATACTGACACAGTCAATGCCCTAAATATGCAGTACCTGTGATGCAGGGTCTTAGTTACAAATGTGTGTGAAATTAGCCTTGTTTTACAGCATATGTACAGATGTTCAATGAGCTTCACCTGTGAAACATTTTGTTCAATTAGTTTTAATTAACTGCCTTTTATCTCTTTGTTTCTGCACCAAGGATTTAGGTAAACCTACCCAGGCCCATACCATAGAGATGCTACACAATTGAGTCCAGCATCAGTAAGTTTGCAGATGACACCAAGCTAGGAGCAGGTGTGGATCTGTTGCAGGGTAGGAGAGCCCTGCAGAGGGACCTGGACAGGCTGCATGGGTGGGCAGAGGCCAATGGGATGAGATTGAACAAGGCCAAGTTCAGGGTTCTGCACTTTGACCACAACAACCCCAAGCAGCACTACAGGCTGGGGACAGAGTGGCTGGAGAGCAGCCAGGAAGAAAGTGACCTGGGGGTGCTGGTAGAGAGTAGCTGAACATGATCCAGCAGTGTGCCCAGGTGGCCAAGAGAGCCAATGGCATCCTGGCCTGCATCAGGAACAGTGTGGCCAGTAGAACAAGGGAGAGTATTCTTCCTCTGTACTCAGCACTGGTCAGGCTAAACATTGAGTGCTGTGTCCAGTTCTGGGCTCCTCAATTGAAGAGAGATGTTGAGATGCTGCAAATGTGTCCAGAGAAGGGCAATGAAGCTGGTGAGGGGCCTGGTACACCGCCCTGTGAGGAGAGGCTGAGGGAGCTGGGGGTGTGCAGCCTGGAGAAGAGGAGGCTCAGGGCAGACCTCATTGCTGTCTACAACTACCTGAAGGGAGGTTGTAGCTAGGTGGGGGTTGGTCTCTTCTGCCAGGCAACCAGCAACAGAACAAGGGGACACAGTCTCAAGTTGTGCAATCAGAGGAGGTCTAGGCTGGATGTTAGGAGGAAGTTGTTGTCAGAGAGAGTGATTGGCATTGGAATGGGCTGCCCAGGGAGGTGGTGGAGTCACTGTCCCTGGAGGTGTTCAAAGAAAGCCTGGCTGAGGCACTTAGTGCCATGGTCTGGTTGACTGGATAGGGCTGTGTGCTAGGTTGGCCTGGATGATCTTGGAGATCTCTTCCACCCTGGCTGGTTCTATGATTCTATGATTCAAGGACAGAAGATTTAATTTCTTTTTTGTGTAGAAACATGCATCTTTCTAGTTGTAAAAGAGGAAGGAAGGGAAGTCTCCCAGGAGCTCATTTCAAGTGCAATGTCAAGTTTACAATAAACAGAGTAATTACATTGTTTACAAGATTTATTTTGTTATGAGGCTTGTGATTGCTGCAGTTGTAAATAAATGTGCTTCTTGCCAGAAATGTATTTTGCTTTCCAGAGGAAAAAAAAAGGCAGATTTTCTTTCTTTCCTTGCAATTATAATGATGGGCAATACATGTTTGTATTCAGGTTTGTTTAGCCAATGTAAGCCAGACAGCCAGGCAGCTGTTGATCTCAAAGTATTATCAGAAAACAAGCTTGCTTAGATTTAGGTTGCAATTTATCATCTGAGACAAAATTCTGACTGTGTTTGTACAGTAGTTGCATCATGGAATCATAGAATCATAGAATCAAGCAGGTTGGAAGAGACCTGCAAGATCATCCAGGCCAACCTAGCACCCAGCCCTATCCAGTCAACCAGACCATGGCACTAAGTGCCTCATCCAGCCTTTGCTTCAACACCTCCAGGGATGGTGACTCCACCACCTCCCTGGGCAGCCCATTCCAATGCCAATCACTCTCTCTGACAACAACTTCCTCCTAACATCCAGCCTAGACCTGCCCCAGCACAACTTGAGACTGTGTCCCCTTGTTCTGTTGCTGGTTGCCTGGCAGAAGAGACCAAAGAGACCAACCTCACCTGGCTACAGCCTCCCTTCAGGTAATTGTAGACAGCAATGAGGTCAGCCCTGCACACTCCCAGCTCCCTTAGCCTCTCCTCATAGGGTTTTTGTTCCAGGCCCTCACCAGCTTTGTTGTCCTTCTCTGGACACGTGTCCAATGCATATTTGACACAGGAAAAATGTTGTAGTCCTCCACCAGGAACGGCAGTGCTCTGTGTGGCAATCACATTTCAACTTGGACTGTCAATCTAAACTCAGATCACTCCTACAGCAATTGAACATGAAAGACCAAAATGCGATGACAAGAAAGCAAATTTTTATCCTGGTACTTCTATGGGCTGTGCAAAGTGATTGTGCACTCATTAATACCCAATGTTTGAACAATCTGGGCTTGTTTAGCCTGGAGAAGAGGAGGCTCAGGGCTGACTTCGTTGCTCCCTACAACTCCCTGAAGGGAGGCTGTAGCCAGGTGGGGTTGGTCTCTTCTGGCAGGCAAGCATCAACAGAACAAGGGGACACAGTCTCAAGCTGTGCCAGGGGAGGTCTAGGATGGATGTTAGGAGGAAGATCTTGCCAGAGAGAGTGATTGGACCTTTCAACTCGCTTCTTGCTCCTTCCTTCCACCCCCTCCACCACCCAAGAGGAGAGCGGCTCACTTCTCTAAGTCTTCCAATTCTCCATGCCAACTTCACTAAGAGGCATCACTTTTTTTCCCTAAGCTGTATTTTCTCCAATTCAGCCTATGCAAAACCAACCATTGGAATGGGCTGCCCAGGGAGATGGTGGAATTGTCATCCTTGGAGGTGTTCAAGCAAAGCCTGGCTGAGACACTTAGTGCCATGGTCTGGTTGATTGTCCAGAGCTGGGTGCTAGGTTGGACTGGATGATCTTGGAGATCTCTTCCAACCTGGTTGATTCTATGATTCTATGAACCACCTCAGGACCCTTGGTGGCTTTTAGATCTGAGCACCATAATTTTATTTGTCTAGGGGTCTGATTCAAATCTGAATTAACCTAATTAACCTGGACTTGAGCCAACAATGTGCATGTGCAGCCCAGAAGGCAAATGTCATCCTGGGCTGCATCAAGAGAAGCATGTCCAGCATATTAAGAAAGGTAATTCTGCTGTGGTCAAACCTCACCTGGCGTACTGCATCCAGCTCTAGAGCCCTCAATACAGGAAGGACATGGACATGATGGAGTGAGTCTAGAGAGGGGCCACAGGGATGATCAGAGTACTGGAACATCTCTGCTAAAAGGACAGGCTGAAGGAGCTAGGGTTACAGTATCACAGTATCATTAGGATTGGAAGAGACCTCACAGATCATCAAGTCCAACCCTTTACCACAGAGCTCAAGGCTAGACCATGGCACCAAGTGCCACGTCCAACCTTGCCTTGAAGTGCCCCAGAGACGGCGACTCCACCACCTCCCCGGGCAGCCCATTCCAGTGTCCAATGACTCTCTCAGTGAAGAACTTTCTCCTCACCTCCAGCCTAAATTTCCCCTGGTGCAGCCTGAGGCTGTGTCCTCTTGTTCTAGTGCTGGCCACCTGAGAGAAGAGAGCAACCTCCTCCTGGCCACAACCACCCCTCAGGTAGTTGTAGACAACAATAAGGTCACCCCTGAGCCTCCTCCTCTCCAGGCTAAACAATCCCAGCTCCCTCAGCCTCTCCTCGTAGGGCTGTGCTCAAGGCCTCTCACCAGCCTCGTCGCCCTTCTCTGGACACGCTCAAGCATCTCAGCGTCCCTTTTAAAATGGGGAGCCCAGAACTGAACACAATACTCAAGATGTGGTCTAACCAGTGCAGAGTACAGGGGCAGAATGACCTCCCTGCTCCTGCTGACCACACCATTCCTGATGCAGGCCAGGATGCCACTGGCTCTCTTGGCCACATGGGCACACTGCTGGTTGTTCAGCCAGGAGAAGAGAAGGGTCCAGGGAGACTGAAGAGCAATCTTCCAGTAGCTGAGGGGAGCCTCTGAGAAGGCTGCAGAGAGACTGTCCAAAGGCCTGCAGTGACAGGATGAGGGCAATGGTTTGAAATGAGAGCAGAGCAGATTTGGATTGGATGTGAGGACAAGTTCTTTGACATGAGGGCGTTGGAACACTAGAACAGGTTGCCCAGGGGAGGTTGTTGAAGCTCCATCTGTGAAGGTCAGGCTGAACAAGGCTCTGGATGACCTGATCTCATGGAGGATGCCCCTCCTGCCTACTGTGCCCAGTTCTGGGTCCTAGTGTTCAAGAAGGATATAAGAGAACTGCTTGAGAGAGTCCAGCACAGACCCATAAAGATGATGAAGAGAATGGAACATCTCTCTTGAGAGCCTGAGGGATCTGGGGCTCTTTAGCTTAGAGAGGAGGAGCTTGAGAGGTGACCTCATTCATGTTGATCAAGATGTAAAGGGTGATTGCCAAGAGCATGGAGCCAGGCTCTGCTGGGTGATGCCCAGTGGCAGGACAAGGGGCAATTGGTGGAAGCTGAGGCATAGGAAGTTCCATGGAAACATGAGGAGGAATTTTTTCCTTGTGAGGCTGACAGAACACTGGAACAGGCTGTCTAGGGGGGTTGTGGAGTCTCCCTCTCTGGAGATATCCAAGACCCTCCTGGATGCATTGCTGTGTGATCTGGTATAGGTGATCTTGCTCTGGCAAAGGGGTTGGACTGGATGAGCTTTCAAGGTCCCTTCCAGCCCCTCACATTCTGTGATTCAGTGCCTCAGACCAGCACACTGGAGACACAAATGTTCATGACATGATAGTGGTGTTTCCAAGCCTCACAAATGATAATAACCCTCAAACTCAACATAGAAGGTGCTAGCACTGTTTTAAGATGCACCCACATGCACCTTATTACAACTGATGTCAGGTCTGGAGCTCTAATAGTGTCTTGTCCTAGAGGAAATTTTTTTTCCCTTACAACTTAGAAATATTTTCAGGCAATTAGTTTCCTATAAAAAGGAATAATAAAATCAAGACCAAGTAGGCAGAACTGACAAACTTCATTTGATTTCAGAAACTATTTTAACTGAAAAAAACAAACAAATAAAACTCAAGTAAATTAAGACTGGCACTAAATTTTGATTGCAGGCACATTGGAATAAAGAAAACACACTCATTTTAATTAAAATACCAGGAAGTTCAAGACTCTTGAAGGTGTTTGTCATGACTAATTATTAGGTCACGATGAAAATTCTTTTGGCTGTGTTTTTACTCTGTCCATCAACAAGAAATTCAATTCATGCTGGAGTCTCTCCTGACAGGATTTTAAATGCTTTGAAAAGGGCTGTTTCTTGTCCTAAAGAAGAAGTGGGTGAACAGAAAGGGGAAACAACTCAAGAAAAGGTTTTAATTGAAATTATTAAACATGTGTTATACAAAGCATTTTGGTTTTAATGATCAATTTGTCTTATGTACAGAAACAGAGCAATTTTAGTCTAAATATATATATATATATATATATCTCCATATATCCACCCACCCCTGTGTCTCAAGCACTTATAAGCATCTGTCAACACTTTCTCTCTGAAAAAAAAAAATCTACACAAATAAAGCATTTGGGGTTTTGCTACTTGATAATGGGTAAATCCTGTGGCATTACACAAGTCTGCAACACAGGGCATCATTAGCAGAGGAAAGGAGTCAGCAATAAAATCAGCTGGAGATTAAGCTCGTTCGCAAAACTTCAGTCCCTGTTGAGTGTAGTGTTAAACATGCTTGACTACTTCATTCAATAGCAGAGGCACTGATGGGGTCCCCAAACACTAGTTAAGTTTTTATAAGGCTTTTCACCAGAGAACATCACTAGAGAACATAATTGCTATTTCCACATACCTACCTTCAATTTTCAGGGATTACTTTAAGTGTGAATTCTCAGGTATTTCTTCCAGCTGTCTCCTGTCAACTCATAATCCCATACACTGAGCTCCGTCCCTGCAGGGTAGCCACTTGATCCTAGGGTCAAAGGTCTTTCAGCTCTTGACTAATGCACCTCATTAGAAGAGGAAAGCAGAATGTCTCCAGCAATTCAGCTGTCACGAGAAGTAACAGAACTATATATATTTTTTAATCATCTTAAACAGATTTTATTTTTGACACAGAAACCATCTCTCCCCCCCCCCCCAAAAAAAAAACAACCAACCACCAAATCCCAAAATCTAAAGGCTTTCCACTTATTATCACTGTCTAACTTGTGATGCAGAAGAGTATGACTACATTGGGAGGGAATAAAGTAATTAGTAGCTTAATAGCATCCAGCAACAGAACAAGGGGACACAGCCTCCAGATGTGCCAGGGGAAGTATAGGCTGGATGTTAGGAGGAAGTTGTTGGCAGAGAGAGTGATTGGCATTGGAATAGGCTGTCCAGGGAGGTGGTGGAGTCGCTGTCCCTGGAAGTGTTCAAGAAAAGCCTGGATGAGGCACTTAGTGCCATGGTCTAGTTGACTGGATAGGGTTGGGTGCTAGGTTGGCCTGGGTGATCTTGGAGGTCTCTTCCAACCTGCTTGATTCTATGATTCTATGATTCAGTATCTGCTGTTATTATGGTCAGAGGCTGGTCATGAGCTAGCTATCACAACTCGGGTATTTGAAGTAAAATTAACATATTAGTGAAGTTAAATGCTGTTTTTCTTAGTACTTTATGTGGTTAGGTAATGGTTTTATCTTGTGCTGAAAAAATAACCACTCTCATAAACCAACATTTTCTTTTTTTTGATTAAACAAATGAAACTGTAACTTGAGCACAACTGAATCCCTAAGCAAGTGTAAGCTACTATGTTCTATATAAAAGTGCTTTAGGAGTTGACTGCAGTGACAAGCACATTCCCTCTGCTTTAGAAACTGAGCACAGCTATTTGAGTGCAGACAAGACTGCAATTTGGATGTGTTTTTCCTTCAAGCTGACATGGGCATTTCTAGCTAGTTGTCATCATTGCATTCTGAAGGAGCTTTACAAGGTAATTACATGAGCTAACTTGCTGAATTTAAACTCTAATTATTCAAGTACTGAGCTTTGCAGTAAGTTAACTTCCATCTTTATTGCAGTAAGTTAACTTATATCTTAGCAGCCCAATGGCTTACATGAAATGTCAGCTGTAGATGTGCAACAGCTACCTTAAAGCAAAACAAAATTGTTTCGTGCATTTATTGGAGTGAGAAACAGAAGATGAGATCACAGAATCATCACAGAGCATTAGAGGTTGGAAGGGACATCCAGGGGTCATGGAGTCCAATCCTCCTGCCAAAGCAGGATCACCTAGGATTATCTGCACAGTTGATGTCCCCAAAGCCAGGAGCGCTCTGCCACTGATTTCCAAGTGGTCTGTGTGCTAGTTTGAAGCAGGGTAGCATGTTTTGGTGAGAAGAACTAGATCATAGGCTGTGAAAGGAAAACAATGGTGATGTCTGCTCCCCTCAGAGTCTTGCTGAAGAAGAAAAGAAAACATTAGATAACACTCTCACCATTTTGACTCACTCTCTCACGAGCTGCCAACTGAGCTGCATCTCCCTAACCTCAACTTCCATTTGGCCTAACCCACTTTGCTTCTTAACCTTTTGGCCAAACCTCAATTCTTCTTTAGGACTGGGCTAAGGTTGAGAGGGGTGGGGGGAAGGTGCAGGGGTGGTTGAGAGCCCCTCCTGGAGACTCAGGTTTCTGGGAGGGGAGTTGTGTTTCTGTATTACCTTTTACCTTGTCTATTTCTGTCTGTAACTGTATATACTGTAAATATCTGCTTGTATATTGTGCTAGCTGTAAATAAATAGCTTCATTCATATTCCCAGAGCTGGCTGAGACTAGTCTGGGTATTTTCTAAAGTGTGGGGGGGCGGGGAACACCCAAACCATCACAGTCTGAAATGTCATAGAGTCACACAACTTTAGAGGTTGGAAGGGACCTCAAGAGATCATCGAGTCCAACCTCCCTGCCAACACAGAATCTCCTAAGACACTTAGCACAGTAACAAGGCAAGGCAAGGTTGGATGTGGCACTTGGTGCCATGGTCTAGCCTTGGGCACTGTGGTAAAGGGTTGGACTTGATGATCTGTGAGGTCTCTTCCAACCTTGGTGATACTGTGATACATCCAGGCAGATTTTGAAAGTCTCCAGAGAAGGAGGCTCCACAACCTTTCTGGGCAGCCTGTTCCAGTGCTCTGTCACCCTCTCTGTAAAGAAGTTTCTCCTCACGATGAGGTGAAACCTTCTATATTCCAGTTTGTAACTGTTGCTCCCTGTCTTAATGCTGCTGACCAGAAAGAAAAGATTGGCCCCATCCACCCAACATCCACCCCTCAGATATTGATAAGACATTGATCAGATCCCCTCTCAGTCTTCTATTCTCCAGACTAAACAGCCCCAGGGCTCTCAATCTCTCTCCATATGGGAAATGCTCAAGTCTCCCCATCATCCTTGTGACTCTCTGCTGGGCTCTTCCCAGCAGGTACCTGCCTCTGTTGAACTGGGGAGCCCAAAACTGGACATAGGTGTGATGTCACCAGGAAAGAGTAGAGGGGGAGAAGAACCTCCCTAGATCTGTGGGCATCTTAGAGTTTTCTTCCAACCAAAGTAATTATATGGTAAGTCAAATCTATAGCAAACTTTATTGTAAGTCCTGATCTATGGCAGGGTGTCCCTGCCCATGGCAGGGGGATTGGAACTAGATGATTCTTGTGGTCCCTTCCAACCTTGACTGATTCTAGTCTGAGTCTAGTCTGGGTGATTTCTAAAGTGTGGAGGGGCAGGGAATACCCAAACCATCACACATGGTCTAGTTGATTGGCCAGGGCTGGGTGTTAGATTGGACTGGATGATCTTGGAGGTCTCTTCCAACTTGGTTGATTTTATGATTCTATGATAGTGGGCAGTTCAGGCACGCTATTCATTCTCTGCCTTGAGATTGCCACTGTTATAACAGAGGTACCTCTGTGCCTTAATTAATGCATTAAAATAATGTGTTTAGAAATGCATTAGTGTTTTTATTATCACTTTATAGCATATAAGTCTTGAAGATTTGTTTACAACATGTTAGGATTGCAGGTTATATTAAGTTAAAAGACTACCCAAATTGATATTTTATTCCATCTGGAGGCAGGGGGGAATCACACAGTGAATTACCTCGGATTTTTTTCTCCCTGTTAATTAACAATAAAAAGAAAATATCAGCTTTCTTAAACTAATCAGGAGTTTTCCCTACCCACATCTCTTTCAGACAGAGCTTCAATCAAAAAAAGATGACTAATAGAGTCACTTTTATTGAATCTGTGTAACAGTTTTCTCTCAGTCTTTATTTCGAGTGCACAGCTATGATTTCCTACCTGAGTTCACAACCCAGCTCATAAAGAGTGCAACTATTTACTGCTAAACTCTTGGCTAGCACCAAGGGTTTCCACTTCTCTTGTGCAGTCTTTCACTTGTGCCTTTCTCCCAGAAACTTCTTTAAATGAAAACCAGCAGAACTTAACAGCTCAAGGAGACTAAATCATCCTCTAACAATAACACAGTTTAATTTGGGCTGCAGTAGTGAGAGCAGCGTGACTGGACAACCTCATGTTTGTCTCACCAGTAGGTATTATTTCAAAGTGTCATTTACTGCAGCTGTAAACTCTAGCCTTCTGGTCTGTAAAAGCTGTATTAAACCCATCCTGCTCCTTGAAGAAAACCAGTTACATCTGAGGTAGCGCTCACTACCAAATTGTTTTGTACATTTATTTTCCTCCTGGCTGTTGTTAGCTGCTGTGATTCAATAAATGAGCAAAACAGTCTCCCTGGCCGTCAGTCCTCTCTTTGCTCTCTTGCTTATCCTAGTCTTGTCTTTTGTTTTACAAACCAATTCACACACAAAACCCTCAAAGCTGTTATGATTCAATAAATGAGCAAAACAAACTCACTGGCCTCAGGCCTCTCTTTACTGTCTTACTTATCCCAGTTTTGTCTTTTGTTTTACAAACCCGTTCACATACAAAACCCTCAAAGCTGTTATGCTTCAATACATGAGCAAAACAGCCTCACTGTCCCTCAGTCACAGAATCACAGAATTAACCAGCTTGGAAGAGACCTCCAAGATCATCCAATCCAAACTAGCACCCAGCCCTGTCCAGTCATCTAGACCCTCTCTTTACTGTCTTGTTCCAGTCTTGTCTTTTGTTTTACAAACCAATTCACACACAAACCCCTCAAAGCTGTTATGATTCAATAAATGAGCAAAACAGCCTCACTGGCCCTCAGGCCTCTCTTAACTCTCATACTTATTCCAGTCTTGTCTTTTGTTTTACAAACCAATTCACTCACAAAACCCTCAAAACTGATATGTTTCAATACATGAGCAAAACAGCCTCACTGGTCCTAAGTCACAGAATCACAGAATTAACCAGCTTGGAAGAGACCTCCAAGATCATCCAGTCCAACCTAGCACCCAGCCCTGTCCAGTCAACTACACTCTCTCTTACTGTCTTACTTATTCTTGCCTTGTCTTTTGTTTTACAAACCAATTCACACACAAACCCCTCAAAGCTGTTATGATTCAATAAATGAGCAAAACAGCCCACCTGGCCCTCAGCCCTCTCTTTACCCTCTTACTTATCCCAGTCTTTTGTTTTACAAACCAATTCACTCACAAAACCCTCAAAGCTGATATGATTCAATAAATGAGCAAAACAGCCTCACTGGCCCTCAGTCACAGAATCACAGAATCATAGAATCAAGCAGTTTGGAAGAGACCTCCAAGATTGTCCAGTCCAACCTGGCACCCAGCCCTGTCCAGTCAACTAGACTCTCTCTTTACTCTCTTAATTATCCTAGTCTTGTCTTTTCTTTTGCAAACCAATTCACACACAAACCCCTCAAAGCTGCCAGAAGAGGAACTTCCCAAGAAGCATTTTAATTACGGTCATTTGTTGCAGTTAATGATATAAAGTACTGTGAAAATTATGCACTTGGAGAGATTTATTAATGCATACTGGACAGACCTATTTGCAGACAATCTACACAAGTACTTGCTTTTGCAGGATTTATAATTTTCTATCTCTTATGGTGCCTGAAAAGAAGAGTGGTTTTTAGCCTGTTGTTTCACTAGGCTTGCTGACAATGGTACTGGTCCCTAACAGGCGCATATGTTGTTGAAGAGTTGACAGCTAACTGCACAACTGAATGGTGAAGAGCTGTTCAAGGACTGATAATGCTTTTCTGTGTCATAGAGTCACAGAATCAAGCAGGTTGGAAGAGACCTCCAAGATCATCCAGTCCAACCTAGCACACAGCCTTATCCAGTCAACTAGACCATGGCACTAAGTGCCTCATTCAGGATTTGCTTCAACACCTCCAGGGATGGTGACTCCACCACCTCCCTGGGCAGCCCATTCCAATACCAATCACTCTCTCTGACAACAACTTCCTCCTAACATCCAGCCTAGACCTCCCCTGATTGCACAACTTGAGACTGTGTCCCCTTGTTCTGTTGCTGGTTGTCTGGGAAAAGAGACAAACTCCCACCTAATGTCTCCCACAGTACTGGGAGGATACCTCTGTTTATGATGTTTCCCTTGGCTGATAAGCAAGAAGCATGAAATGTTTTGCACAGCAGTGACCTCATTCATGTTTATAAAGGTGTGAGTTTATAAGGGGTAAGTGCCAAGAGGATGGAGCCAGGCTCTGCTCAGGGATGCCCAATGACAGGACAAGGAGCAATGGGTGGAAGTTGAGGCATAGGAAGTTCCAAGTAAAGATGAGGAGGAATTTCTTCCCTGTGAGGGTGGCAGAACACTGGAACAGGCTGTCCAGAGAGGATTGTGGAGTCTCCCTCTCTGGAGAGAGGGATTCAAAACCCTCCTGGATGCATTCCTGTGTGATCTGGTATAGGTGATCCTGCTCTGGCAGGGTGGGGCTAGATTGAATGACGTTGAAGTCCCTTCCAGCCCCTAAGCTTCTGTGATATTCTCTATTCTAGTTACAGAAGAAGAAGAAAGGATCTTTCTATGAAGGTTACAGATGCAAAAGCAGAGCAGACATACTTTGACAGGAAAGTAGATTGGAAACATACTTGGGTTAACAGAGACCTTTCCTTCAGAGATGTTGAAAGGCATGCACCTCTACTTCATTTCCATTATTGTAGTGAGAAAAGGTTTAGAGACCAAAGTTAATAAACTCAATATTAATGCAGAAGCTGTTTATTTCATATTGCTACTGTTCTGCATCTACAGGTTTCCTCTTATGTGCCCTGCCTTATGAACAATATGTGTGCTTTTCACTTAGGAATGAATAACATTTTAAACTCTAATGTTAAAAAGTTGGGGGAGGGGAGGATCAGGGAAGTAAAAGAGAGAAGGAAAGAAGTGGAGAAATGATTGAATTACACAAGAACATATTTTTCTTCTGAAATGCAGTAAAAGATTCAACAGTTCAAATTGCTCAAGAGTGATCACATTTCTTGCAGAAGGTGCTCTGTGTCTTAGGGGCAATGTACATATCAAATGCTGCTGATAGCTCAGCAGATGCTTTATTATTGAAAGGCAAAAGAAAAGAGTTTCAATAAAATCTACATTAACAGCCAGAGCTCAAACTGAGGCTACCTTGTGATTCATGCACTCTCCTTTGGTTTTGATCTTTTAATGAATATGACTTGCCACATCACAAAGTTTTCTGGGATTTTCTCCCTCACTTCTCTCTTTACTATACTCTCACCGTTGATTTGATCAGGTAGTTTCATATTGTTTAGTGGAAAGAAAAAACAGCTACTAGCAGTCCACTAGGCGTGGCTCTTTGTACATTTTTGTGGCTAGGGGATCTGACTCAATGTGCAGTCAAATGAGTTGTTTTTAAAAGGCTTTGGATCAGGCTACAAAGAATATGTTTTGGTTTTTCCTTTTCTCAGGGCATACCAGTTTAGGTTATTTCTTATGCATTAAATTGTTATTTTCAAGTGCCCTTCTACATAACGTTAGCTACAGCCAATGAAATAAAATAGAATCATAGAATCAAGCAAGTTGGAAGAGACCTCCAAGATCATCCAGGCCAACCTATCACCCAGCCCTGCCCAATCAACTAGACCATGGCACTAAGTGCCTCAGCCAGGCTTTGCTTGAACACCTCCAGGGACGGGGACTCCACCACCTCCCTGGGCAGCCCATTCCAATACCAATCACTCTCTCTGACAACAACTTCCTCCTAACATCCAGCCTAGACCTCTCCTGGTACAACTTGAGACTGTGTCCATCCCCTTGTTCTGTTGCTGGTTGCCTGGCAGAAGAGACCAAAGAGACCAACCCCCACCTGGCTACAGCCTCCCTTCAGGTAGTTGTAGACAGCAATGAGGTCAGCCCTGAGCCTCCTCTTCTCCAGGCTGCACACTCCCAGCTCCCTCAGCCTCTCCTTATAGAGTTTGTGTTCCAGGCCCCTCACCAGCTTTGTTGCCCTTCTCTGGACACATTCCAGCACCTCAACATCTCTCTTGAATTGAGGAGCCCAGAACTGGACACAGCACTCAAGGTGTGGCCTGACCAGTGCAGAGCACAGGGGCAGAATACCCTCCCTTGTCCTACTGGCCACACTGTTGCTGATCCAGGCCAGGATGCCATTGGCTCTCTTGGCCACCTGGGCATCCACTGTTTTCCTGTTGTTCAGAAGCGACAAGCTTGATTTCTTCCCTCCTGGTTTTAAGGAGTGCAATACTTTGGGAACCACTTTAATCCAGAAACTGCAACACATGTAGCTTCTTTTTCAAGTACCGTCCATAGCTCTTACTCACATCTGAGGTTCTGTGCAAGTTTTCACATTATATTTGCCTTATGAAAATACCTTGGGGTAAGAATAGTTTTTCAAATGTTATTAATAGATAAAAAGTAATCCAAGGATAAATGCTTCCAGACTGCAGCTACTGTGTGTATCTAGGCTAGACATATATATCTCAGTTTTGTTTTTTTTTAGTCTGACTAATTGTCTTTGTCTTTAATGACTCTCTTTTAAATGTCTGCTTTATGTTTCACAAATGCTTAATCATTGCTTTTCTTCATCCATCTATTTATTGAGTTTAGACACACACATATGAACCAAAATGACCTTACCTGAAGAAATGTTGTGCAGAAATCTGATTTCCCCCCCTATTACTCAAATAAAATCTTTCCTCCTAGCTGAAGCTAAAAGAAGTCAAAATCATTCCTTTGCTACCTTGCTGCAAATAGAGGAAGATGAGGCCATGGAAATGAGAATTGTTTCAGTATATCTAAAAATACACTTAAAAAGAGACTACAGAAGAAAACATCCCTGCTCAGGACAGCATTCTGGGCTGTATGAGCTGTACCAAGAAGATCAGCAAGCCTGCTCATGCAAGTAAAATCACACACGTGTTAAAGACTAGGAGAATGGTGTCTCCTACATGGAAACCCTTATGCTCTAATGAAACACCTTTGTGTATGATGTTATGTCGATGGAACAGCATGTGGCTTTGCTACATATAAAAGCAAATATGGAAGTAATATTAGAGCCTGCCTTGCCTTTTCTTTCCATTGATTTCAGCGTTTCAGGCTCCCTAATAGCTCTAACCCAGGTCAGAATGATAGCTCTTCCCTTCTTGTCATCTCACAATAAAACTTTTCAATCTTTTAGTGCCCCAGAAGCCTTTCAGATGCCTCAATGGTATTTATATTCAAAGCAGTCTGAAATTGCCTCTGGTTGGTTGTTGGGCTTTTTTTTGGTGTCTGTGTCAGTGTTACTTTTTTAGGGGAGGTTTGCATGGGTTTGGGTTTTGTTTTGTTTTGTTTGTTGTTTTAAAGAAACTGTAGATAGTCTGGGATATTTAAAATAACAGTGATTTGCTTTCTGGTTATTTATTGACCTTTCTCATGGGCTATGAGAAACTATGGTATAACACATGCCCAGATTTCAGAGAAACCCTAAAAGGTAGTGTCAGATGATGCAGCTACAAAGGGAATGTTATAGAGCTAGCCTGACTGTATTGGCCACTGATAACCTGCTCCATCTGTCTTGTCTCTGACACGTTGGCTGGACCTGGCCAGGGGAGAGATGGGGCATCTTCTGAAAACAGGAGTCATTATGAGAAGAAGCAGCAGCCCAGAAGAAATCAGGTATTTTGTCAAAAAGTTCAAGAGATCATATTTCCCCCCCACCCCTTCTCCTTTTCCTGATTTTATGTCCATTAGCAGAGCAAACATGATATGACCATAGTGAGTCCCAGAGCATGTCTCAGTCTTTCTGCCCCTCATCGGTGCAGTGTTGGTGATTAAGATCCTTGGAGCTCATTTAGTCAACCAAATATCTGGGCTTGCCTCTCGCTTCTCCCATTTCTGTAGCCCAGGATTTGAACTGTCATCAGCTTCACTACAGTCACACTGCTCTCACACTTTGTACCTATCCTCCTGATGGATTTTTAGGATGAATTCTCCTTCATTCTGATGGATTTTTAGGATGAATTCTGCTACAAGTAATAAAAGCTTTCTTCCTTTTTTGAAAGCTTCAAGCCTGATTTGTGTACTACACACTACATTATTCATTCTACTCTACTCTATGTGGACTCTATGCTTATATATACACACATGTACATAGTCAGATAACAAGGATCTGTATAATCTGTTTATGCATGCACAGAAGCATTCATTTATTTAATACATTTTTAGTGACCTATTTAATACTTTAATTGTGACCTATTTAATAGTTAATTAGATGATGTAGAGTTCTTTGCACATGGCAGACTTAACTGCTCAGGAGAATAGAAACTTCCCTGATACAAGTAGTATCAGGTAGATAGTGGTAGATAGTATGTTGGTAGTATCAGGTAGTATTGGTACATAGTAGCTGAAGATGAGCCAGCAGTGTGCCCAGGTGGCTAGGTGAGTCAATGGCATCCTGGCCTGGATCAGCAACAGTGTGGCCAGTAGGACAAGGGAGGTTATTCTGCCCCTGTACTCAACACTGGTCAGGCCACAGCTTGAGTCCTGTGTCCAGTTCTGGGCTATTCAATTCAAGAGAGATGTTGAGGTGCTGGAACGTGCCCAGAGAAGGGCAATGAAGCTGGTGAGGGGCCTGGAGCACCGCCCTGTGAGGAGAGGCTGAGGGAGCTGGGGGTGTGCAGCTTTAAGAAGAGGAGGCTCAGGGCAGAGCTCATTGCTGTCTACAACTCCCTGAAGGGAGGCTGTAGCCAGGTGGGATTGGTCTCTTCTGCCAGGCAACCAGCAACAGAAGAAGGGGACACAGCCTCAAGTTGTGTCAGGGTAGGTCTAGGCTGGATGTTAGGAGGAAGTTGTTGGCAGAGAGAGTGATTGGCATTGGAATGGGCTGCCCAGGGAGGTGGTGGAGTCACCGTCCCTGAAAGTGTTCAAGCAAAGCCTGGCTGAGGCACTTAGTGCCATGGTCTAGTTGATTGGACAGGGCTGGGTACTAGGTTGGCCTGGATGATCTTGGAGGTCTCTTTCAACCTGCTTGGTTCTATGATTCAAATATTTCTAAAAATAGAAGAATGGAACCTTCCCTGATACAAATACTTCTGAAAACACATTTCACCTCTATTGCTCTGATAGAAAGAGAGACACAGTCCAAAGCCATTGTTTTATTGGAGATTTTAATATTGGCAGTTCACGTCATACTTTCTGGCTACTGACTAGATGAAGTGGGAATTTGAAACAGCAGAGTAACAGTTCTTCAGAACCTAGCACAAAAACCTGAGATGGGTGGAAGGGGGAAATGTTGAAAACAGATTAAGTATGGTATACAAGCCAACTACTGACCACTCATTCCTATCATGCTGGGGTTTTAAGTGGTCCTCCCTTTTGGTTAGTTAATAAAAATCACTCCACAGGCAAAAGGAGCATAACCTTCCATTTTATGCTGAAAAGTCCTCTATGAATAACAAAAAAATTACCTCTTCCCAGGCTTAATTTCAAATTCTGTCTTCAAATCATTTTGAACTTAAACACAATTTTTTTTGGCAGCCTGTGGTGCTCATACTGAGCTGAATGCAATTCCAGCTCCACTATGTTGCTTTCATAGCTTCCTTAGCTCATCCTGTGAACAGAGCATGAAGCTTTCAGGGAGTGACTTCTATTTATTCAGATCTATTTGGCTTAGCTCTTTAGCTTTCTGGCCCAAAAGCTAACACTGGCACAGTGGATGGAAGATTTCTGGAAAATTGTAAGTTCCTAAAAGCTGTGATTGTAGCCTTACAATACCCCTGGCTGTGGTGAATACCAGATGCAGCTCCTTTGAAATAGTGATTATGATGCCAAGTGTTCAAGAAAAGCCTGGATGAGGCATGTAGTGCCACGATCTAGTTGACTGGATAGGACTGGGTGCTAGATTGGACAGGATGATCTTGGAGGTCTCTTCCAACCTGCTTGCTTCTATGATTCTATGAATTCATACCCTAATGTGCAGTCCTGATCACAGCCAAAGTCTCTCTTCTAGCTATTCCCAAAGGTCTGAGGATGCTCAGGTACTCCCAGAAGCTAAATATAGGAGATGCAAAAACACAAACCAAGTGATGATTTTTGTGCCCATTTAGGAACTGCAGCAATTTCCCTGCCACTTTTATATATGGCCTCATGAAGACCTTAATAAGGTCTCAATAGTGATGCAAGTATTACATAGCAACTTTTACTTGACCACTGTGCTGCATTTCTCTCTTTCTGTCAGCTCTGTTTGCTGAACTCATGAACACTGACCATTTCATAGAATCATAGGATCAACCAGGTTGGAAGAGACCTCCAAGATCATCCAGTCGAAACTGTCACTCAGCTCTATCCAGTCAACTAGACCATGGCACTAAGTGCCCCATCCAGGCTTTCTTTGAACACCTCCAGGGACGGTGACTCCACCACCTCCCTGGGCATCCCATTCCAATGCCAATCACTCTCTCTGACAACAACTTCCTCCTAACATCCAGCCTAGACCTGCCCCAGCACAACCTGAGACTGTGTGATCACATAACACCCTCCCTGAAAATGTGTGTCTAAAATAAAACTACAGATGGTATTCACAAAGGTCAGCCTTAGCCTGGGGTGCCAAATCTCCCCAGAATCCCTCCCCAGTCAGTAGGAAAAGGAAATGTCTCCTTTAATGCACTATTCCTCAACCTGTGTGCTCTGGGAACCAGTAATGATCTGGAAGACATCTGATGATAGTTCACAAAACATTGGAAACATTTAACCTTCCACTGCAGAAAACACCTCCAAAACTTTATACAGAAATTCCTCTGCGTGCACACAAGCAAACAATCAATTTGGGAGGTTTTGAAAGTAATAAACAAACCTTGAAGAGGCATTTGGCTGTAAATGAAAACCATTATGACAACACTTCATAACATAATATTTAAATTGTATTTATAGTGTTTTTTTTTTTCCCAAGGATTGAAAGCCTCTCAGAAAAAGAAATGAGCTAAAACTAAAGTTTGAGTCTTTCTCTCTCTGATGATTATACAAAGGTGTTAAGGAGATATGCTTGCCTTATGGATAACAGCTGGTTCCTATAGAGGACCTTGCATCTTGAATTCACCAAATATGAAGACTGATGTCCATAGGGTTGTATATCCATCACAGTGGAGCCAATGGTCATTTCTTGAGAGCTCACCTGTTGGATAGTTAGCATTACATTATTTATTTCCAAAGGATGGGTTGGAGAAAAGATTAAAATAAAAAAAAAAAACCAACAGATTTGCCTTAAACTGAATGACTGGAGCCTGAAATAAACCAGGTGAGGTTAGTTTGCAATGCAGAGCTAGACTTAGAATCATAGAATCAATCAGGCTGAATGAGACCTCTGAGATCATCCAGTCCGACCTAGCACTCAGCCCTAGGCAATCAAATAGACCATGACACTAAGTGCCTCATTCAGTGCTAGTGCTAGCAACCACCAGCATGTAGATCGTAGAATCATAGAATCAACCAGGTTGGAAGAGACCTCCAAGATCATCCAAGCCAACCTAGCATCCAGTCCTAGCCAGTCAACTAGACCATGGCACTAAGTGCCTCATCCAGGCTTTGCTTGAACACCTCCAGGGACGGTGACCCCACCACCTCCCTGGGCAGCCCATTCTAAAGCCAATCACTCTCTCTGTCAAAAACTTCTTCCCAACATCCAGCTTATATCTCCCCCAGCACAACTGGAGACTGTGTCCCCTTGTTCTATTGCTGGTTTTCTGGCAGAAGAGACCAACTCCACCTGGCTACAACCTCTTTTCAGGTAGTTGTAGACAGCAATGAGGTCAGCCCTGAGCCTCCTCTTCTGCAGGCTACACACCCCCAGCTCCTTCAGTCTCTTCTCACAGGGCTGTGTTCCAGGTCCTTCTTATTCCATGTCACATAAAAATACTCCAAGTTGGAGATAATAGAATTACAAACCAACAGGTGACCATTTCCGTTTGTTACTTTGCGAACTACAACAGCTTTATGGGTATGTGCGTCAAGTGAAATTCATTCCCACGTGGAAGGCACCATAAGGATTTCTGCCTAACAGATGGGCTTCTCATGCTTTTAATTGCTTTTGGAAGTCTTTGCTTTGTTGTGTATGAAACAAAGCAGCAGCCGTTGCAGAGGTCTTTTTGTGCAACTCTTTTCTGTTGAAAGTTGCACCAAGGAACAATTGTGATGTTGCATGCAGTGAGCAGGATGGGTTAAACATTTTTTTCCCCTCTCAATCCATCCCCTTGGGTGTTCAGCATTGCATTTACTAACGTTAGACTCACATACATTTACCAGTTTTTGTTCAAGTTTTCAACCCTGATCCACTGATGACAAATCATAATAATCCGTACTGTGATCATAAATCATTCTTGTTAAGAGTTTGTTTCCAGACAATCTGTAGTTGGCTTCTGATCCCATCCCAAAAGCTGCCTTTTGGGACGTTTGTTTCTTTTCATTTAAACCATGCCAACTCATCTCATGAAGTGGATTTCTTACGCATCTCAAGAGATCTTCCAGTACAAGCATTCTGAATACTCCTTGTGGCAGAAAAAGAGAAGGGTAGACAAGGTACTTCATGGACCAACTAAATACTGATAGAATCACAGCACCGCAGAACATTAGGGGTTGAAACAAGCTGGAGAGGGACTTTTTAGGCTCTCAGGGAGTAACAGGACTGGGGGGAATGGAGCAAAGCTGGAGGTGGGAAGGTTCAGAGTGGACACGAGGAGGAAGTTGTTGAGCATGAGAGTGGTGAGAGGCTGGAATGGGTTCCCAGGGAGGTGGTTGAGGCCCCATGGCTGGAGGTGTTCGAGGCCAGGCTGGCTGAGGCTGTCCTAGAGTAGGGTGTCCCTGAGCATGTCAAGGAGGTTGGGCCTAGATGATCCTTGTGGTCCCTTCCAACCCTGACTGATTCTATGATTCAAAAGCTCATTCAGTCCAACCCCATTGCCAGGGCAGGATCAGCTAGAATAGGTCACAGAGGAATGCTTCCAGGTGAGTTTTGAATGTCTTCAGGGTAGGAGACCCCACAGCTTGTTCCAATGTGCTGTCCCAATCACAATGAAAAACTTTGTTTACATGGAATCTCCTCTGCTTCAGCTTGCCCCCATTGGCCTTTGTCCTTTCATTGGACATTCCTGAGCAAAACTTGATGTTGTCCTGCACATCTTAATAAATATGGGTGAGGTCATCCCTCAGGCTCCTTTCCTCCAAGCTAAAAAGCCTCAGCTCCCTCAGCCTTTACACATAAGGCAGATGTTTCACTCCTTCCATAATCTTTGTGGCTCTGCACTAGACTCTTTCAAGGTTTCCCATCTCTAATCACCTATATTTTCTGAAAGATGGATGCAATACTTCAATAACACAGCAAATGCCATAGGTTTGAGTACCAAAATTTGTTAGGAGAAAAAAAATGACATCTAGCAAATGATGTTTTGAGATTGTTCTAAGAACAAACTCTTTCCACTTCTAAATACTCAACAGGAAAAAAAATGGCAAGGAACAGGGAAGTTTAGTTTTCATTCTGTGAAGAGGCAAGGAGAGGCTGAGGGAGCTGGGGGTGTGCAGCCTGCAGAAGAGGAGGCTCAGGGCTGACCTCATTGCTATCCAAAACTACCTGAAGGGAGGCTTTACCTAGGTGGGGTTGATCTCTTCTCCCAGGAAACCAGCAACAGAAGAAGGGGACACAGTCTCAGGTTGTGCCAGGGGAGGTCTAGGCTGGATGTTAGGAGGAAGTTGTTGTCAGAGAGAGTGATTGGCATTGGAATGGGCTGCCCAGGGAGATGGTGGAGTCACCATCCCTAGACGTGTTCAAGCAAAGCCAGGATAAGGCACTTAGTGTCATGGTCCAGTTGATTGGACACGGCTGGGTGCTAGGTTGGACTGGATGATCTTGGAGGTCTCTTCCAGCCTGGTTGATTCTATGATTCTATTTGAATTTGTCTTGTATGTTCTATCACAGAATGGAAGGTTTCACACAAAGATCATTGAGACAGAAAAAAAAAGTTTCTGAAATAATGTTTTGATAAAACTTTTATTGTTATAATGTATCAAGTTCTATATGCATTTTCCATGAATTTAACACAATTCTTTGAAGCCTTTACATTTGTCATAGTGTGAGTGTTACCTGTTCTCCCACAGAAGACTCAGCCACCTCTGGAAATTGAATGAAGCTTATATTTACAGGATATGCAAGCAGATATTTACAATATATACAGTTATAGATAGAAATAGACAAAGTAAAAGGTAATACAGAAACACAACAGCCCTCCCAGTAACCTGAATCCCCAGGAGGGGCTCACAACTGCCTTTTCACTTTCTTCCACCCCTCTCAACCTCACCCCAGTCCCAAGGAAGAATGGGGGTTCATGCAGAGAGTTAGGAAGCAAAGTGGATTTATCAGAGAGACAGCAGAGAGGCTAGAGAGAGAAAAAAAATGCAGCTCTGAGCTCCCCATCAGAAAAACAACTCCCTTATCTATGTTTGGATTCTTGTTCTTATATCTCTCAGCAAGCCTATTTGTGAAGGAGACATCACCCTTTTTTTCTTGTTCACAGCCTGTGATTGGCATTGGAATGGGCTGCTTGGAGAGTTGGAGTCACCATCCCTGGAGGTGTTCAAGAAAGCCTGGATGAGGCACTTAGTGCCATAGTCTAGATGACTGGCTAGGGCTGGGTGCTAGGTTGGACTGGATAATCCTGGAGGTCTCTTCCAACCTGGTTGATTCTGATTCTGTGACAGGATTCAGCACTGTGTGTGTGATGATTTGGGTGCTCCCCACCCCCTCCCCACACTTTGGAAAAAATCGCCCAGACTCAGCAGCTCTGGAAATTGAATGAAGCTTTATATTTACAGCTTAGCACAATATACAAGCAGATATTTAGAACATAGACAGTTACATACAGAAATATACATATTAAAAAGTAAGATGAAACACAACAGCCCTCCCAAAAAACAGAGTCACCAGGAGGGGCTATTAACCCCCCTTCCACCTTTCTTTCACCCCTCTAACTTGCCCAAGACTTTGCCTTCTGCTCAAGGTAGTTTGGAGGGTCAGTCTGGCTGGTTAAGAAGCAGATGGATTAGTTACACAGATGGCAGGTTAGAGAGAGAGAGAGAGAAGCTCAGCCCAAAGCCCAGAGAGCAACTCTGTTATCAATGTATGTGTTCTTGTCCTTATACGCCTCAGCAAGCCTATGAGTGAAGCAGACATCATAGAATCAACCAGGTTGGAAGAGACTCCCAAGCTCATCCAGTCCAACCTAGCACCCAGCCCTAACTAATCAACTAGACCATGGCACTAAGTGCCTCATCCAGTCTTTTCTTGAACACCCCCAGGGATGGTGCCTCCACCACCTCCCTGGGCAGCCCATTCCAATGGGAAATCACTCTCTCTGTGAAGAACTTCTTCCTAATATTCAGCCTATACCTACCCTGGCACAACTTGAGACTGTGTCCCCTTGTTCTATTGCTGGTTACCTGGGAGAAGAGGCCATCATCGTTTCCTTTTCACAGCCCATCATCTAATTCTTCTCAGCAAAACATCCCAGCTAGGCTCAAACTGGCACAGTGTGGAAATACAGGATTCAATTCTAAGTACCAGGAAGATGAAAAACTCCCTGTTGTTTCTACCATGAAGTCAAACAGTTCACTTCTCATAACACTATTAGAACGTGCCCTTTCTAATGGAGGATTGACAGCAACATATTACATTGGTTCCTAAAGATAAAAGATTTCTGTTGAAGTACTTTATTGCAAATTATGTTCTCAGTGCAAGCCTTTTCCTTTTCCCCTGTTTAAATATCTCCCTTTATTGGCTTTTAGTTGTAATCCAGGGCAACGTCTCCCTTGCAGGCTGCATGCATTTCTCACAAACATGTCAACACACACTCCTGGAGAAGGACATTGTTTACTTTGGATAAACCTGCCTTATGGAGGATAAAACCATTCTTTGTGAGCACTTCTGAAAGACAAGAGTGAACGTGGTACTTATGAAATGTTCCGTTATACAGTATGTGGTCTCCGTTATATAAATAATTCCTTCCCACCCACCCCCAAAACCCTCATCTACTTCTCTGTGGGAATATTGAATAAATAATTAAAGCTTTAAAAAAAAAAAAGTAGAAAAAAGGGGGAAAAAAGAAAGAGTAGGAAGAAACAAGTATAAACAACTTGAAAGATGATTCATAAGTTGAGTTATGTTAATTGTATTTCCTACTAGAACATCAAAGCACATTTGGTAACATGAAATATATATGCACCTTTCCAAGATTTTATATTTTGGCTCTCTTTAAGGGTCCTGATAATTATACACAATAACTTCATGGAAAATATCCCCAAAGGGTTTGTTTAGTGTTTATTTTCACAGAGCAAGACACCACTTACAATCTCTGTTTCTAAAGGGTTAGTTCTTGAATCATAGAATCAGTCAGGGTTGGAAGGGACCACAAGAATCATCTAGTTCCAACCCCCCCTGCCATGGGCAGGGACACCCTACCCTAGATCAGAACTTGTATTACTGAAGTTAAAATAAATTTACTCAGACTCATAGAATCAGTCAAGGTTGGAGGGGACCAAAGGGATCTAGTTCCAGCCACCCCTGCCATGGGTGGGGACACCCTACCCTAGGGCAGGACTTGGATTACTGCAGTTAAAATATATTTACTTTGACTCATAGAATCAGTCAGGGTTGGAAGAGACCACAAGGATCAGCCAGTTCCAACCCCCCTGCCATGGGCAAGGACACCCTACTCTAGAGCAGGCTGCCCACAGCCTCATCCAGCCTGGCCTTAAACACCTCCAGCCATGGGGGCTCAACCACCTCCCTGGGCAACCCATGCCAGGCTCTCACCACTCTCATGCTCAACAACTTCCTCCTCACATCCACTCTGAACCTCCCCACCTCCAGCTTTGCTCCATTCCCCCCAGTCCTGTCACTCCCTGACAGCCTAAAAAGTCCCTCCCCAGCTTTTTTGTAGGCCCCCTTCAGATCCTGGAAGGCCACAAGAAGGTCACCTGGGAGCCTCCTCTTCTCCAGCCTGCACAGCCCCAACTCCTTCAGCCTGTGCTCATAGCAGAGGTATTTTAGGTGCTCTTTTTTTTAAATGGCAGTCTGGCAAGAGGCACTGCTGAGCCCATAAAGTATATAAGTGCCTGTCACAGTCACATAACTCTATTTGTTGCCTTTATGAAACTTGTTTTTTTTTTCTCTCTGGGTGACAACAAACCTACAACAAATCACTGAAAAAAAATCCTAAAGGTGGCAAATCACCAATAAAAAAAAGCTTTCCTGTGGCTGATTTTTTTGGCCTATTATACACCAAAATAACTGAGGCTTTATTCATATTGCAGTAATTCCTGGAGACCTTAATCAGAGATTCAGTGTAATGTTGTCTAAAGTGTGTAAGCTACAGATGGAAAGAATGAAAGCAAGAATTGTAGGTCCATAACTCCAAATTGCTGATATTTTGAAGTCTATCTCAGATGTTTTGTTGCCCTATTAGGACTTAGCTTCTTGTATAGATGGTGCTGAATGTTTGCAGGGCTTCCTTATTCTTGCCAACACAGGGGTGATAATACACCAGGAGTGACTACATGGACTTGCCACCACCTGTATGTCCTGGTGAGCCTGCTCTGGAAGATGGTTTTTAATCAAATGAGAGAAGCACTCCCACCAAATTTAGACTGGCCAAACCCATAGCTGAGAAAGCAAAATCCTCTATCTCCTTTAAGGAACACAAAATATCCCTCAGTAGCTAAAAGGGCAAGCAATAGACTATTTTGTCTCAACCAACCCTTGTCTTATTGTCTTTCTCTGAGGATAAACTGGATGACAAAAGCCTAGGAGAAATCATCAACAGGATGGAATAGTGCACTTTCTTTTTTTCACATCTACCCTCTGTGCAGCTTTCACACTCTTAGAATGAACCTGGCTTACATTTGCTGTGAGTGAGTAGACAGAAGTTGACCTCGTGAAGCTCAATAAGGACAAGTGCAGGGTCTTGCATCTGGAGGGAAATAATATCAGGCACCAGTACAGGTTGGGGGCTGCCCTACTGGAAAGCAGTTCCATAGAGAAAAAGCTTGCAGCGCTGGTGTACAGCAAGTTCTGCATGGGACAGCAATGCGCCCCGGGGGGCAAGAGAGCCAATGGCATCATGAGGTACATCTGGAAAAGTGTGTCCAACAAAGCCATGTAGGTTCTTCTCTCCTTCTACTCTGTCCTAATGAGACCATACCCAGAGTACTGTGCCCAATTTTGGGCTCCCCAGTTCAGGAGAGACAGGGACCTGCTGGAGAGAATCCAATAGCAAACCATGAGAATGACTGGGGGACTTGGATATGTCCCCTGCTAAGAGAGACTGAGAGCCCTGGGGCTGTTTAGTCTGGAGAAGAGAAGACTGAAAGGGGAGACGATCAGTGTGTATCAATGTCTGAGGGGTGGGTGTCAGGTGGATGAGCCAATCTCTTTTTTTGTGGTCTTATTGCTGCTGACAAGGAGCAATGGCTACAAACTGGAACACAGAAGGTTTCACCTCAATGCAAGGAGAAGCTTCTTTACAGTGAGGGTGACAGAGTCCCAGAACAGGCTGCCCAGAGAGGTTGTGAAGCCTCCTTCTCTGGAGACTTTTCAAAACCTGCCTAGATGCATTTCTGTGAGCACTACCCTAGCAGATCCTGCTTTAGCAGGGGGGTTGGACTCAATTTCTTGAGGTGCCTTCCAACCTCTAACATACTGAGATTCATCTGTAGACTGCCTGGATAGAGGAAAAGAAAAAACAACCAACCCAAAACAAACAAACAAACAAACATCCCTACAAAACCTCTATAAACAAACCCAAAAAGAGGCTGTGAGGGAATGGAGCTCCAGACAATTTTAATCTTTGTTAGAAGAAGCTTTTTCAAATTGATCAAATCTTGTATCCTGTGGGCACTTGGCTTGGACAGAGTGGGCAATACTTGGGACCTGGGTTGGGCTCCCATGCTAACCGGGATTACTCTCTGGGTTCCCATCCAAACATGCTGCAAGCAGAAGCCAGCTCCTTGTTGCCACAGCCAACAGGGCACCGATTGTCTATGCACTGACAGCAAGTGTAGGATTTGAACAAGGTCATTCTGCTGTGACTGTGGCAACAGTCATAGATTTCAATGGGCACTTGGATTGTGGTTCCTCAAAGCCTGCTGCACAGCTTAGCAAAGCCCTGTTCCGTTGCACAGCTGTAGTCCAGTTCTGGGCCTCTCAATTCAAGAAAGATGTTGAGGTGCTGGAACATGTCCAGAGAAGTGCAACAAAGCTGCTGAGGGGTCTGGAGCACAAATCCTATGAGGAGAGGTTGAGGGACCTGGGCCTGTTTAGCCTGGAGAAGAGGAGGCTCAGGGGTGATCTTATTACTGTCTACAACTACCTGAAGGGGCATTGTAGCCAGGTGGGGGGTGGCCTCTTCTCCCAGGCAACCAGCAATAGAACAAGGGGACACAGTCTCAAGTTGTGCCAGGGTAGGTATAGGCTGGATATTTGGAAGAAGTTCTTCACAGAGAGAGTGATTTCCCATTGGAATGGGCTGCCCAGGGAGGTGGTGGAGGCACCGTCCCTGGGGGTCTTCAAGAAAAGCCTGGATGAGGCACTTAGTGCCATGGTCTAGTTGATTGGTTAGGGCTGGGTGATAGGTTGGACTGGATGATCTTGGAGGTCTCTTCCAACCTGGCTGATTCTATGATTCTATGAAACAAAAGACTCTGCTGAGTGCAAAGGAAGAATCTCCCAATGGCACTTGAGTCTGAACCAACAGTCAGTGCTGAACTCTTTGGTGAGGCAACCTCCACAAGCCTCATCTCCTGCATTCCTGGGCTGTTTGCATAGCACATCCATCCTGTTCTTCCATCCATCAGTCATTATCAGTGAGGTTTCATACAGCTGAGAGAAATGGACACTTTTGATGTTTCTGTGAAGCCATCTTGCTTCCTTTGCTAATCCAGACACAAATGCACATCATTCACTGAGCAGCTCAAAGGAAGGGAGCAAAACTTTTGGTAACATCCACCACAAAAAGTAAAGGAGGTAGGAAGGACTATTTAGCTGTCTCTAGCTTTAATCTAAGAGGCACTTTGCTGCTTTTCAGTGAGCCCTTAGTTGACTCTTTCCTGATGCTTAGGCATTCTCATAGTTTCTCCCCTGTGTAATGTTTCACGTCACTAATCCAAGGTATGTTTCTGTAGCAGCCTTCTTCTAAGAGCCTTTCTCCTATCCTCAGTTATCTGTTTTCTTTTCTATAGCAGAAATCTTAATTTTTTTTTCATACCTTTCAATCTTCCTCTGGCAAATGTGGTCAAGAGTAGCAATAGGTGTGAAAGGTATGGGAAAGGAATGACAGCTGAGCACCTCTCACTGAATAAAGATAGTTTTAACTGTTACAAAACAAGACAGTTTGAGCCACTCTGACATAAGAGAATGTCAATGGGATTTGAGTTCCATTCCATTTTCCCTGCTAGAAGTTCTCAGACATTTCCTCCATGGTAAGTCAATGCTTCTCAAAATGCTTCACAGATTCATTCCTGCCATTGTTAGAGCTTTACAAGTGAGCAGAAAGAAGCAGCTAAACAGAGAGAGGCTCAGCCAGCACCCACAGGTGATGTCAGAGTGATCATCAGTTCTCTATCCTGCCTAACCAGGGGGCCACCAGGCCCCCCAGCCTTTAGATCCCCTCCACCACACGCCCAGTGTACACCATGGGCACTCACCAGTGATGAGAGGAGGAGGATCCCTCTGCCCAGTTGGGCACAGCTTGAGGCTTCTGCCTTTCCTGGGACCATTAAAAAGGGGAGTGGGCAGGGAGGGCAAAGTGGTCACACCTGGTGTGGGAGGAGACTCCAACAGAACCCAGGTGCTCTGGGTTTGGGGGAAAAGGAATCAGACAGAATCACAGAATGTCAGGGACTGGAAGGGACCTCAAAAGCTCATCTAGTTCAACCCCCCTGCCAGAGAAGGATCACCTTTAGCAGATCACACTGGATCATATCCAGGTGGGTCTTGAATATCTCCAGAGAAGGAGACTCCACAACACCCCTGGGCAGCCTGTTCCAGTGTTCTGTCACCCTCACAGGGAAAAAAATCTTTCCTCACATTTACATGGAACATGCTATGCCTCAGCTTCCACTCATTGCCCCTTGTTGTTGAGCATCACCCAGCAGAGCCTGGCTCCATCCTCTTGGCACTCATCCTTTACATACTTATAAGCATGAATGACATCACCCCTTAGTCTCTTCCTCTCCACATTAAAGAGCCCCTCTAATATTCTGTGATTCTCTGACCTGATGGATGGAGATGGACCAAAAGCTCATAGGGAAGGTTCACTTTTAAGAGGAAATGTGGGAATTTATCACTCAGTTCTGCAAAATCAGTTATTGTTGAAGTTAAATCAATATGGACATAGTTTTCAGTCCTTGGTTTTCCCATGAGTCCCAATATGACACAGACAGCAACATCAACATTAACATCCATACAGGAATAAGAAAATCAGAGGTTTACTTTATTAGCTTGAGCTTAGTTCAGAAAACAGAATTAACTATATATATTTCTTCTGATATAAAAGTATCTCCATGTTGTCCTACTCCATCTGGGAGTCTTTGATACTCTGAGATTTGGAATAGACAAAGATGGCTTTCAAGAGGGCAAACACTTGATTTTTTTTTCTTTTTTCACAGAATCAATCAGATTGGAAAAGTCCTTCAAGATCATCAAGTCCAACCTACTACCCAACATTACCTAATTAACCAAGTGCCACGTCCAGTCTCTAGTTAAACACCTCCAGGGATGATGCTCCATCACCTCCCCAGGCAGCTCATTCCAATGCCAATCACTCTTGTTGTGAAGAGTTTCTTCCTAATATCCAGCCTAAACCTGCCCTGGCATGGTTTGAGGTTGTGTCTCCTCATTCTGTCACTGATTGCTTGGGAGAAGAGGTCAAGCCCCACCTGGCCACAACCTCCCTTAAGATAGTTGTAGAGAACAATAGGGTCTGCCCTGAGACCCCCACATCTCTCAGCCTCTCTTCACAGGGCTGTGCTCCAGCTCCCTCACCAGCCTTGATGCCCTTCTCTGGGCATGGTCAAGCACCTAAATATCTTTCTTAACCTGAGGGGCCCAGAACTGAACACAGTACTCAAGAAAGTCTTCCAAGGAAAGCAGAGGTGGAGGACTCACTGTAAGTCTGAATTCCCTTACCAAGGTGACATGTCCAAAGGAGAAACAGCTGGCTACTAACTATTGCCATTAGTGAAACGCAGACATAAAATGCTGCAAGGGATTACACAGGAAAAATACTCTCAAAAAAGAGAATTTCCAAGACCAGGAAGGGGGAAGAATGCCAGCAAACACCTACCCAAGGAGCAGCACATCCATTAAGGTTCATGGTCTAACACTATGTGGTTCAGAGCAAGGTCTTGAATATGCAAGCCCTTGAATATGTGTGGCATGAAGGTCTTCAGAAACCAGCTGTTGATGAATATTTAATGAGAGCAAAACTCTTTCAATGGGAGTACTTTAAAAACTGAGAAATTCATTTGCTAAGCCAGGGTGGAGTGATATACTAGGAAAGAGGGAAAGATTTCACACATCAGTCATCACAGCCTGTGGTTTTCCCTAGAACATTGTCTCAGCAATGCACAAACCTGCCTTCAAGACATTTTCTCTGGTATGGATATTCTGTGATCCCATTCCTGCTTTATGATGAGAGGCTGCGGGAGCTGGGGTTGTTTAACCTGGAGAAGAGGAGGCTCGGGGTGACCTCCTTGCTGTCCACAACTACCTGAAGGGAGGCTGTAGCCAGGTGGGGGGTTGGCTAGAACAAGGGGACACAGTGTCAAGTTGTGCTGGGGGAGGTCTAGGCTGGATGTTAGGAGGAAGTTGTTGCCAGAGAGAGTGATTGGCATTGGAATGGGCTGCCCAGGGAGGTGGTGGAGTTGCTGTCCCTGGAGGTGTTCAAGTAAAGCCTGGATGAGGCACTTAGTGCCATGGTCTAGATGACTGGATAGGGATGGATGCTAGGTTAGACTGGATGATCTTGAAGGTCTCTTCCAACCTACTTGATTCTATGATTCTATGGTCCTATGATCTACCTATACAAATGACATTGCTGAGAAAAACATTGTAAGCCATTGTTTCTCCAAGAAAAATTCTTAGCTGAATATAAATTGTGCAACTCCTAGTTACTGAGAACTTCTGTTGGCAAGAGCATTGCTTGCTTTAAAGATGGTGGAATTTAGTAGAAAATGGCTAAGGTAGCTATTTTTACAAGGAATAACATCATCATAGAATCATAGAATCAACCAGGTTGGAAGAGACTCCCAAGCTCATCCAGTCTGACCTAGCACCCAGCCCTGGCCAATCAACCGGACCATAGCACTAAGTGCCTCATCCAGGCTTTTCTTGAGCACCTCCAAGGATGGTGCCTCCACCACCTCCCTGGGCAGCCCATTCCAATGGCAAATCACTCAACACTGATTTTAGATGCACATATACAAAACATTTGATCTTCCACTAGCTGGAAAGAATGGGCTTCAAAATAATTTTGCATGCTCTACTGTATTTTAATTTTCACCTCGTTTTGGGGTGTATTTGATTGTTTCCTCCACTGATAATGTTTAAATGGTGATTTGTTTGTTCAGTTGAAGCAGTCTGAATCTGAAATCAGGCCACAAGTAATAGGCTGTGTCGTTTAAACTCAGCGTGCATTTTGCTTGCTGGATCTTCTCTTGTGTTATGCATCTTGTGCCATCATTAGGGCATATGAGAGACCACCACACACTACACACATTCAGACTGGCTGCTGTGGAGGGATTACCAGCCCAGCTCTGGCATAAAACCCCTTCCAATATTTGCTGACTGCATCACTAAAGCCACAAACCACTGGCAATGTAAAAAAAAAAAATTAGGAGTTGGTTAGCAAAACAAAATTGTTAAATCTTTCCATGAGGCCTCCTTGATAAATCTTCTTGAATTGAAACCTCACATCTTTTTCACTCAATTTGCTGCATTTCCCTCCCCCCCACCCCCCAGGTTTTGAGCACATTTTTGATTGCACTACGTTCTGTCATTAAAACAAATTAGATGACAAAACCTTGGTGATTTCAAAAGAAAAGAGCTGCAAAAGAAAAGAGTTTCTAAAGAAAAGAATTTCAAAAGAAAAGAGTTTTCCTTATGGCTTGGGTAAAATAATTTTTTCTTAGGTATAAGATTGTTGCTGCATGGTGATTCCTGTGCCTGCCATGAGAGGTCTCTTGCTTTGTGACAAACATGAAGACTTCTACCAGTAGTAGCTGCTAAAAGAAACACTCCTTGTAAAATAAGAGACCTTACAACTGCCTTACAATACCTAAAAGGCTCCAACAGGAAGACTGGAGAGGGACTTTTCATAAGGGTGCTTAGCTATAGCCAGGTGGGGTTGGTCTCGTCTGACAGGCAACCAGCAACAGAACAAGCAGACACAGTCTCAAGCTGTGGCAGGAGAGGGATAGCCTAGAGCCTGTTAGGAGGAAGATCCTCACAGAGAGAGTGATTTGCCATTGGAATGGGCTGCCCAGGGAGCTGGTGGAGTCGCTGTCCCTGGAGGTGTTCAAGCAAAGCCTGGATGAGGCACTTATTGCCATGGTCTGGTTGACAGGATAGGACTGGGTTCTAGGTTGGACTGGATGATCTTGGAGGTCTCTTTCAACCTGCTTGATTCTATGATACTAACAGACAAACATTTATCACAAGTGCTTTTCCAGGCTAATGTTTACATTTCAATACCCTTCAAACTTCTGATACACTTGAGAATGAATCTGCATTTGCAGATTGCAAGAGTGATCAGTATCTGACCTATGGTTTCAGACTTGCGATCTGGACACAGAAAATAAGGATGTCATTTCAGTGCTGAACTTCAGATGTACTCCAATTATTTCTCCAACTTCTCCTTTTCCTTTTTGTGTGTTATGTCGATTTCCTTGTTGCTTCGCAAACTGAGAGTGATAAACTTGTGCTGTGCCCCCAAGCCCAGTGTGTATCCTAAGGTTTCATACTTCTGATGGAAAATTATGTTGAAGAGCTGATAATTTGATTTACTGTATTTTGAGACACCATAAATAAACCTCACGTCCCCTTTGAGATGCTTTTCATTTGCACCTCCCTTTAATTTAAATTTGAAGTGTTTGGTTTTGTCCTTCTCTGGAGACTTTCAAGGCCTGTCTGGATGTGTTCTTCTGTGGTCTGTGCTTGTGTGCTTGATTGTGTGGTCCTGCTCTGGTTGGGGGTTTGGACTTGATGATCTCCTTGAGTCCCTTCCAATCCCTAATATCCTGTGATCCTGTGATATGAGCAATGAGACTTCTGTGAACAACATAGTTTTCTGGGATGCTCAACAGTAGCAACCAAGCTGTTAATGAGTAAGCTCCATTGCACACTCAAGTCTTTGAACTTCATATCATAGGTTAACTCACCAGCTGCAGGGATAAAAGGAAAGACAAAAGGAAATGGAAATGTGTGGAAGACCAGCAGATAGCTCATAAGATCTCATCAGCTTCTGCCTATCACAGCTTGAGATTTCTTTTGTGATAAATAAGTTCTTCATCTGTTAGTACTGTGATGGTTTGAGGCTAATTTTTACTGAGAAAAATTAAATCCTTAGCTGTGAGAAGAAAGAAAAAAAACAACATGTGTCCTGTAACACCCATCCCTCTGCTGCGAAACACAAGTAGTCAAAATATAGATAAGACACTCACTTCTCACACACCCCTCAGCTTCTCATTTGGGGCTTTGTCTTCTTTCTGGTGGTCTGGTCTCTGGCTGATTCTGCCTTTCACTCTCTAATCCACCTAACTCCTTTTTCCTTTAACCTCTTTGTCATCTCTTTTTGACATCTCACCTCAGATCTCCAGATTTATCATGTGAGATATACGTGGGTTGATCTGGTTATTTTTGAAGGGAGGGAAAGAGGGAAGGGGGTTTGGGTTGGGAGCCCTCCTGGGGACTCTGATTGTTTCTGGGAGGAGTATTGTGTTTCTGTGTTACATTTAATTTGTATATAACTGTATATATTTGTGTATACCTGCTTGTACATTATCCTAAGCTGTAAAAAATAGCTTCATTCTTAATTTCTAACCACTGAGTCCAGTCTGGGTGATTTTCTTAAGTTGGAGGGGGGGGGGCAGGTAACACCCAAACCATCACAAGTAGACACAGTGAACTTCCCAGATAGATAATGAAGTCTCTCAGGCCCTATAAGAGATTTGCTGCATCCATACTGCTAAAAGGTATTTTTATTAAGTTAGAAAAAACTGTTACCAATATGAATAACATAGACTGAATAATATAGATTGACTCATGTAGATTCAAATAACAGCTCTTGCTTAGGATCACAGAACCATAGAATCAAGCAGGTTGGAAGAGAACTCCAAGCTCATCCGGGCCAACCTAGCACCCAGCCCTGGTCAATCAACTAGACCATGGCACTAAGTGCCTCATCCAGGCTTTGATTGAACACCTCCAGGGACGGTGACTCCTCCACCTCCCTGGGCAGCCCATTCCAATGCCAATCACTCTCTCTGGCAAGAACTTCTTAACATTCAGCCTAGACCTCTCCTGGTACAACTTGAGACTGTGTCCATCCCCTTGTTCTGTTGCTGGCTACCTGGGAGAAGAGACCAACTCCACCTGGCTACAGCCTCCTTTCAGGGAGTTGTAGACAGCAACGAGGTCACCTCTGAGCCTCTTCTTCTCCAGGCTGCACACCCCCAGCTCCCTCAGTCTCTCCTCACAGGGCTGTGTTCCAGGCCTCTCACCAGCTTTGTCACCCTTATCTAGACAGGTTTTAGTCTTTTTTTCTATTAAATATTTTTAAATTATATTAATTTTTCTTCCAATTTATCAAAGCTAACTGAGGTGGCCCTTGCTATCAGTAACACAATAGAAAGGGAATATTACCCTATGTCAAGGATATCCATGTTTGTTTCTTTCTCCCTTCCTTCCTTCCTTCCTTCCTTCCTTCCTTCCTTCCTTCCTTCCTTCCTTCCTTCCTTCCTTCCTTCCTTCCTTCCTTCCTTCCTTCCTTCCTTCCTTCCTTCCTTCCTTCCTTCTTTCTCTCTTTCTCTCTTTCTCTCTTTCTCTCTTTCTCTCTCTCTTTCTTTTCTTTCTTTTCTTTCTTTTCTTTTTCTTCCTTCCTTTCTTTTCCTTTCTTTCCCTTTCTTTTCATTTCTTTCCCTTTCTGCTTTTTTTCCCATGCTAAACATAAGCAATGTGTAACCCTTGCCAAAATCATCACAGAAAATTAATGTGCCAAGTGTAGTGGATCAGCAAAAGTTTAAGTTGGAGAGAAACCAAAGTTTTTTGTTTTGTTTTGTTTTGATTTCTTTTTTCCTTCAAGAAAAACAGCAGGGCTGCAGTTTTGGGGTAAAATCACAAAGAACTATCCTCTGGCAGGCTACAGGAGTCAATCCTATTTAAATTCCTCCTGCGATTAATGTCAATGCGTGGCAAAATTCCCCTAGTCGGATAAAGGCACTGTGAGTTCCAATCGCTGTAAAGCATTTATGTTACCCGATAACATGCCTCATTTGACTCCCTTACCCACACCCACCCCAGAAGGAATCACACATAGCTTTATTGATAGAGAAGCTGGACTATTTTGGCAGGCCTTTCACAATGGAAATAAGATTTGGACAAAAAATACATGTAAGGAAACAATCTGGTGATGAGCTCCTGATTCCGGAATTAGTATGTTTCAGTTCATTTTGTTTAGTTTCTACTGCCTCTGGGAAAGTATTTTCCATCCATGAAAAACTAATTTCTGGTGTTGCTCATGCACATAATCTTAGTGTTTTCCCACAGTGTTTAAAGGGTGGTGGTCACTTAAGTGTATGTTTTACCTTGGGTTTTTCAGCTCTTCAAAGAACAGACGTGGGATTTCTGTAGCCAGTTGAGTCCCATCATGCTCAAAGAAGAGAGTGAGCAGTGTGTGCATCCCAGGATCACAGGATATTAGGGGTTGGAAGGGACTCAAGGAGATCATTGAGTCCAACCTCCCTGCCAGAGCAGGACAATAGAATCATAGAATCATAGAATCAAGCAGGTTGGAGGAGATCTCCAAGATCATCCAGTCCAACCTAGCACCCAGCCCTATCCAGTCAACTAGACCATGGCACTAAGTGCCTCATCCAGGCTTTTCTTGAATACTATCTAACACAGGTCACAGAGGAACACATCCAGACAGGATGATATTTATTAATGATTCCTAAATAAGGAATGCAAGTGTGATGGCTTGGGTGTTACCCACCCCCCCACACTTAAGAAAATCAACCATACTAGACTCAGCAGCTCTGGAAAAATGAATAAAGCTTTATATTTACAGCTTAGCACAATATACAAGCAGATATTTACAATAAAGACAGAAATAGACAAGTTAAAAAGGTAATACAGAAACACAACAGCCCTCCCAGAAACTAGAGTCCCCAGGAGGGGCTCCTAACCACCCTTCCACCTTCTTCGCACCCCTCTACCTTACCCCAGACTTTGTCTTATGCTCAAAGGTGAGTTTGGAGGGTTGGCCAGGGGGGTTAGGAAGCAGATGGATTAGTCAGGCAGGTTAGAGAGAGAAGCACAGCCCAAAAAAGCCCACAGAGAGACTCTCTTATCTATATTCATGTTCTTGTTCTTATACAGTATCACAGTATCACAGTATTATCAGGATTGGAAGAGACCTCACAGATCATCAAGTCCAACCCTTTACCACAGAGCCCAAGGCTAGACCATGGCACCAAGTGCCACGTCCAACCTTGCCTTGAACAGCCCCAGGGACAGCGACTCCACCACCTCCCCGGGCAGCCCATTCCAGTGTCCAATGACTCTCTCAGTCATCTCAGCAAGCCTATGAATGAAGCAGACATCACCATTGTTTCCTTTTCACAGCCTGTAATCTAATTCTTCTCACCAAAACATCCCAGCTAGGCTCAAACTGGCACAACAAGTGGCTTAGAACAGAACAGAGCAGGCCCAGAGTTAGATGATGTTTTTTTTATTCCCTCCTGAATTGTGACTGAGTGTACAGGGTTAATCCTCCAGGGGGAGTAACCCTGAACCTGACCCTAGGTGGTCTTGACCACTCCCCAGGGGTGGGTCTGAACACCACCAGGTGATGGTTAGCCCACTCCGCCTTCCTGTCCCATAAAAGCAGGGGGACTTCCTGTTTCCCTCTCTCTGCATCACTCCGCTCCCTGCATACCACTAGACCACCTGTTCCTGGGTTCTCTTTGTTTCACCACGTGGCCATCACCCAAGAGGGGGACAAAGCCACCACTGTCACAATCGGGTTGTATTTATACCATTTTGTATTTGCTATTTTCCCTTCCCTATCCTTTGTAACTTCCCTACCTCAGATACCTCTTGTAAGTTGTTAAACTTTTCTTTTTAACTTCCAAATTGAGTGAGATTGATTTATTTGGGTGTGCTTACTTCTCTCTCTCTCTCTCCCCCTCTAATCCCTTTCTTTTGGGAAAGAAGGAGAAGAGGGAAGGGCACTTTATAAATTTTTTATTGGTTCTATCAAATTTATCTGAGTCTCTGGAAATTTAAATTAGAACCAAGACACTGAGTGCTTTCTGCACTACAGCAGAACATACTTCAGTGTTTCTTTATTCATTTTGAAGCAAGTGATGTTATCCACCAAAAGCATGACTTGGCTGTATGTTCATAACAGCTCTGCAAAAGCTTTTCATTGCCATAGCACAACTGCTAAATAACACAAAAGGCTGGAAGGCTGCTGGCAGATTTGCCCAGTCTCTTAATTTACCAACAGGAAAAGTGGAAACAAAAGTACATTCATGCAACAGTGCAACATACTGATGAATAGTATATACCTGGGCCCCTGCCAGACTGTTCCTAAAGAAGTATGTATGACATATGTGGTCAAGAAATAAATTAGATTTATCATCCACCTTTGCTTGCCTCATTCATCCATCTCTGCCTGGACTACCTCAAGCACTTCAGGAACCGAGCTGCATCAAAGGCTCTGTCCAGTGCAGAAAAGCAAAGAAGAAATAGCAGGAAAACAATTAATTTTCCCCACGTCTGTTACAGCATTCATCTTGCCCTACAAAACAGTGACACTAGTTGCTGGTGAGTTTTGAAATGGTCAGCAGCAAAGCATTATCTCAGTGTCTGGATAAAGAACTCAGAGCTAAGTTGTTTTTTTGTTTGATTCCAGATGAAGAAATCAGGCAAAATCAACTAGGTCTAGCAGAGGCTTGATAAGTAAACTCATTTTCTCATTTCCTTCCTTCCTTCTGAATAGTGATATAAAAATGGTACAGGATTCATAGGCACCTCCCAGTTTTTATTGACAGATTGAAGTTTCAATGATCCAGAACCTCTGGAGGGTAAGAAAGAGTTCAACTGAAGTCCCACATGAGGTGCAAAAGATTTTGACCACGAAGTGGATGATTGACTTAAGTTAAAAGATGAATTGCATTAATAGAATCATCCTGTCTAAATTTTGAGGACAGGAACAAAGAAACTGACTACAACAGGGGGAATGCGAATATCCAGTAGGTCCTGTGATGGTTTGGGTGTTACCTGCCGCCCCACTCTTAAAAATTACCCAGACTAGACTCATCTGGCTGGAAATTAAGGAATAAAGCTTTATATTTACAGCTAGCACAATAGACAGGCAGATATTTACAATATCTACAGCTACAGACAGGAATATACCAGCTAAAAAGGTAATACAGAAACACAGCAGCCCTCCCAGAAACCAGAGTCCCCAGGAGGGGCTCCCAACAACCTTTCCACCTCCTTTCCACCCCTCTACCTTACCCCAGAGTTTGTCTTATGCGCAAGGTGAGTTTGGAGGATCAGCTGGGGGGGGGGATGGGGGAGGGGTGGTTAGAAAGCAGAGGGATTAGCTACACAGACAGCAGGTTAGGGACAAAAGTGCAGGCAGCCAGAGCCAGAGAGCAACTCTGTTATCTCTATTTATGTTCTCTTTTTTCAAATACATCTCATCAAGCCTATGAGTGAAGCAGGCATCACCATTGTTTCTTTTTCACAGCCTGGATGAGCAAACAGCTCCTGAAGGAATTGGGGGAAAAAAAGAGGGTGTATCACCTCTGGAAGGAGGGGAAGGCTTCTCCTGCCATGTTTAAGGAGGTAGCCAGATTATGCAGGAGAAAAATTAGAGAGGCTAAGGCCCAGCTAGAACTTAGGCTGCCACTTCCGTGAAGGATAACAAAAAACACTTTTATAAATTTATCAACGCTAAAAGGAAGGGCAAGAAGAGCCTCCACTGCTTACTGGACCAGGAGGGGAATACTATAACTGATGATGTAGAAAAGGCTGAGGTTCTGAATGCCTTCTTCGCCTCAGTTTTCAACAGTAAGGAAGGAGGAGGAGAAGAATGGCCTCTTGAACTGGGGGATGGGGTCAGGGAGCGGTGTGTTCCCCTGGAAATTCATGAGGAATTAGTTCAGGACCTGCTGAGCCATCTGGACACCCACAAGTCCATGGGACCAGATGGGATCCATCCCAGGGTGCTGAGAGAGCTGGCAGCTGAGCTGGCCAAGCTGCTCTCCATCATTTTCCAGCAGTCCTGGCTCACCGGAGAGATCCCAGGAGACTGGAAAATGGCCAACGTGGTCCCCATCCACGAGAAGGGTCGGATGGAGGAACCTGGGAACTACAGACCTGTCAGCCTGACCTCAGTGCCAGGGAAACTGATGGAGCAGGTTATCTTGGGGGTGATAAGAGCGCACCTGAGGGATGGCAAAGGGCTCAGGTCCAGCCAGCATGGGTTTAGGAAGGGCAGATCCTGCCTCTCCAACCTGATCTCCTTCTATGATCAGGTGACCCGCTTGGTGGATGTGGGGAGGCCTGTGGATGTGGTCTATCTGGACTTCAGCAAGGCCTTTGACACTGTCCCCCACAGCAAACTCCTGGCTAAGCTATCAGCCCATGGCTTGGATGGCAACACTTTGTGCTGGATTAGGAACTGGCTGGAGGGCCAGACCCAGAGAGTGGTGGTGAATGGTGCCACATCCAGCTGGCGGCTGTCACTAGTGGTGTCCCTCAGGGATCTGTGCTGGGCCCCATCCTCTTTAACATCTTCATAGATGATCTGGATGAGGGCATGGAGTCAGTCATCAGCAAGTTTGCAGATGACACAAAGCTAGGGGCAGATGTGACTGAGTTGGAAGGCAGAAGGGCTCTGCAGCGGGACCTTGACTGCCTGGACAGATGGGCAGAGTCCAATGGGATGGGGTTCAATAGCTCCAAGTGCAGGGTGCTGCACTTTGGCTACAACAACCCCATGCAGAGATACAGGCTAGGGTCGGAGTGGCTGGAGAGCAGCCAGACAGAGAGGGATCTGGGGGTACTGATTGATACCCACCTGAACATGAGCCAGCAGTGTGCCCAGGTGTCCAAGAGAGCCAGTGGCATCCTGGCCTGCATCAGGAATGGTGTGGTCAGCAGGAGCAGGGAGGTCATTCTGCCCCTGTACTCTGCACTGGTTAGACGACACCTTGAGTACTGTGTTCAGTTCTGGGCCCCCCATTTTAAAAGGGACGTTGAGATGCTTGAGCGTGTCCAGAGAAGGGCAACGAGGCTGGTGAGAGGCCTTGAGCACAGGCCCTATGAGGAGAGGCTGATGGAGCTGGGATTGTTTAGCCTGGAGAAGAGGAGGCTCAGGGGTGACCTTATTGTTGTCTACAACTACCTGAGGGGTGGTTGTGGCCAGGAGGAGGTTGCTCTCTTCTCTCAGGTGGCCAGCGCCAGAACAAGAGGACACAGCCTCAGGCTACACCAGGGGAAATTTAGGCTGGAGGTGAGGAGAAAGTTCTTCACTGAGAGAGTCATTGGACACTGGAATGGGCTGCCTGGGGAGGTGGTGGAGTCGCCGTCCCTGGGGCACTTTAAGGCAAGGTTGGACGTGGCACTTGGTGCCATGATCTAGCCTTGAGCTCTGTGGTGAAGGGTTGGACTTGATGATCTGTGAGGTCTCTTCCAATCCTGATGATACTATGATACTACTATGATACTATAACCTCTCACTAAAATGTCCCAGCTAGGCTTGAACTACCAGAATCCTTTTGTCATGCCAGCATCACATCTGTCGATGTCTGTGAAACTGGGAGGAATAGAACTGACAGGAGCTTGTGATAGGAACTGAGGAGCAGGAAGAGTTTAGCAAAATTACTAAGAAGAGTGGCTGAAGAGTTCAATTCTTTGCTTAGCTTGCACTAATTGACATTTTAAGAGTGTGCTAGTTTGAGCCTAGTTGGGATATTTTGGTGAGAAGAATTAGATGGTAGGGTGTGAAAAGGAAACAATGGTGATGGCTACTGCACTCATAGGCTTGCTGAGATGTATAAGAATGAAAGCACAAACATAGATAACAGAGCTGCTCTTGGGCTCTGCACTGCCTGCGCTTGTCTCTCTCACTTGCTGTCTGACTAATCAGTCTGCTTCCTAACCCCCCTGGCCAATCCTCCAAACTCACCTTGAATGTAAGGTAAGGTCTGGGGTAAGGTAGAGGGGTGGAGAGAAGGTGGAAGGGTGGTTGGGAGCTGCTCCTGGGGACTCAGGTTTCTGGGAGGGCTGCTGTGTTTCTGTATTACCTTTTAACTTATATATTTCTGTCTATAGCTGTATCTGTTGTGAATACCTGCTTGTATATTGTGCTAAGCTGTAAATACAAAGCTTCATACTTCAATTTCCAGCTCGGCTGTGTGATTTGTCTTAAGCCTGGGTGATTAAGTGTGGGTGGGTAATACCCAAATCATCACAAAGAGAGTGTAGCCTTTGTGTCAAGACTTCTTTGGAGATGATAAATTAAACTTTCAGTGGTCAAAGCACAAAGAGTAACCTTTACAGTAACTCTGTTTCCTTACCAGCTCTCTGCCTGTTCCACCTTCTCCTTCACTCTTCATTTTGGTTCCAGTGTCCTGCTGGCAGGGTAACCTCTTTAACGTGCTTACTGTTGTCCTTGCAGGGCAGGCGTGACCCAGGGCGGTGCGTGCAAGTGCTTTGTGCCACGTTTGTGCTCCCAACCATTCAGGGTCCACTATGGATCCACCAGGACAGACAATTCAAAGTAAATAATTAAAATAAAAGTTGTGGACCTTGATGAGGAAGGGGAAACAATTTAATTCCCAAACCAGGATTAAATACTACACTATCTCACTAAAGCCACGAGGATGATCAAAGGGCTGGAGCTCCTCTCCTGTGGAGACAGACTGAGAGAGTTGGGGCTGTTCAGTCTGGAGAGGAGACATTATTTTGGTCTTCCAGTATCTGAAGGTGGCCTACAAGAAAGCTGGGGAGTGACTTTTTAGGATGTCATGTAGTGATAGGACTGGTATGGAATGGAGCAAAACTAGCAGTCAGTAGATTCAGATTGGATATTAGGAAGAGCTTCTTCAGCATGGAAGTGGTGATACACTGGAACAGGCTGTCCAGGGACGTAGTAGAAGCCTCATCCCTGGGTTTTTTTAATGTCAAGCTGGATGTGGCTCTGAACAACCTGATCTAGTGTGAGGTGTCCCTGCCCATGGCAAGGTGGTTGGAGCTAGTTGATCCTTGAGGTCTCTTCCAGCCCTGACAGTTCTGTGGTTCTATGCAACTATTATGCTTAAAGAACTATTAGATTGCTAATCACTACAGCTAAAACCTAAGGCAATAGTAAACCTCAGCATTTTTTGATAAAGACAATTCTAGACTCACAACTAGAGCTCAGAAAAGACTTCATAGAACATTTATGTACATAGAATTAAAATATTCAAATACCTTTGGAAATTGAAAGCAATTCTTTCACAGAATGTATTTATTTCTTCAAATAAATTCAAGCTTCTAGAAAGTTGAATTGGTACATTCTTGTGTATTGAAGAACTGTGAGGCATAGAGAGTGGTATCTCATTCCCCCAGTGAAGAGTATTTTGTAAAGGTATTTTGCAGTGACAGTTGAGATAGGGACTCATTCAACAAGGAGCAAAGGTTCCCTTAGCATTGAGTATGCAATTGCACAAGTTCAAATGGTGCTCTTGAGTAATCCAAACTAAGAAATAAAAGGGAAATAGCTTTAAAAAGCACCAGAGGATCAGCAGATAATGCCCACCCTTTAAAACATTTTAGAGCAATGCAGTGAGAATGCTTTTGTGGATATCCTCACAATTTAAATTCTGAGTCATTACTTTGCCTACATTTCAAAGGTAGATCACCTATGGAAGTCTAAGGGAATTTTGCCTGTGTAAAGAAAGTCCTGAGTAAAGTTTGAGAAGACAGAGCCCATGATTTTGCTCAGTTATTTCTGAGTCGTTACTTTGCCTGCATTTCAAAGGTAGATCACCTATGGAAGTCTAAGGGAAATTTGCCTGTGTAAAGAAAGTCCTGAGTAAAGTTTGAGAAGACAGAGCCCATGATGTTGCTATTAGCACAAAAGAGCCTTTGGATTTTTTACAAGCTGGAACCAGGATGTATAAAGAATGGGCCCCATGTGCTGTTTTTTGTGATACTGAAGGCACAGCAGCAGGGTAAAGGAGATGTTTCTAATAAAGCTCCACCTCCAGCCTGTTATGAGGCTGGAGAATGTTCAGGCTGTATCCCACTGGGAGCTTCCACGTGGACCTAGAACCCCTCTGAGAAAACTCCTACCTTTGCCTGAAGCTAATTAGAATTCATGTTTTCTTAGTGAATTAAGGGCAGTGATAGCCACTCACCCTCTAATTGCAGTTAAGCCTAATGGGCAGCCCAGGATGGATAGTTACCCAAAGTATCCACCTAGCAAATATTTTGACGTTTTCCTCCATTTCACCTTTACCACTAAGCACTCAGCAGGTGCTCCCACTTTAGAAATGAAGTGCTAATGCCTACAGTCCTCTTACACCGGTTAGTATGCCCCTAATTGATGGCTCACCTCTGTGAAAACAGAGACAGCAAATTCAGGCTAATGCTTCTGAAAAGCAGGAGGCATGGCTAAGTGTGTTAACCCAGCCCAGAACACTGACACCTACAATAACAGGAGGAGGAATTCCAAGCTTCCTTAGGAATACCATCAGACATCAAAAGTAGTTTCCAAATGGTATTAAAATAGAATAAGAAGTAATGAACTTTGATCATGTTTTAGAATGGCTATTAGGAAAAAAGATTCCACAGCAAGAGTGGTCAGGCATTGGAATGGGCTGCTCAGGGAGGTGGTGGAGGTGCCAATCCTGGATGTGCTTAAAACTCAGTGATTTAATGACAGACTAACTATCAAGTTGTTCAAGTTGGAAGTGACAGAAGATGCAATGGTCTTAAGCTGCAACTAGGTCGGTTTAGCCTGGACATTAGGAAGAATTTGTTCATGGAGAGAATGTTCAAGCATTGGAATAGGCTACCTGGGGAGGTGGTTGAGTTGCCAACCCTTAATGTGTTTAAAAGTTGTTTGCATGTGGTGCGTGGGGATATGGTTTAGGGTGAACCTTGTAGAGTAGGGTTCTGGGTTGGACTTGGTGATCCTGAGAGTCTTTTACAATCTGAATGTTTCTGTGACTTCTGTGATTTTGAAGGTGTTTACTTGTAAAAGAAAAACTAAATGCATTTTGTGGAAGAAGTCTGAGTAAAGAACCAAATGTTAAGGTCAGAGTAGCACCTAGTCTCCTGGTCTCCTTTAACTCCTAGTCGAGGGTGGTGCGTTCTAAACAGGTACTCAGAACTCCATCATTTGGAAGTGTAGGTGCACACATTTCAGGCCCTGGAGGAGGTCTGCACTAGTCACAGTATCACAGTATCACAGTATCATCAGGGTTGGAAGAGACCTCACAGATCATCAAGTCCAATCCTTTAGCACAGAGCTCAAGGCTAGACCATGGCACCAAGTGCCATGTCCAATCTTGCCTTGAACAGCTCCAGGGACGGCGACTCCACCACCTCCCCAAGCAGCCCATTCCACTGTCCAACTATCTGCAGAATGAAAAAGGATTTCACAGCATGAGCCAGTGACATCCTGGTCTGGATCAGCAAAAGTATGGCCAGTAGGACAAGGAAGGTTATTCTTCCCCTGAACTCACCACTGGTCAGGCACCACCTTGAGTGCTGTGTCCAGTTCTGGGCTATTCAATTCAAGAGAGATGTTGAGATACTGGAATGTGTCCAGGGAAGGGTGACAAAGCTGGTGAGGGGCCTGGAACACAGCCCTGTGAGGAGAGGCTGAGGGAGCTGGGGGTGTGCAGCTTGCAGAAGAGGAGGCTCAGGGCAGACCTCATTGCTGTCTACAACTGCCTGAAGGGAGGCTGTAGCCAAGTGGGGTTGGGCTCTTTTGCCAGGCAAGCAGCAACAGAACAAGGGGACACAGTCTCAAGTTGTGCCAGGGGAGGTCTAATGCTGGATGTTAGGAGGAAGTTATTGCCAGAGAGAGTGATTGGCATTGGAATGGGCTGCCCAGGGAGGTGGTGGAGTCACCGTCCCTGGAGGTGTTCAAGCAAAGCCTGGATGAGGCACTTAGTGCCATGGTCTGGTTGACTGGATAGGGCTGGGTGCTAGGTTGGACTGAAAGATCTTGGAGGTTTCTTCCAACCTGCTTGATTCTATGATTCTACAATTCTGTGATCTACATGCTAGTGGTTGCTAGCACTGAATGAGGTACTTAGTGCCATGGTCTTGTTGATTGGACAGGGCTGGGTGATGATCTTGGAGTTCTCTTTCAACCTGGTTGATTCTATGATTCTATGATTTACCAGATTGTTTCAAGTATGTCCCCTAGGATGACATGTTCCACACCTTGGAAGTGATCCTTTCCAACTATTTTAGAAGTCTGGGCAAATCTGTCACTTGTGGTTATTTATTTCTCATCTGTTACCAGGTTTCCTTATGAAATCTGATAAGTAAATAATGGTATGAGAGTGTAGAGAGAACTGATACTCAAAACACAGCTGGGGAGCTAAATATTCAGCTGTGGAAATGTGCTTCACTGCAGTTACCGTGGCCATTAATGTTTACACCAGCTAAGAAACAGTGTCAGGATGATATAAAGCACAACTCAGAACCTCAAAGATTTGTGGTCCCCCTGAGGAATGTACACCTTAATACTCCTGTAAAGTACAAAGCTATTATTCAGACATTTTCTCTTTTGCATTTAGCAGCTTGTTCCTTTACAACAGATTTCAGAAGTTAAAAATTCATTACACTCTAGAACCTAGAAACAGCTGGGAAGTAAAAAAGCATGAAATTATATTTATTAGCTATGCTGAATTGCTTCTTTATAAAATAAATTTACAGCTTTGCTAAAGACAGATGTTCAACATTGCATTACTAAATGCTTCAGCTCCCAGAAAGGATTTGCTGATTTATGTGGTTCAGGGTTAAAGAAATCAGCAAGTAGCAATCAAGCGTAGGGAAAAAAAAGAGGTAATGCACTAAGACTGACCTTTGTGCCACTCGTAAAAAAGAAGAGCAACAAACCACAACTCTGTTACGTTTGTATTTAGGAAACCTATCAAAAAAAGGAAAAGAAAAAGAAAAAAGTTTAGAATCTTGATTTTTTTTTTAAATGTAAAAAGGAAAGTGGAAGTCATTCAGAAGAGGATTAACTCAAACTCCAGCAGCATTCACTCTGTTCACAGGATCACAGGATATTAGGGGTTGGAAGGGATCCAAGGAGATCATTGAGCCCAACCTCACTGTGTGCTAGTTTAAAGCTAGCTAGAATGTTTTGGTGAGAAGGATTAGATAACAGTGCTGATGCCTACTTCACTCATAGGATTGCTGAGAGGTATAAGAACAAGAATCCAAACACAGATAAGAGAGTTGCTGCTTCTTCTGCCTGGGAGCTGCATTTTTTTTCTCTCTCTAGCCTCTCTGCTGTCTCTCTGATTAATCCACTTTGCTTCCTAACCCTCTGGCTGAACCTCCATTCTCTGGGACTGGGGTAAGGTTGAGAGGGGTGGGAGAAGGTGGAAAGGTGGTTGGGAGCTCCTCCTGGGGACTCAGATTGCTGAGAGGGCTGTTATGTTTCTGTATTACCTCTTTACCTTGTCTGTTTCTGTCTATAGCTGTATATACTGTAAATATCTGCTTGTCTATTGAGCTAAGCTGTAAATATAAACTTCATTCAAATTTCCAGAGCTGGCTGAGTCTAGTCTGGGTGATTTCCAAAGTGTGCGGGGCGGGTGACACCCGAATCATAATACCCTGCCAGAGCAGGACAATATTATCATTTTTCTCTTCCTCTGAGTAAAGTATCTGTGATGGTTTGGGTGTTCCCTGCCCCCCTACACTTTGGAAATCACCCAGACTAGACTCAACAGCTCTGGAAATTTGAATGAAGCTTATATTTACAGCTTATCTCAATATACAAGCAGATATTTACAGTATATACAGTTATGGACAGAAATAGACAAGGTAAAAGGTAATACAGAAACACAGCAGCCCTCCCAGAAACCTGAGTCCCCAGAAGGGTCTCCCAACCGTCCTTCCACCTTCCTTCCACTCCCTCTCAGTCTTACCCCAGATGTTGTCTTGTGTTTAAGTTAGTTTTGAGGGTCAGCCTGTCCTGGAGTCCTGTACCCCTAAATTCCTCTCCTGCCCGGACTTCGGGGGGAAGGGGAAAAGCCGCCTGGTTTCCCCCCCCCCTCACCTGCCCTGCAGCTGTGAAGGGGGGGAAGACTGCCCCATGAAGCGGGGAGGACTGCCCCGTGAGTTCCCGTGCTGGAGCCAGGCTGGGATTGGCCGTGCGCTTTCGCGCCTAAGCTGTGGTAACTCTGCCCTTTGTCTAGTGAAGGTTATAAATATTGGGGGTCTTCCCACCTTTGGGGTTCCCACTTTGGATTTTGCCCGTGCCTGGACGTATGTGTCTGCCTGAGCTCACACACTCCCCTGTGCCTGGACTGCAGAGACCTTCAGGAATTTGCTTTCCTATTGACACCTTTGTGTGCCTTACAACCCTTAACGACCTCTTAACAATTCACCTGCAGCGCTGAAAGGAAGAGGAAGACAGACCGCACGAGTCAGCCTGAGTGAGTTATTTGGCTTAGCTTAATTTAGTAAGAAACAGCTATTAATTAATAGCCGACGCCTTTTCCAACTTCTGACTTCCAATATAGTCAGATTATTGATGGTATCCTGGTAGATTAATTCTCATGCGACTGAATCTGCTTATCAAACTAAATTAATCTTTGCATATATAGTTGTGGGGGCAGGTTTTTGGGAAAATAAAAAATAATTATTTTTGATAAATTCCCGACTCGGCCACGTATTAATTCCTGCACTCTGCAACACAGCCAGGGGCTTAGGAAGCAGGTGGATTAGTCACAAAGATGGCAGGTTAGGTTAGAGAGAGATGCAGCCCAAAGCCCAGACAGAGAGTGGCTATATTATCTATCTTCACATTTGTATTCTTTTACATCTTAGCAAGCCTATGGGTGAAGTAGACACCACTATCAATTTCTTCTCACAGCCTGTAATCTAGTTCTCACCAAAACATTCTAACTAGCTTCAAACTAGCACAGTACCCCTACTGAACAGACCATTGGCTTTTGCTGTTAATTCTAGGCAAGATGACCACGCATTGAAATGTGCTGGCAATAAACTAAATCTCAGTTACCTTCACTCTCTAGGGAATGTGCACTGCAGCAAAGAAAGTGTTCGTTCAGTGTATGGCAGAGTGGTAGCAATGAGATTCTGTAATCTATTCCCTCTGTCCCTTCCACAATCCATCATTATAAAATTATGATGTTACAGAATCACAGAATTTCTTAGATTGGAAAAGACCTTCAAGCTCATTGAGTCCAATCATTAGTTCCGCACTGGCAAGTCCTTGACTAAGCCAAATCCCTCATGTGGTGGAGGGCCACATAGGCCCAAATAGCCTTGTTTACAAGTCTATTCTTGCCTGGACATGTTTTCCCCATGTTTTTCTGTCCAAACCAGGGGAAAACAAATCAAGTGGACAAAGGAGCACAATAAGACTGGTGCCTTCCAGTCTGGCCTGCCCTGCTTGCAAGGTTGAGATAAACAGGTTGTGTAAGCTCATGCGCCGAGTGTGTGGGCCCACCTGAGCCCCATCCATATTTGGGGGTACCAGACCTGTGGACCCTACCTTATTTGGTATGTTTTGGCCTGCTGCCGTATGCTTCTTGGACAGTATTGTGGCCAAAGTAGCATCAATCTCGGGCACACATCTCATAAAAAGGGCAATACAGTGTTCCTGCCACCCTCCTCCACCCACCACTCCTAGCTTCTTTGTCACCTTTGGGGCCACCACTGCTGCATGATTCCTGCCCATGGCATTTCACACTGGTCCAGGGGAAAATACAACCAAGGCGCTCCCAGCCAGCCGCCGCTCCAGCCCGTCCTTCCCAGCTCGATCGTGCCTGTGGAGCCTGTTGCAGAGGAGTTTGTCTGGGTTTTGGGGGAATGAAATACGAGGCCAAATTTTTAAAGAGTTTAAAAAGATTTAATGTTATACACTAGGAATCCCCTCTCCCCAAACTTATTTATAACTACCCCACGCAAGTTCTTTGTATGCGGTTGTGAGATTATATTACAGAATGTCTATGTATAACAAATTAGGAATTTAGCAAAAGTCTGAAAAGATTTAGGAGGAGAGTCTGTGGCAGTGCTGGTCCCCATCCTCTTTAACATCTTCATAGATGATCTGGATGAGGGCATGGAGTCAGTCATCAGCAAGTTTGCAGATGACACCAAGCTGGGGGCAGATGTGACTGGGTTGGAGGGCAGAAGGGCTCTGCAGCGGGACCTTGACCCCCTGGACAGATGAGCAGAGTCCAATGGGATGGGGTTCAATAGCTCCAAGTGCCAGGTGCTGCACTTTGGCTACAACAACCCCATGCAGAGATACAGGCTGGGGTCGGAGTGGCTGGAGAGCAGCCAGACAGAGAGGGATCTGGAGGTGCTGATTGATACCTGCCTGAACATGAGCCAGCAGTGTGCCCAGGTGGCCAAGAGAGCCAGTGGCATCCTGGCCTGCATCAGGAATGGTGTGGTCAGCAGGAGCAGGGAGGTCATTCTGCCCCTGTACTCTGCACTGGTTAGACCACACCTTGAGTATTGTGTTCAGTTTTGGGCCCCCAGTTTAGGAGGGACATTGAGATGCTTGAGCGTGTCCAGAGAAGGGCGACGAGGCTGGTGAGAGGCCTTGAGCATAGCCCTACGAGGAGAGGCTGATGGAGCTGGGATTGTTTAGCCTGGAGAAGAGGAGGCTCAGGGGTGACCTTATTGCTGTCTACAACTACCTGAAGGGTGGTTGTGGCCAGGAGGAGGTTGCTCTCTTCTCTCAGGTGGCCAGCACCAGAACAAGAGGACAAAGCCTCAGGCTGTGCCAGGGGCGATTTAGGCTGGAGGTGAGGAGAAAGTTCTTCTCTGAGAGAGTCATTGGACACTGGAATGGGCTGCCCGGGGAGGTGGTGGAGTCGCCGTCTCTGGGGCTGTTCAAGGCAAGGTTGGACATGGCACTTGGTGCCATGGTCTAGCCTTGAGCTCTGTGGTGAAGGGTTGGGCTTGATGATCTGTGAGGTCTCTTCCAGTCCTGATGATACTGTGATACTGTGAAGATACGAAGAATCACTGATTACTGTATCCTTAGAAAAGTGCCACTGGTAGGCTTATTGAGAGATTATTCTGGCTTAGATCGAGTTTCTCAGTTACTCACTGGCCTGAGTCAGTTTGAAAGTCCCAAGTATCGTGGATTGGAACAATTCAGAGGTTACTGAGGCGCAATGTTTGAGCTTCTGCTGGTATGAGCCAAGCTGGGCGTTGGCGTCTGGAGGCTGGCGAGGCGCGGATCAGGGCACTGCTGAGTCGATTCTATAGCATCAGTGCGATCAGTGCAGTGTGAATATGTGTGTGTGTGTGTGTGTGAGTGCGTGAGAGAGCGAGTGCAATTTTATTAGGGTAATGCAGTGTCTTAAATAGTGTTCAGAGGAGGTGTATCCAGCCAGTCTGGGGCTGGCACAAGTGAACAATACAGATTGGCTCAAAGTTATGTGTAAGGCACAGATAGGTTATTTCTTACTAAAACAATCTGTGGTTCCACCCCAGGGGCTGGCAGGGTCAGCCCTCAGCAGACGTGCGTGGGGTGCTCACAGTGCCTTCGAACTCAAGGATCCTTTCCCAAAACAAGGTCTCATGTTTACAGCTTATGCCCCGCTGCAGGAGAAATCTTCCCACAGCTAGGAACGGCGGCTGGGACCGTGGGCTTTTGACCCGCGATTATGGTCCTTGGGCCACAATTCTGTCCAAATGAGGGCTTGGCAACCCTCCACCACAGAGCCTCCTCAGACAGTGCACCCCAATATAATATTTGAACTATCCAGGTCCACAAGGATCAACAGCGTGGCTTTTGCTACACATATATTTGGGACCACAGAGACTGTGACTCCAACTTGTGAGTAACTGAACCATCTTGATTTGAACAGCTTAGAAATTCCAGTGACTTTACCCGTGGCGCTTTTATGCCACAAGACTCTCTCTATCCAAACCTTTTCAAACCTCTACTGAATTCCTGATTCCTGCTGTAAATAGACATTCTGTAAAATATTTTCACAACCACATACAAAGAACTTATGAAGGTTAACTGTATATAAGTTTGGGTGGGGATTCTCTTTGTATGTAATATTAAATTATTTAAAACCCTTTTAAATTTGGCCTCATATTTAATCCCCTAAAACCCAAACAAAACCCCTTCACAACACCTCAGCACAACATTTAAGCACTATGAACCACTATGGTTGGAAAGGACCACCAGGATCAGCCAGTCCAATACATAATGTATTAATAATGAAATCCCTATTCCTCCACATTCACAAAGCCACCACCATGTTTTCAGTGCTCTGGCTAGAGAGGTATTACCTCCTCCCAGATGAGGTGTGGGGTTTTGGTTGTTATTTCTTCTGCTTGTTTATTTTGGTTTTCATTGTACAGCTCTATTGGTTAAACACATTTGGATGAAGAGTTCAAACACATGACACAAGGATATCTCTGCTGTTTAGACCTGATGTAATACAACTGCTAAGCTTTTGAACAGGTAAGAATTAAGCTACCTCTGTATAACTTTTCTCAAGCTACCTCTGTATAACTTTCCCCCCAGTATTTATGAGTAGCATTTGAAAATAGAGCAAAATAAAAGAGGTGGCAATGGATATCTTTACCCTCATAGAGCTGATTTTGACATTCCTTAGCCCTGATTGAAAGAGTGGTTCAGTTTTTTAACTGGTATAAAGTTACTGCTAGTGAAAGGCACATTCCCATCTTCTATCCACACCCTCATTTCCTTTTCTTACTGCCTCAGTCTCTTGCAGTCACAAACAGTCATGTAGCTGAGCAATAAATCAGATGTGGAAATGGATCTAGTTTGTAAGAAGGGGAAAAGTAGTGTCAATATAGACCAGTTTCCCAGTTCAGCTGACTAGAAATAAATGCTTTCATTATTTCATGGGGCAGAGTACAGGAGGATGAGGCTTGTTTATGTGGGCCATTATTTTTTAGTGCAAAGGGCTGTTTAAAAAGAGAATTAAGACAGCTACAGTTAGAGGTGCTTCATAGCTTTATTCACATTGATGAAACACAAAAGAATTCAGACTAAAAATTTCTTAATCTTAATGATAAAATTAGTGTCTCTCAATGCTCTGCAGTAAAGAAAGCCCATGTTATTTCCTAGTCAAGTTGTGATGGTTTGGGTATTACCTGCCTCCCCTGACACTTAAGAAAAATCACCCAGATTAGGCTCAGCCACTCTGGAAATTGAATGAAGCTTTATATTTACAGCTTAGCACAATATACAGGCAGATATTTGCAGTATAGACAGAAATAGACAAATTAAAAAGGTAATACAGAAACCCAACAGCCCTCTCAGAAACCAGAGTCCACAGGAGGGGCTCCCAACCACCCTTCCCTCTTCTCCCCACCCCTCTACCTTACCCCAGACTTTGCCTTACACTCAAGGTAGTTTGGAGAATCAGCCAGGGGTGTTAGGAAGCAGAAGGATTAGTTAGGCTGGTTAGAGAGAGAAGTGGAGCCCAAAAAGCTCGAAGAGAGACTCTCTTATCTATATTTATGTTATTGTTCTCATACATCTCAGCAAGCCTATGAGTGAAATAAACATCACCATTGTTTCCTTTTCACGGCCTATAACCTAATTCTTCTCACCAAAACATCCCAGCTAGGCTCAAACTAGCACACATGTGAAGGTAGTAAGTTTTTGAAGCTCATAGTTTTGTGGCTCTGTGCTCTGCCACAATTACTTTATTTGGTCCCACTGTCCTTCACTATTTCAAATATTCTACTTCTGAGTAATTCACAGAATCACAGAATGTCAGGGGCTGGAAGGGACCTTGAAAGGTTATCCAGTCCAACCCCCCCTGCCAAAGCAGGATCACCTACACCAGATCACACAGAAATTCATCCAGGCAGGTCTTGAATACCTGCAGAGAGAGAGATTCTACAACCCCCTGGGCAGCCTCTTCCAGTGTTTTGTCACTCTCACAGGGAAAATATTCCTCCTCACATTTCCATGAAACTTCCTATGCTTCAACTTCCACCCATTGCCGCTTGTCCTGTCATTGGGCATCACCCAGCAGATCCTGGCTCCATGCTTTTGGCACTCACCCTTTATATTATTTATGAACGTGACATTAGTCTTCTTATGAAGTCTTTATTTCATTGAATGCATTTTCCTTGTTTCATCATCATTGTTAAGCTATCAGAAATATATTTATACTTCCTAAACATGTATTACTTACCCCTTCATGAATTTCAGCATATGATTTTTCAACTGTTATTCTGTAGGAAACAATATTTGACCCCCAGATAACTGGAAAGTTCACAATCAGTGAAATTAGGAGAAGCTAGGATTTAAAGGGAAAAAACAGTCCTGCCATGTCTAGATCTTCGTTTTTTTTTAAACTATACTAAATAAATACTCATAGGTTCAGGTGAATTCTGGAAAAATAGGCACAGGAAGCTTTTTGTAGCCTGCATCGAGTCTTAGACTCTCAAAGGCATCTCAGTAGATTGAAGACAATCCATGAAAAGAAGGCTCTGGGGAGACCTCATAGTGGCCTTCCTGTACCTGAAAGAGTCCTACAAAATGGCTAGCAAGGGACTTTTCACAAGGTCTAGTAGGGATAGGATGAGAGTGAATGGATTGAAGCTTGAGGGTGGCAGATTTAGACTAGATATTAGGAAGAAATTCTTTACAGTGAGGGTGATGAGACACTGGAACAGCGAGGTCATGAAGTTGTACATGGCCAGGTTGGATAAGGTCTTGATAAACCTGGCCCGTGAAAGGTGTCCCTACACAAGGCAGGGGGTTTGGAACTTGAGGATCTTTAAGATTCCTTCAAACCTAAAACATTCTATGAAAAAAAAAAACAAAAAACAAAACTAACCACAAACCCAAATTAGTTTCTTGCAGTACATTTGGACAGTGATATGGAAAGCTTATATTATTGTTTCCAGTGGGAATGTACATTCAGTCTTTGGGCTTGTTTGAGCAACACCTCACACACAGATGCACACAAATGCAGAACACCATCATGTTTACATACACACTGTAGTCTGTTAGCCCATGGGGATCATAGAATCAACCAGGTTATAATTGTGATGACAAGTAGATAATGATGAATGATTCTCAGTCTTTATATGACAACTAACATGGTTTTGCAGGAACTAATATTTGACTTTAAGATGAGCACTTTGGTATACCAAAAAATAAACAAACCCAGAAACCCTACTTTTGCATAATCTGCAAAAAAATGAGATGCAAAGAAATGGCATCCTAATTATTTTGTTATCCAGAAAGTGAAGGAGGAGGAAAATGTTTCTTTGATTAAAACAAAAAGAGAGATTTTTCAGAGGGTTTTTGGACTAAATTAAGCAAGAACCAAACTGATCAAGAACCCTCAGTTCAAGAAGAACCTCAGGGAATTGCTTCAAAGAGTCCAGCATAGCGCCATGAAAATGATTAAGGGAATGGAACACCTTCTTTAGGAACAGAGCCTGAGGGAGCTGAGGCTCTTCAGCTTCGAGAGGAGGAGTCTGAGGAGTGACCTCATGAACGTCTATAAAGATGTGCAGGGTGAGTGCCAAGAGGATGAAGCCAGACTCTGCTCAGTGATGCCCAATGACAGGACAAGGAGCAATGGGTGGAAGTTGAGGCATAGGAAGTTCCATGGAAACATGAGGAGGAATTTTTTTGCCCTGTGAGGGTGACAGAACACTGGAAGAGGCTGTCCAGGGAGGGTTGTGGAGTCTCCCTCTCTGGAGATATTCAAACACACCTGAATGTGTTCCTGTGTGATCTGGTATAAGCAATCCCGCTCTGGCAATGGGGTTGGAATGGATAACCTTTCAAGGTCCCTTCCAGCCTCTGACCTTCTGTGATTCTGTGAAAACTACTCTAAAACTTGAAGCTCTTGCCTCCCCCAAAAATGCCCAGTCAATTTTCTAATGAAAATTGATATTTTTACTAAGAAACAATGCCTTGTAAACTTAGAAACACAATGTCATGTAAGCATTGTGGAATTCCAGAGAGAAACGTTTGAAAAAACGGGCGCTTTATGACTTTCAGATATTTCCTCTCCCTGTTTTAACCACCCCAGTTAGACAGTTCCTCAGCAAACTCATGCACAGTCTGAGCTTCCCAGAAACTCAGTTTCAGAGACAGATTTATTTCTATTGAAACAAAACCAAAATCAAGCTGTTGAATCTGGATCACATCTGAAGACCTCATCATTGCGAATCTGATGTTGTAACACTGCAATATGCTTTTTATCATCATTCTTCCAGTACGAAGAGAGAGTCTGAGCCAAAAATGTATGCATTTTAGTTAAAAATAAACTGTTATACAGATAACATAGAGCAAAGATCTGGTTTTATTTAACATTTCATCCCACTTGTTGTTAGGAGTGATTTAACCAAGTTATTGATGGCAGATTATTAGCTGTTTCTTCTGAATATGGCTTTCAATATTTAACAAACTTAGCAGCATATCTGCTGCTTTAAATGATTTACAGTACCTTAGAGGAAGTCATTATGCAAATCATACATTGTATTGACTAATGCAAAAAGACAGTGTTGAAAAAATGGCCTTCCAGTGAGACCAGTTGCAATTAAAACACTGAATATTTTCTTCCCAATATCACTCTTTAATAGTCACTGAATGCTATACTTTCTAACAAAAAGAAAGGAATCATTAAAATTAACAGAGATTATGGATAAAACCACTGTCTAGATCTTTGCAAGCTCTGATGACAGCTGGAGAAGTTGTTTGTGATGTTTACAGAAGCTGCAGTAAATGTGAGGAGCACATTCATCCTTGACTATTCTGCCTGACAAAACTGGTGGCCTTCTATGAACAGATCACAACATTAACAGATGAGAGGCAAGCAACTGATGTCATTTACCTGGACCTGAGCAAGGCCTTTGACACTGTCCTGCACCACAGCCTGGTCTCCAAGCTGCTGACACATGGGTTTGGTGAGTGGCCCACAAGATGGATGAGAACTGGCTTGATGGCCACACCCAAAGAGTGGCTGTCAATGGCTCCATGTCCAAGTGGAAGCCAGTGACAAGCGGAATCCCTCAGGGATCAGTCCTGGGACCAGTCTTGTTCAACACCTTTGTGGGTGCCATGGACAGAGACAGTGAGTGCAGCCTCAGCAAGTTTGCTGATGACACCAAGCTGTGTGGTGCAGCAGACAGGCTGGAGGGCAGGGATCCATCCAGAGGGATCTGGCCAGGCTGGAAAGGTGGGCACAAGCCAACCTCAGGAGGTTCAAACAGACCAAGTGCAAGGTCCTGCAGCTGGGTGGAGGCAATGCCAAACACAAATGCACGCTGGGCAGTGAGTGGCTGGAGAGCAGCCCTGAGGAGAGGGACTTGGGGGTGCTGGTGGATGAGAAGCTCAACATGAGCCAGCAGTGTGCACTTGCAGCCCAGAGAGCCAAGCAGAGCCTGGGCTGCATCAGGAGAAGTGTGGCCAGCAGGGTGACGGAGGTAATTCTCCCCCTCTACTGCGCCCTGCTGAGACCCCACCTGGAGTACTGCATCCAGTTCTGGAGCCACTATTACAAGAGGGATGTGGAGATGCTGGAGTGTGTCCAGAGAAATTCCAAGAGGATGCTCAGAGGGCTGGACCACAGCTGCTATGAGGACAGACTGAAAGAGTTGAGGCTGTTGAGTCTGAAGAAGAGGAGGCTCCCAGGTGACCTTCTTGTGGCCTTCCAGGATCTCAAAGAGGCTTACAAAAGGAGGGACTTTTAGGCTATCAGATAGTGACAGGATTAGGGGGAATGGAGCAAAGCTGAAGGTGGGGAGATTCAGAGTGGAGGTGAGGAGGAAGTTGTTGAGCATGAGAGTGGTGAGAGCCTGGCATGGGTTGCCCAGGGAGGTGGTTGAGGCCCCATGGCTGGAAGTGTTTAAGGCCAGGCTGGCTGAGGCTGTGTGCAGCCTGCTCTAGGGTAGGGTATCCCTGGGCATGTCAAGGGGGTTGGAACTAGATGATCCTTGTGGTCCCTTCCAACCCTGACTGATTCTATGATTCCATTATTCTATTCTATTATTACAGATGCCTAGACCAAAATACACCAAATTTCTTTTCCACTTAGTTTTTGTAGTAAGTAGAATATTCTCACCGGACCTTTATACCTCTGCCCTGTAAGTTTTATTTCAATGAACAAATGCTGCCCTTCAGATTGAAGGAAATAGGAGTTCTATGTCCTGCTAATCCTTTATGACATAAATATCAACAAGGAAGCCATTTATCAGGAAGGGCTGTTTAACATTAAAGTGAAATAATTTAATAAAGGAAACGATTACTGTAAATAACTAGCAGTCTGAGATTGCAGATTGTCCTTTCCTGCGATGAAGAATGAAGCAAAACAATGGCATTTTCTTTTCCTTGCAAGCATGAGTGCCCACACTTTGAAAAAGTCACACAAATGTGTATGTGTCAACACAGGCAGCTGTAACATGGATTTATGCAGGGAGCTCAGCCCAGTTATTGATTTTGTGTCAAAATTTCTCGCAGTGCTCTCCCATATAAAAGCTGCCTATGTGGAAATAATTCCACTCTATAAATAATGATTGAGATTGTTTTTGAAACATAGAATCAAGCAGGTTGGAAGAGACCTCCAAAATCATCCAGTCCAACCTAGCACCCAGCCCTAGCCAGTCATCTAGACCATGGCACTAAGTGCCTCAGCCAGGCTTTGCTTGAACACCTCCAGGGACAGTGACTCCACCACCTCCCTGGGCAGCCCATTCCAATGCCAATCACTCTCTCTGCCAACAACTTCCTCCTAACATCCAGCCTAGACCTGCCCCAGCACAACTTGAGACTGTGTCCCCTTGTTCTGTTGCTGGTTGCCTGCCAGAAGAGCCCAACCCCACCTGGCTACAGCCTCCCTTCAGATAGTTGTAGACAGCAATGAGGTCAGCCCTGAGCCTCCTCTTCTGCAGGATGCACACCCCCAGCTCCCTCAGCCTCTCCTCACAGGGCTGTGTTCCAGGCCCCTCACCAGCTTTGTCACCCTTCTCTGGACATATTCCGTTATTTCAACATCTCTCTTGAACTGAGGAGCCCAGAATTGGACACAGCACTCAAGGTGTGGCCCAGGGAGGTGGAGGAGCCACCATCCCTGGAGGTGTTCAAGGAAAGCCTGCATGAGGCACTTAGTGCCATGGTCTATTTGATTGGACAAGGCTGAGAGATAGGTTGGTGTGGATGATCTTGGAGGTCTCTTCCAACCTCGTTGATTGTATGGTTGTATGATTCTATGCCCCTCCTCTCCTTACCAATCTGCAATTCTCTAGACTGTCTGCAGGGCTGAGAACCTTTGTAGTGAATGTATCTATTCCAAAGTTGGTACCATTCTGAAAGAGCAATCTTCTTTGATCTGAAATCAGTAGTAAGCTTCACATTGCCCTCACAGAAGCCGAATTTCACCTTGCAGACTACACTGGTTCTAGTTAGTTCCCCGTTTTTCCCTGGCACCACACGAACTGTAACTGCAGGCCAGTTACAGCCTTCCCTTTCTTGTCTACCAGACAAATATAAGGGTAGCATACATCATACATGCATTATACATTTCCTTTTTTATTACCAGTTTACGTGCATGCTGAGAGCATAGTACCAGCTCCTCAGAGTCTTTTAAGCACATGTTAAAACTTAAGCCAGAGTGAAGCCAGTTCTCAAACACTCTGCTGAACCGAGACCAACATCTTTGAGCACAATATTGTGGTTATTTCTTCTTTTGGATCCAACTTGGCATGCACTAGGTTGGAGAGGGCCAAATTTCAGCTGTGCTATTACACTTCCTCCCCCCCCCTCTAGAGCAAAATCATTCTCCTGGGGTCTTAATGTGCAAATGAACTAATATGGTATTTCTAGACAAAGTAATTAATAATTGAAGATAATTAAATTTGGCAGAACTTGGCTTGATATGTAGTTGGGTAAGAGGATAATATCTACCAGAATTTTTACTCTGATTTTGCTCCTGTTGTCCATGTAAACCCAATAGAACATAAGGGCAAGTAGAAGTATTTGGGAAGGCAGTAAGAATGTGAATATTGCACCAGTGTGATTGTTATCTGCTTTATTGCTTGCATGAATACCCTGATTTATGCTCCTAGGTGTGGTTTAAGTGAAACCATCCCCCAAAATGGGGGAGTTCCCCCCCCCCCCCCCAAAATAACTTATTTACAGACATCATCTAGTGTTGAGTTGCTGTTACAGAACAGCCATTGTAGTCTACTTTGCTTTGCATAAAAGACAGTCTAGCTTCTTCTTGGAATTAAAATGGTTTCATTTCACATTTCCTTTGCTGATTGAGCATTCTGTGCCGAGTTGTGGGATGTTATCTGTGTGAATCTACAACACTGAAACGTTCAAGGCTTCAGGAAAGTTTGAGACTGGGAAATCTGTGTGTCTTTTATCCTCTGAATATGATTAATGATGCTTTGTGTTTTGCAAGACGTTATTAAAAACAGAAGCCGATGACTTCATTGTCTCTGACAATGACTTTGAACACGGGGTCAGTTATTCCACTTTTACATTTCTTTGCAAGATTAAAAGAAAGTAAAAACAATTGCATTGGGAAGGGGGGGTGGGGGGGGAAAGCTGGTGGTGGCTGGGGGAACTTTACACAGATGTAAGAAAGCAGGATGCACACACGTTTTCAATATGCTGCTTCCAATGAAAATTCACCTCATTCATGTGATACTGCTGGTAAGGAAACACTAGTGACAGGCAAATCTAGCCATCAGGAAAACATACTGGGCTCAGGATTATCTCAAGCACCACATGCTAGAATTGTTGAAAACGTTAAGGAAGGAGTTCAGAGTTTGATTGGGGAAATTACAAGTAACAGATGCAATTCCTTATTTGCATTCCTGAACATCCAGTGACTGACAAGAAAGTTACCATTCGCGGAACCGCAGGCCAATGTGCAAGAGAGAGAATTTGTATGGAAATATTAGTGAGCTATTAAACATCCACACTCTTTAAACAAGCAAACAAAAAATCCAACTGGTGTAAAATACATGAGAAGATGCTATGCATTTGCACAGTTGATATGCAGTTTTGTTTAAAGTGATGGAACCTTCCTTCAATACCTAAACAGGAAGCGATTTGCTCTTTTCGAGCTGTTCTGTTCATCTGCATTGCATTATTTGATTGAATTTCTGCAGTGTCAGGGTTATGGGGGCTTCTTTTGTACTGATATCTTCACCTTGCATGAATGTCAACAACATTCCCATTGGACTCCAAGTCCAAAAAGGGGGAACTGAAAAATCTTTGCAGAAATGAAGGGGGAAATTAAAAGATTGTTTCAGCAATTCAGACAGTAGAAAATCACAGGAATTTGTTAGCCTGATCCCCTTTCCATTGGCTCCTCAACACTCACCCAGAGAAGACACTAGAAAATCACAGGACTTTTCCATTGCCTTCTTAACACTCATCCAGAGAAGACACTAGAAAATTACAGGACTTTGTTAGCCAGCTCCCTTCTCCACTGCCTCCTCAACACTCACCCAGAGAAGACACTAGAAAATCACAGGACTTTGTTAGCCAGCTCCCTTTTCCATTGCCTTTAACTAACTCTGTTGCAAAATTTAATCTCTCCAATGAAATGTATTGGTAACTGGCTAGAATATATATAAGACTCTGTTACACAGGAAGAAATTAATCCTCTGTATTATCAAGGTTCCCTCTTTCCAAGATTTTCTCTTACATTTTAGCATTCAGTTGGCCTGAAATGATACTGTAAACAGGCAATGTAGTAAAATAGACTTTATTCAGTAGATGGTTGTGATGGTTTGGGTGTTACCTGTCCCACTGGTCTCATGAAATCACCCAGACTAGATTCATCCAAGCTGGAAATTAAGGAATGAAGCTTTATATTCGTATCTTAGCACAATAGACAAGCAGGTATTTGCAATTTATACAGTACTATACAAGTTAAAAAGGTAATACAGAACACAACAGCCCTCCCAGAAACCTGAGTCCCCAGGAGGGGCTCCCAACCACTCTTCCACCCCTCCACCCTATCCCAGACTTTGCCTACATGCAAGGTGAGTTTGGAGGATTGGCCACGGGGGTTAGGAAGCAGAAGAATTATTTTACACAGACAGCAGGTTAGAAAGAGAAGTGCAGGCAGCCAGAACCAGAGACCAACTCTGTTGTCTATGTTTCTGTTCCTGTTTTTATACATCTCAGCAAGCCTATGAGTGCAGTAGCCATCACCATTGTTTCCTTTTCACAGCCTATCTAATTCTTCTCACCAAAATATTCCAGCTAGCTTCAAACTAGCACAATGGTCAATGAAAGAGTAGAAGAGTCATTTCATACTTCATCTGATGCTCTTCTGTTTGGATCCTCTCCGTCTTAACCGGAAGACTTTCCTGAGCTGCCTGATTTGACAGAAATCAAAAATGTCTTCTCTAACCTGGTGTACCTGGTACATTTCTACCCATCTAAGGATTTTAAAAAGGCACTCATATCTCTCTTCATAGAACCATAGAATCAAATAGGTTGGAAGAGATGTCCAAGATTATCCAGTCCAACCTAGCACCCAGCCCTAGCCAATCAACTAGACCATGGCACTAAGTGTCTCCTCATGGTGGCTCAAGAATCAGATATGAACAATTGTTTAATTAGTTTTTTTAACTATGAGTACTTAATTATTTAATAATTCTTTAAGTGTGAATAACAACAACAACAACAGTAACATAAATGCCTGTTTGGATACATTCCTCTGTGATCTGTGCTAGATTGTGTGGTCCTGCTCTGGCATGGGGGTTGAACTCAATGACCTCCTTAAGTCCCTTCCAACCCCTAATATCCTGTGATCCTGTGAGCTTTAATAAAGAAGTATGATTATCCAGTTGGCACTGACATTGAAACAGTTCTTCCTAACACTGAAGTTTAAATTCAGTTATTTTCAGAGATTAGTCTTAAAGATGAGTCAAAATAGTGCAGAACAACAGAACCCTTTTTGTTTCTCTGCAGACCACAAAGCATTGATTACTCTTGTGCTAGTTTGAAGCTAGCTAGAATGTTTGGGTGAGAACTAGATTACAGGCTGTGAAAGACAAACAAGGGTGGTGTCTGCTTCACTCATAGGCTTGCTGAGATGTATAAGAACAAGAATACAAACATCGATAAGGGAATTGCACTTCTTCTTGAGGCATTGCCTGAGCTGCACTTCTCTCTAGCCTCTCTGCTGTCTCTCTCATTAATCCACTTTGCTTCCTAAGCCCCTGGATGAACCTCCATTCTTCCTTGGGATTGGGGTAAGGTTGAGAGGGGTAGGGGGAAGGTGGAAGGGCGGTTGGGATCCCCTCCTGGGAACTCAGGTTTCTGGGAGGGCTGCTGTGTTTCTGTATTACCTTTTACCTTGTCTATTTCTGTCTATAACTGTATATGCTGTAAATATCTGCTTGTATATTGAGCTAAGTTGTAAATATAAGCTTCATTCAATTTCCAGAGCTGGCTGAGTCTAGTCTGGGTGATTTCCAAAGTGTGGGGGAGTGAGGAACACCCAATCTACTACAACTATTTGCAAGGGTGTTTCACAAACTGGACTTTTGGAAAATGGGATTACAGCTCAGTGAAAATGCTCACATTTGCAGAGTTTTTGGGCTGCCTGATAAGAAGGATAAATGCCAAACAGTTAAAAAAATCACTACTGTGGCAACAACAACAACAAAATCAAAACAAATGGAAAATCCCAAATAAATGTCAGTGGTTTGCACTTTACACAGTGTAAAGTGTTAACCCTTCTGGGGGAGTAGTCTTGACCCTGACCCCAGGTCCTCCTGACTCCTCTCCGGGGGTGGGTCTGACCCTTTCTCCAAGTGTGGCGGTTAGCCCACTCCCACTTCCTGTCTAGCCCCCTATAAAAACAGAGGATCTTCCTCTTTTGCTCTCTCTTGCCCTGCCTCCCTCCTTGACAACATCCCCTTCCTGTCTCCTGCTGCTCTTTGTTTTACCATGTGGCTGTTAATCCATGGGGTGGACCAAACCATTGCCATCAATCTGATTGTGTATATATATATTTTGTATATATGCATTTTGTTTTCCCTTCCTTATCCCTTTTTTGTAACTCCCCTACCTCATATACCTTTCATTTACTGTTAAAATTTTCTTCTTTTAACTTCCAAATTGAAGTGAGACTTTATTTGGATGTGGTTTAGCTTTTCCTCTCTACATCTAATTCCCTTTCTCTGGGGGGAGGAAGAGGGAAAGGCATCCTATGAATTGTTGTTGGTTTTATTAATTATATTTGAGTCTCTGGGAAATTTAAACTAGAACTGAGACACACAGGAATGTGTTATTTTCACCTTGAGCTACTCCTACCTGTAGGTCATCTGCATCCTCTACTGTCACTTGGTGGACTGTTAAATCTTGTGAGACTGGCATTGGCTCACTAGACCTGACTTAATACATGTTGGACTCCTCGTTACTCACTACTGACCAGCAGGCAAATAGTTTTGTCAGAGTTTTGGTTGTAAGACTATGCCTAAACTTAGTATGAGTTTTCATACAGGACACCATCCAGGAAGATTCACATCAATGATCTGGCAAGATCTCCCTTGCAGCCTTTGGATGCAGGACTGCAGGTCTAGGGTATGTGGAAACTCAGAACCTTTCATAGCTCAGGTCAGAGATTAAAGAACAGCTAGGAACCCTGAGATGAAACTCCTGGTTCTCCTCAATTCCTAAGTCAGCTGTACTTCCATGCCTTGAGAGTTAGGGATTTTAAGAGGTTACTATATATGGCTACACATGCAGTTACTATATTTATATCTCTGAGGAAGCCTGCACAGCTGGAAGCTCAGATCATCAGCTTTAGAGAACCCAAGTGACAGAGGAGAGAATTAGGACAATTTCAAGGTTTCCTGGGGTTCCCTTAGGAATTAATCAAAGCAGAAACATTTTAAATTCCAACATTAATCTCCCTTGCCACTATTCTCACAAAGCCTAAAGAAAAAAATCAGCTAATTGGAAATTTAGGACTTGTTTCAGAAAGACAAACCTTAATGTTTCTGCTGAGGGGTCCCCATCAGCCTCTGGACAATGTGATGACTTAGGCTCAGCACCACTTTATTGCACTGCAGCAGTTAAGACTAGAGAGAACAAAGGTTTAGATAGGTGCTGCTACATTTTTCAAACAGTCTTTAAGTCAGTACAGAAATGTCTGAATAAAAAAGCACAGAAGAATAGAATCATAGAATCAACCAGGTTGGAAGAGACCTCCAAGATCATCCAATCCAACCTAGCATCCAGCCCTATCCAATCAACTAGACCACAGCACTAAGTGCCTCAGCCAGGCTTTGCTTCAACACCTCCAGGGACGGCGACTCTACCACCTCCCTGGGCATCCCATTCCAATGTGAATCACCCTCTCTGGCAACAACTTCCTCCTAACATCCAGCCTAGACCTCCCCTGACACAATTTGAGATTGTGTCCCCTTCTTCTGTTGCTGGTTGCCTGCCAGAAGAGATCAACCCCCACCTGGCTACAGCCTCCCTTCAGGTAGTTGTAGACAGCAATGAGGTCATCCCTGAGCCTCCTCTTCTGCAGGCTGCACACCCCCAGCTCCCTCAGCCTCTCCTCACAGGGATGAGTTCCAGCTCCCTCATCAGCTTCATCACTCTTCCCTGGACACCTTCCAGCATCTCAACATCTCTTTTGAATTGAGTGGCCCAGAACTGGACACAGTACCCAAGGTGTGGCCTGTCCAGTGTTGAGTATAGGGGAAGAAGAACCTCCCTTGTCCTGGTGGCCACAGAAAGCGAGGTCAATGTTACAATACTTTAAAAAAATAATGAATCCTCTTAATTTTATTTAGCTTCTGACAGGTAACCAAATTAATATTAAATAGACAATTTAGAAGGCATATTTTCAGAGTGCTTCACACATTTAGAAGTCTGAATATGCTTTAGTATTGCATCATTTTGCCCTGCCACACATTAAGGGAACAAGATCGAACTTAAGGACCAGATGGTCCTTACCATTATATATATTTAAACAACAGCAATGTAAATGTACCAAGAGCAAGCACAGGCTTTGGATTTACTGGTTAAAGGTTAAAAGCAATGACTTAGAAAGTGTTGCTGATACTTTTTGCTTGTGTAAATAACAGTTTTGCTATTAGAAACGAGGATTTTATTATCTAGTCAGAAATGTGGCAGCATATGTTACACTGGCATGCTTTAATATGCATAAATGTCTTTTTTTTTAACACACAGGTACACATGTAAAGTATATTTCCTGCACTGCAGTTGTTATCTACTAACAGATTCTGCACTTATTTAACCTTGGTATAAATCTAAAGATGTCTGTAACTCCATAGAGTAATGGAGCTGACACAGTTTTAGCTTAACCAAGAGCAGGCTCCTGTCTCCTCTCCCCGGTTTCTCTTCATAATCAGTTTCTGGGAATTACTGTTCTAATGTTACATACACCTCACTGGTTACCAGGCCACAACCTGACCTTAAATTTGTATGAAAAATTAAGTGGAAGGCAGACGATTGAGATGTGGTTTCTTTCAGTTTCATATCATTGCCCTTGCATCTGGCTGGGAAGAAAAAAAAACAACCAAAAAACCAAACCCAACAAAACCTCCAGCTGCCTGATAGCATAATGTCACTTTTAAGTTTTACACTGAAAAAGCACTAAACATGGCTTACTCAGAGTCATTTTTCAGCCAATTCTTCTTCCTGGAAATGTGATGATGTGAAGACAGACAGAACTGAGGGAAGAAACAGTCCAAAAGCCATCTCCCTCACTCTATTATTACGACTCACCCCTGTTATAGAAGGAAAACTGCTCATACCCAGCATGCTTCAAAGAAGGAAAATGATGTGACAAAGCCATGGAGTTAAATTAAACAGATCTGTTCTACACAACCGTTTAACGTCTGCATATTTTCCTCCTTAATTAAAAGGTAACTTGAGACTCTTTTTACAGTTCCTTGAACCAAGTAAATATAGCAAATCAGAACACAGATAAATAGAACATCTATCCAAAAGAGCTTCGTGGCTTGAGTTCGGTTGATCAAATTAATTGGGTTATGGGTTTTATTTGGTAGGGCTGAGATAAAGCTGGCATAAATAAAGTGCATTTTGAGTTGGGGTTTGTACGGTGTCTCAAATGCTTATGTTAATATTTGAGGATAAAAAAAAAACCATGTACGTTTCAGTAACTACATTTTAAGGTTAGGTAGTCACACTAGGTTCCAGAACAAAACAACATGTAACTTTAAGGGTGAGACTTCTGAATTCTCAGTTTGTATTTTTTTCCTTCTCCTTTGTAGCAAGCCAATTTGACACATGAGGTATAAGTGCAGGAAAGTCATTAAAGAACACATTTTTCTCTGTGCCCTGATTAGGCAGATGATCTGTCAAGTAAGTCACACTGTGGCTACAGAAATGTGGGCAATTTAACCCACACTCTTGCACTGCTGATAGATTAAAAAATCTCTTTGCTACTCTTGGAGGGGCATAGCTGGGCACTACCTGTTTCAGCCCAAAGCCACTTTCCAAGGATGGCAGAAGTGTTCTTCTCTGAGCATTTGAACAAAATAAGCAGTAGAGTAAAACATCAGACAAGTAGTAAAGATTTAGGGTGTTGCCAAGTGGTCAAACAATGTGATTTAATTACAAGCCTGATTCAGACAAAAAACAAAAAGAAGTATAGTTTGTCCATTCCATTACCAGCACTGAAGAAAGGCATTAGCCTTGATCATAGAATTGCAGAATTGTCAGGACTGGAGGGGACCTCAAAGATCATCAGCCCCCCCTGCCATGGGCAGGGACACCTCACACTAGATCAGGTTGCTCAAAGCCACATCCAGCCTGGCCTTAAAAGCTTCCAGGGATGAGACTTCCACCACCTCCCTGGGCAACCTGTTCCAGTGTCTCACCACCCTTATGCTGAAGAGCTTCTTCCTACCATCCAATCTGAATCTACCCACTTCTGGTTTTACTCTATTCCCTCTTCTTCTATCACTACCTGACGTCTTAAAACATCTCTGATATACCTGTTACCCCTTTCTTGGATGCAAACCGCAGAGTAAAGAAGAAAAGGAGGTAGGTTTATTTCCTTCATATACACAGAAATTGCCAAAAAATACTGTGGCCTCCTGAAAAAGAGTAGGTTGGTGGCTGTGGACACTTACCTGATGGCAAAGTGTAACTTCTGCCAACATTTGAGCACTTCCATACCTGAGTCAGTGATATTAAGCTCCCTACTACTTGACAGACTAAACCTAGGATTTCTATGACAAAGTTTCCCTCATTTATGATAGATTTAATCCCTGCTTTGTAGTGCTCTCTGCTCACATCCAGCTTCTCATCCATCAGCACCCCCAAGTCCTTTTCTTCAAGGCTGCTTTCTATCTCCTTATCCCTCAGTCTGTATTGATAGTGAGAATTATTCTGCTCCAGGTGCATGACCCTGCACTTGCTGTTGTTGAACCTCGGGAGATGACAGGTTAGCTTTAAAAGAGCTGGATTGAGAAGATAAGACGTGATGTAACAGAGCTGTAAAAAATATTTGGCATCGTTTTAAGACACCGTATAGAACAGTGAAATGTTATAATCCATTTCTTTTCAATATCTAAGGACAAACCAATGATGCCACAGCCAAACTCAGTTTGCTGGCTCTTTCAAGTGTAGTTACAGATGTGGCTGCAACCTGACCCAGATTGACTGAGAATTAGAGAAGTGATCTCTGGTTGCTTTATAGCTCTCCAGTCCTTCCCCAGTCCATTCCCCCCCCCAACTATTACCTTGTTCAATGACTTTCAAAACAGTGCTGACCTTTAGACCTTCTCACATATCAGCTTCTGTAACATTTAACGGATCTCACAGAAATCAGTGCCAATGCTCCATAGATTCATGGGCCAGCACCGAACCACTGACAGTGACCTCAGAGATCACCTCCAGCCTGTGAATCACAGCGTAGAACTGGTAACACCTTCTTATTCCCTTGTTCACTCAGGGCCATCAAATGTTGTCCTATGGCTTACTTTAGCTGCTTAGACACAATTAAGTAAGATGGCTTCAAAAGAAAACACTGCAGCAACAAAATTTCTTGTATCAATAAACATCCACATTCCTCTCTAATGTATGTGTGACTGAAATGTGAAGAATAGAAAAGCAGATAAAATGTGGCTTTGATTAGAAACAGTATTTGTTGGCTTGTTATAGTTTTGGTGTGAAAAGGCCTACATAATCAGTAAGTTCCAGAGCAGTGGTAAGTTATTAAAGTCATTCCACTGCAGAAAAAAACAAACCTTAAAAACCTGGGAATATTAATCACCACTGAGACCTTATTTATTTACTCAGAAATCAGTTTTAATATTAGGGTTTTGGTTTATATTAGTGTGCTCATTAATGAGAGATTCAAATTCATTTCAGCTGATGCCAGGAAAAGAACATGTTCAGCATTGCTGGGTAATGCATATGTGCAGAGTGCCATTTGCTGTTTTATTAGACTGTGAAATTACTACTGACTCATGAAATAATAAAAATAATTGTTATGGAGAGGGTCTTTGTGCAATTTCTAGCTGCAAATGATAGCTATGCTCTATAGTGTAGGCAGTAATATTCCATCAGAATGTATCCCATATAGGACATTAGTTTGAAATGGAGTAATAATCTACCCAGACTCATAAACCATATGCTAGGTCTAATGGCCCATGGCTTTTCTGATAATTATTTCTATTTAATAGAAGTTAGGGAGGGGAATGTAGGAGAGCATGACACAACTTATAGTACTGTAATCAAATGAAATCCCAGGTTTCTCAGATTTTTTTGCAGATGACTGGATAGGGCTGGGTGCTAGGTTGGACTGGATGAGGTTGGAGGTCTCTTCCAACGTGGTTGGTTCTATGATTCTGTGATATTACATTCACGGAATGTTAGGGGTTGGAAGGGACCTCTGAAGATCATCCAGCCCAACCTCCCTGCCAGAGCAGGGTCACCTAGGGTATGTCACACAGGAATGCATCCACACAGGCTTCCAATGTCTCCAGAGAAGGAGAGTCCACAACCTCTCCGGGCAGCCTCTGCCAGGCCTCTGACACCCTCACCATAAAAAAGTTTTATCTTATGTTCATGTGGAACTTCCTCTGCCCCAGCTTGCCTCCACTGCCCCTTGTCCTGTCATTTGGCATCCCTGAACAGAGCCTGGCTCCATCCTCCTGACACTGCCCTGCACATCCTTATCAACACAAATGAGGCCACCCCTAAGGCTCCTCTCCCCAAGTTAAAGACCCACAGCTCCCTCAGCATCTCCTCAGCAGGGAGATGTTCCATTGCCTTCAGCATCTTTCTGGGTCTGTGCTGGACTCTTTCAAGATTCTAAATTCTTTTTTTTTTGGTCATTGTTTAGTCAAAGGAGAAGCAGAAATTTTAATTACTTCTAATCATCTAAATATTTATCTGGAAAGAGTCATAGTCTTGGTGCGTTTAAAAAAAGCAAACCAAACATTTAGCTTGCAGAAAGATGTCTATGATCATAGGATCATTGAATCATAGAATCAACTAAGTTGGAAGAGATCTCCAACATCATCCAGGCCAACCCAGCACCCAGCCCTGTCCAGTCAACTAGACCACGGCACTAAGTGCCTCATCCAGGCTTTGCTTGAATACCTCCAGGGATGGCAACTCCACCACCTCCCTGGGCAGCCCATTCCAATGCAAATCACTCTCTCTGGCAAGAACTTGCATAACCAATGGAGGAAAGTATTATTATCCTCAGTAAGCACAATATATTTGAGTATGTTTTTCACAATTATGATGTGGCAAGATTTCCATTTCCTTTCATATAAAGGAATAAGTGAATTATTGTATAAGTACATGAAACACCAAAAACACTAAATTTTTTTTCTACAAATGCCTATACTTTTTTTTGGTTTGTTTTTTCTTTTCTACAATTATACTGCCAAGATATTAAAAAAAAACACCCAAAATCCAGCATGAAATAAATTTCTAAAAACAATTTAATAAAAACAAAACTTAATAAAATAGTCATACTTCAGGAGTGGCTATTTATATATGTTCCAACTTGTTATCTTTCCTACACTCTGGGAAAGAACAAAGGAAAACATCTTAATTTCTGTAAAATGCTGGATCTTCACAGCTCATAACAAAACTGTTTTGATGTTCTTCAGTAAAATTTCATACATAGAATCATAGAATCAACCAGGTTGAAAGAGACCTCCAAGTTCATTTAGTCCAACCTAGCACCTACCCCTGTCCAATCAACTAGACCACAGCACTAAGTGCCTCATCCAGGCTTTGCTTGAACACCTCCAGGGACAGCAATTCCACCACCACTTTGGGCAGCCCATTCCAATGCAAATCACTCTCTCTGTACAATTCTGCTTTAAATAAGATTCTATAGATTAAATAAACCTTTATACATCTCTCACTGGATTTAATGATTATTTCATTATTACATGTTAACTTACATCCTTTCCTTTTCAGGTAAAAGTCAATTTCCAAAGACTATAATATTTTCATTACTCAGTGAATCCTGAGTTGAAAAGGAAGCAGTCATTCCACTTCAAATGCAGTCTCATGGCTGTGAGCATGTGAAAGTCACTTTTAGAGACATAGTTTTCTCCATATATTTTGTCTTTTTAAATCCTCAGCTCTTTCTATAGAATTAAAAATTATTTTATTCAACAGGGCTCTGCGAGAAGTGTGGACATGGTCTTTAGAAATTACTTTTCAGTTATAGGAATGCATTTTAAAACTCTCCTTTCTAAAGGGTGTGGTGGTTTGGCTGTTCCCTGTCCCCCCACACTTTGGAAATCACCCAGACTAGACTCAGCCAGCTCTGGAAATATGAATTAAGCTTATTATTTATAGCTGGCACAATATACAAGCAGATATTTACAGTATATACAGTTATAGACAGAAACATACAAAATAAAATGTAATAGAGAAACACAACTCCCCTTCCAGACATCTGAGTCCCCAGGAGGGGCTCTAAACCACCCCTTCACCTTCCCCCTACCCCTCTCAACCTTACCCTAGTCCCAAGGAAGAATGGAGGTTCAGCCAGGGAGTTAGGAAGCAAAGTGAGTTAGCCCAAAATGGAGGGTGGGTGTGGTTAGAGAGATGCAGCTCAGCCAGCAGCCCAAGCGAGAGTGGTAATCTAATGTTTTTATTTCTTGTTCCTTTACATCTCAGCAAGCCTGTGAGTGAAGTAGACATCACCACTGTTTTCTTTTCACAGCCTGTAATCTAGTTCTTCTCACCAAAACATTCTAGCTAGCTTCAAACTAGCACAAAGGGTTTCTGTTGGAGGGGAGGGGGGTTGATTCCGTATCTATATAAGGAGTACCATTTATTCTTATAGGATAGAATAACCCTCACAGAAAAGTCCAAATCCTTCTGCTGTATTTCTTAGAGATTTACACTTCGGGTGATTTATTCCTTCATTTTGTTAGTCAGAGTCCCCCACAGCCGAAGTACAGAGGCACGGATACTAAACATGATAAATCAGATAATGTCGAGTGTTGAGTCATAGAATCATAGAATCAACCAGGTTGGAAGAGACCTTCAAGATCATACAGGCCAACCTAGCACCCAGCCCTAACCAGTCAACTAGACCATGGCACTAAGTGCCTCAGCCAGGCTTTGCTTCAACACCTCCAGGGACGTTGACTCCACCACCTCTCTGGGCAGCCCATTCCAGTGGCAAATCGCTTCTCTGTGAAGAACTTCCTCCTAACATCCAGCCTAGACCTCCCCTGGTACAACTTGAGACTGTGTCCCCTTGTTCTATTGCTGGTTTTCTGGGAGAAGAGGCCAACCCCCACCTGGCTATAACCTCCCTTCAGGAAGTTGTAGACAGCAATGAGGTCAGCCCTGAGCCTCCTCTTCTCCAGGCTAAACAATCCCAGCTCCCTCAGCCTCTCCTTATAGGGTTTGTTTTCAAGGCCCCTCACCAGCTTCATCACCCTTCTCTGGACATGTTCCAGCACCTCAACATCTCTCTTGGATTGAGGAGCCCAGAACTGGACACAGGATTCAAGGTGTGGCCTGATCAGTGCTGAGTACAGGGGAAGAATAACCTCCCTCATCCTACTGGCCTGTCTGTAGTGGTGTTTAGCGTCATGTAGTTCCTGTTCTGTGAAAGGTTAGAAGACAGCATCTAACTCTCGCACAAAAAAAATCCATCTAAGCCAGTCTGCATTTCTATGACTCGAATTAAACTAAGGTTATCCTCTGTGGGAGATTTTAGTGATCAGAAAGTCATGTCAAGAGGTGAAAAAGGAAAAATAAAGCCAATAAAAGAAAACAAACAAACAAACAAACAAAAAGAGCCAAATAAATTAAAAAAAAAGAATTAATCTCCATGGAAATTGCCTTGTTTTCAATTTGATGACTAAATATGACAAATATGTATTAGGGGATTAGTTTCAAAGTCAGTGCAAACATTTTCTTCTCTAGCATTTATTTAGTGACAGTGTCTTAAACATTCTGAATTGTTTCCAGTTAGTATTAAGTTTCATTTTGGTTGTGAATTTAAAGCAAGGAATGGTTGCTTACTATTTCCAAGCGTTCCTTGCAAAAAAAATATGCAGCCCTCATCCAGCAATCCCTTTAAAATCATAGACTTGTCAAGGCTGGAAGGAGCCTCAAGGATCATCTAGCTCCAACCGCCTGCCATAGGCATAAACACCTCACACTAAACTAGGTTGTTCAGAGCCACATCCAGCCTGGCCTTAAAAGCTTCCAGGGATGAGGCTTCCACCATCTCCCTGGGCAACCTGTTCCAGTGTCTCATCACCCTCATGCTGAAGAACTTCTTCCTAACATCCAATCTGAATCTACCCACTTCCAGTTTTGCTCCATTCTCCCTATTCCTATCCCTACCTGACATCTTAAAAAGTTCCTCCCCATCTTTCCCGTAGGCCCCTTTCAGGTACTGGAAGGACACGATAAGGTCTCCTTGGAGCCTTCTCCTCTTCATACTAAACAGTCCCAACTCAGTCTGTCTCCATAGGAGTGGAGCTCCAGCCCTCTGATCATCCTTCTCTTGTCACATTCCAAGTATCTTTGTTAGTGTCCAGAAAGACTGATGCATAGAACCCCATATAATTAATAACATTAGTAGGATTAAGTGGCAAACAAAAATGCTTTAAGGTATGAAGGAAAATAATATAAGGACCAAACCAGGTTACAATGCAGAGCAAAAAGACAACCATGAAAGTTCAGGATTCATGCTGAAAAGCATTTTGCAGTTTGAATTCTTTCTGGATTCTGCAGACTTGCTCTCACCCTACATGAAGTCCTTTTTACTACAATTCCGTTCAGGATCAGGATTTGAGATCCACTCACGTCACTCAGGAGATCATTTTATTTATTTATATATTTATTTCTTTCCCCAGAACCATAGGTCAGAACCATAGGTCAAAGGGTTTACCTCTACTTCTAGATTTTTTTCCCCCCTACAGACATAGTTCTGAATTTATTCCTCCCCCCCAGAAAAGCAACTTATTAATGTTAAACCAAAACAAAAGTTTTGCCTATGTCCGTGTGTTACCAACTTTTGGTTAGAAATAAACCTCAGTCATCTATTTAGACTCAAATTTGAGGTCGAGTTCAACAGACTAAGACATTCCTTTAAACACACTTACTTAAAATATTCATTTAAAACAGTTTCTTTCCCACAACAGAGATTAAATCATACATCTAAATAGTCTGTCTGTCCTGTGGAGCTGTCTGAGAACTAGTTAGAGTTGACTGACAGGGCTACCCAGTGTGCCAGTGTGTCTCTTGTTTTGGTTTGCCAGATAGCTGGTGAAATGTAACACTGATGGTGTCAGCTTCCTATTTACAGTGTTGTTGGATAAACAGAAACTGCATAGGATTATTTGGGTTTTTTCACTTATTTGAATTCTTAGTTTATCCTTTCTTGTAACATCTCTGTTTCTAATTAACAGCATTTAAGAGAGGATTAACTCCCTTTTTGCCTTTACCAAATAGACCATGGCAAGTTTTAGATGCTGAGAGGAACTTTTTACTGTGATTACAATTTCTACCACAGAAACAGAAAAATGAAAACATACAATTATAGTTTTTGCCTTTCTTCCAAGCTTGGGTTGGCCATCTCAGATGAAATAAGTTGTCTATGACAACAATTTTATACTGGAATGAATTTTGTACAGGCACAGAATAATTCTAAAGCCTCCTCTTGATAGCTCAAATAGCTGCGTGAATAGCAAATTCCAGCATGGGTTGGGAATTCTCGGGCTTGACTCTCCAGAATTAGGAAGGTTTCTAAATTAATGAATTTTACCTGAGCACAGAATCACAGAAATTCTTAGATTGGAATAAAACCTTCAAGATCATTGAGTCCAATTGTTAGTTTCATACTGACAAGTCCTTGACTAAACCAAATCCCTCAGCACAACATCTAATCACTATGACTTGCTATGGTTGGAAAGGACCACCAGGATAAATGAGATCATCTTACTTTAGATGAAAGCAAGCCAAATAGCCCAAAGTAACTCAAACTTAACCCAGGATTTCCAGCCTCAGCAGAAAGTAAAAAATATGGGCTCCTAGAGAACTTCCATTCCATTCTTAAACTGCCTCTCATCCTAGATAACATTAACAAAACAACTTTCCAAGCTCTGTTATTTGCCCAAGTATAGGCTGGATGTTAGGAGGAAGTTGTTGTCAGAGAGAGTGATTGGCATTGGAATGGGCTGCCCAAGGAGGTGATGGAGTCGTTCTCCCTGGAGGTGTTGAAGAAAAGATGGATGAGGCTCTTAGTGCCATGGTCTAGTTGATTGGCCAGGGCTGGGTGCTAGGTTGGCCTGGATGATCTTGGAGGTCTCTTCCAACCTGCTTGATTCTATGATTCTATGATTGTAAATAGTGATGTGGCCAACATGGTGATGGAAGGAGATAAATACAGAGAACTACTGCCAACCCACTGCAGACAGACAGAGTTGGGTTATGATTCGTTTCCAAAGAACTTACTGAGTTCACACTTGCATTTTTCTCCAAAGTTAGACCACGGGCTAGTATTTAGCAGGAGGGTGGTGTAAGTCTCATGCCTGGAGTTTTTTAAGGCCAAGCTGGATGTGACTCTGAGCAACCTGATCTAGTGTGAGGTGTCGCTGCCAAAGGCAGAGGGAGTGGAACTAGATGATACTTGAGGTCTCCTCCAGCCCAGACAATTATTTGATTCTGTGATTACATCTGGAGCTTCACATGCCCCCAATTTTAGTGAGATGTGCTTTCTTCTTTTGCAGTGCACAAGCAACAGCAGGATACCTTTAGTTAAGCATGTAGAAGCCTCACACTGAACATCTTAGAGGGCTCAGTTCCATGTATCTGAATAATACCTGCTACATGAAATGCATGGACCTTTCATGATCACAAACTATGCCCTCACTAACTGGTTGTGTTCCTATAGCTTGCAAGTTTCCTTTTGGAGAATAGAATTAACAGTAAAGCAATAGATGATAATTCAGAAACTTTATAATATCACCAGGATACTTCCAAGCTAGGAGCAGGTGTGGAGCTGTTGGAGGGTAGCAGAGCCCTGCAGAGGGACCCTGACAGGCTGGATGGGTGGGCAGAGGCAAATGAGATGAGATTTAACAAGGCCAAGTGCAGGGTTCTGCACTTTGGCCACAACAACCCCAAGCAGCACTACAGGCTGGGGACAGAGTGGCTGGAGAGCAGCCAGGCAGAAGGGACCTGGGTATACTGGTAGATAGTAGCTGAAGATGAGCCAGCAGTATGCCCAGGTGGCCAGGAGAGCCAATGGCATCCTGGCCTGCATCAGGAACTGTGTGGCCAGTAAGACAAGGGAGGTTATTCTGCCCCTGTGCTCAGCACTGGTCAGGCCACACCTTGAGTGCTGTGTCCAGTTCTGGGCTCCTCAATTCAAGATAGTGGTATTGAGGTGCTGGAGCTGGTCCAGAAAAGGGTGATGAATCTGGTGAAGGGCCTGGAACACAAGCCCTATGAGGAGAGCTGAGGTTGTTTAGCCTGGAGGAGGCTCAGGGCTGACCTCATTGCTGTCTACAACTACCTGAAGGGAGGTTGTAGCTAGGTGGGGGTTGGCCTCTTCTCCCAGGTGACCAGCAACAGAATAAGGGGACACAGTCTCAAGTTGTGGCAGGGAAGGTCTAGGCTGGATGTTAGGAGGAAGTTGTTGGCAGAGAGAGTGATTGGCATTGGAATGGGCTGCCCAGGGAGGTGGTGGAGTCACCGTCCCTGGAGGTGTTGAAGCAAATCCTGGATGAGGCACTTAGTGCCATGGTCTAGTTAACTGCAAAGGGCTGGGTGCTAGGTTGGACTGGATGATGTTGGAGGTCTCTTCCAACCCGCTTGATTCTATGATTCTATTATTTTATACTATTCATGAGCTGTTTTTATCTTATTTGCATGCCTCTAATGCAATTAACTGTTTTAGGCAAATGCTGACAGGCAGCCAAGCTCCACACAGCTGCTTGGCCATTTGCCCTGATGTGGAATGGAGGAGAGAACTTGAAGGGCAGGAGGAAGAAGATTCATGGTTTGGCATAAAAGAAGTTTGATAGATAAAGCAAAAGTTGTGTGCACAAACAAAGCAAAATAAGGACATTTCCACTGCTTCCCATTGGCAGATAGGTGGTCAGACCTTTCCAGGAAAGCAGGCCTCCATTATGGCTATTGGGAAATTCAGAAGGAAAATGTCATAGCGTCATAAAACTGTTCTGTTTGGAAGATCTCTTTAAGATCATCAAGCTCAGTCATTAACCTTGCACTGCAGGTCACCTCTAAACCATGTCCCTCAGCACCACTTCTATATGCCTTTCAAATATCTTCAGGCATGGTGCCCATCTCGTCCCTGGACAGCCTGTTCCAGTGCTTCACAATTCTTTCTGTGGAGAAACTTTCCTAATATCTAACTTAAACCTTCTCTGGTGAAGCCTGGGGTTATCAACTCTCTTTTCTGCTGGCTTGTTACCTGGGAGAACAGACTGACCCACCTCACTACAACTTACTTTCAGGCAACTATAGAGAGCAATAAGGTCACCCTAGAGAGAGATCTATATCGCAGTCCTTATGTCCCTTCCATCTTTCACCCAGGTTTTATTGGTGAGCACAGAGTAGGTTTATACTGGATTTTTGGAAGATATTCTTCAGTACAAAGGTGGTGAGACTGGAATAGGCTGCATAGAGAGGTTGTGGATGCTCCCTTCCTGGAGGTGTTCAAAGTCAGGCTGGACAACAGCTTGAGCAACCAAGTTGAGTTAGAGAGGTGTCACTGCTCATGGCAGGGAGGTTGGAGTAGATGATCTCCAACGTTCCTTCCAACCTAAGTCATTCTTTTATTCTGTGATGTGGAACATCATTTTCATCAGCTGGAGTCAGTTGTCCAGCTGTGTCCCCAGTTTACTTGTTACTGGGATGCAGAAAAGTCCACAAGTCTGTGTGAGCACTGCTTAGCAAAAGCTAGAACTGTGGTGTGTTATCAAATATGTTTATCCCAAATCCAAACCACAACATTATACAAGCTGCTATGAAGAAAATTAGCTCTATCCCAAACAAAGCCAGAGCAACAACAAAACAGAAACTCAGGAGATACTCCCCTGAGAAAAAAAAAAGAACTAAGAACTCTTACAAAGTTAGGATTAAAAAAAAACAAACAAACAAACCAGAAAAGCAAAGATCTCTAAATGGTTCTTCAATATACATCAAAACTAAACTTTAATCCACATCAGGCAGAACCAGAGACAGGGCTCTGAAAAACATTGCAACACAAGTTAATGTGCTCCTCATGTAACATAAATTAAGGAACATAATCCAAAGATTAAAGTATTCTTTACTGTCTTCTATTAAATTATGGAATCTTGAAAAGAAAAAAAAGCTAATAAAGCATGACTTTAAAAAAGGAAAAAAGAAGCTGATGTACAAAAAGAGGAAGAAAAAAAACATTGACATTATGTAAGAAGGAAATTTTGGGCATATTAAGTCAGTCAAAGTTTCTACTCACCTACCAACCTCTCCTTTCATATACTATACCTTTGATATTATAAATAAGATACTATAAATAAGAGTTATAAATAAGACATGCTCCAAAGCATTGATATCTTTCTGAACTGCCTGATGAAGGAAAAAGCAAGAATTATGTCTACATTCTGTATATTGTCAGCATTTATGTGGATTAATGAAACAGGAAGTAAGAAAATGTATGAAGTCTTAAACTTCCACGAGAGATTGTAAGTCAGGTTGAATCACTCTTCCTCTGGAAATGTTGCCCTGCCTGGAATAATTCTGGTGACACAAGAACATGGTAAAGGATTTATTATTATGAAGACTCAACACATATTGCCCTGATTTGAGGATTTAGTTTCAAAATTCCATTTTACTCTTCTGAGATCTAACTTTGAGATTCCTTGCAACACTCACCACAAAACCACAAAAAGAGCAGCATGAAGAGGTTGTAAGAACTGTATTAAAGAGAAGCATTTCTGTGTGATTTTGAAGTCAAAACTGCAGTATTGTTACCTTCTATGTGATTCATAGGATCATAGAATGGTCTGGGTGGGAAGGGACCTCCACTGGTCACAGACTCATAGAATCATAGAATTAGTCAGGGTTGGAAGGGGCCACAAGGATCAGCTAGGTCAAACACCCCTGCCATGCCCAGGGACACCCTACCCTAGAGCAGGCTGCACACAGCCTCAGCCAGCCTGGCCTTAAACACCTCCAGCCATGGGGCCTCAACCACCTCCCTGGGCAACCCATGCCAGGCTCTCACCACTCTCATGCTCAACAACTTCCTTCTCATGTCCAGTCTGAATCTCCCCACCTCCAGCTTTGCTCCATTCCCCCTAGTCCTGTCACTCCCTGAGAGCCTGAAAAGTCCTTCCCCAGATTTTTTGGAAGCCCCCTTCAGATACTGAAATGCCACAAGAAGGTCACCTGGGACCCTCCTCCTTTCCAGACTGAACAGCCCCAACTCTTTCAGTCTGTCCTCTTTCTTACACTGTCAGTTATCTTCAGTGTTTATTGAATCACTGAACCACAGAATGACAGGGGTTGAAAGGGGCCTCTGGAGATCCTTTAGTCCAGCCCATGGCCAGAGCATACTTCTCTAGAGCAGGTTGCACAGGAAGGCATTCAGATTGAATTTCAATGATTCCAGAGGCAAACAATCAACCACGTCTCTGGGCAATTCTGTCATCCTCACTGTGAAAAAGTTCCTCTTCATATTTAGATGGAACTTCTTATGTTCAGGTTTGTGCCCATTACATCTTGCCCTGCTTCTGGGCACCACTGAAAAAAGATTGGCCATATTCCCCTGACACCCACCCTTGAAGTATTGATAGGAACCCCTCGTTCTTCTCTTCTCTAAAAGGGAAGGTTAAAGAACCGTAAGTCCCTCAGCCTTTCTTCATAAAGGAGATGTTGTAGTCATCTAATCCATGCTGCAGAGGTTGTCTTTTCAATCATGGAATTCAACCAGGTTGGAAGAGACCTCCAACATCATCCAGTCCAACCTAGCACCTAGCCTCATCCAGGCTTTTCTTTAACACCTCCAGGGACGGTGACTCCACCACCTCCCTGGGCAGCCCATTCCAATGCCAATCACTCTCTTTGCCAACAACTTCCTCCTAACATCCAGCCTAGACCTCTCCCGGCACAACTTGAGACTGTGTCCCCTTGTTCTGTTGCTGCTTGTCTGGAAGAAGAGACCAATCCCCACCTGGCTACAACCTCACTTCAGGAAGTTGTAGACAGCAATGAGGTCACCACTGAGCCTCCTCTTCTTCAGGCTAAACAACCTCAGCTCCCTCAGCCTCTCCTCATAGGATTTGTGTTCCAGGCCTTTCACCACCTTCATCGCCCTTCTCTGGACACCTTCCAGCACCTCAACATCTCTCTTGAATTGAGGAGCCCAGAACTGGACACAGTACTCAAGGTGTGGCCTGACCAGCGCTGAGTACAGGGGCACAATAACCTCCCTTGTCCTGCTGGCCACAGTTTAACTCTGACAGAAAGCAAGGTCAGTGTTACAATACTTTAAAAAAAAAGAATGCTCTTAATTTTATTTAGCTTCTGACAGGCAACCAAATTAACATGAAATGGACAATTTAGAAGGCACACTTTCAGCATATTTCACATATCTAGAAATCAGAATATGCTTCGCATTGCATCATTTTGCCCTGTCACACATTAAGGGAACAAGATCGAACTTAAGGACTGGATGGTCCTTACCGTTAGTGTAAATTTTAATTACTCTGAGGATCTGGGCCTTCTCTCTTTGGAATCAAATATTGTCTACAGCAGGTTCATACCATATTTTCTCCAGGAGTGCAAGATGTGAAGCAGCAACAGTTGCCGTGGGTTTACAGATCCCCGTTTTGTTCTCTCAGTGAAGTTGCACTGAAGAGTTTGTTCATTGACTTCAATCAGAACAAGAGCAAAATCAGGCTTCAGATTTCCTTCTACTTTTAACTGTTAATTTGCCATATCAAACAAGCATACTACATATATGAGCATGAGGCTTAAAGAGCAAAGAACCCTTTGAAGCACACAACATGATTATTAATGGGTTAAAGGCTCCCCACTTCTGTCTTCTAGCCACTAAAATCTGCAATTACAAAAAGGTCTTGATCTCTGGAAATCATGCCTTGTTAAATTTCCTTAGCAGACAAGATGGTACTGTGAAGCATTACATGTGGTTACTGTTAGTCACATCCTTGCTGTGAGTTACCACAGTGTAACTAAGGTAATGAGATATGACAAATGGCAGCATGGCAAGTTGGTCTGGGTAGTTTCCTTTGGAATAGACAAACTATATAAGAAGAGGCTTATGCTGCTTTTCACTAACCATTTGTTCATGGATGTAATGAAAAACCATTAACTTAGCTTTGAGCTGTACTTATCTTACAAAGAGAAAAGGGAAGATCCTGGGGATATGCTAGGGATAAGGGATAAAACACAGCAGAGTGAGACACTGCAGAATGGATATAAATCTTGTGGCTTTTATGTGGCCACAATACTTCAGAAATACCCTCAAAACAATATATTAAACCAAACCAAAACCTAAATAATCCCCTAATTCTGCCCTTTAGGCCCATGAAACTCTAGGGTACTGTGGCAACTGCCCATGTAGAGAGCTTTTGCTGTTGAATGTGCATGCAAGTGGACCTTAGAGATGTGATATGTTGTAGAAGTATGTTAGGCACTTCCCAGTCCTTATCTTCATTAAATTTTGAATTCCTGTTCAGGTTACTGCTAAGTACCTTCATTTGTTTAATGTTTATTTATGTAAAACACCAACCATCATTATGAAGAGAAGAAATCTTGACTCTTGGCTCCACAGAAGCCCAGTACAACTCTCTGTACTGGAAATTAATAACCGTTATGAGTTATGAACATTAATGAATTACAAACATTAATTTCTGTATGAATATTAATTTGTATTATGAATACTCAAAAATCAGGAAAATTCCCTGAGAGTCTTTGGATTTTCAATTGACAGGAAGTAGTTGCACAGAATTAAACTGTTTAAACAATCAGAACTTGGAAAAGAGTAACTTAAAAACAGGAAAAAGTCTAACTATGCTTACAGAGTTTTGGTATTCACTCCAGCAGATGTACTCAAGAAGCTTTTGGTCCTTGAGTAAGTCTCTTGTATCAAAGACACTTTCACACTCGTGATAATGATCCCAGAATAAAATACTAAATAGGCAGAGGGAAGGAGAGCTGAGTTGCTGCTAAGCTGGTGGGTGTGAGCTGCATACACGTGGCCGCCTTTAAAGAGCTGCAAACGATGAGAGGCAGGAAGGCTCAGTGCTGAATGCAGAAAAGCAGGATGCAGAAAGGCAGGGTTTCTAAATCATCCCCCTTTAAATACTTAATTTTGAAAATCAAACTGGCCAATAGGCACTGACAGACACCTGTCATGTGGTGCTAAGCCCCCTAGCCTTCAAGGATTTGCTGGGGCCAAACACACTGTTTGCTCATCTAACTCCACTCTGCTCTCCAGGAGGAGAGCAAGGGTTAAACTGGCCTGTCAGAATTTATCTCTTACCAGGACACTCTCCATTTATTTTGGAGATGAGAGTTCCCTGTAGTTGTGTTACAAAAAACAGACAACATCATCACTATTAACATCCATAAAAGGCCATTGTAGTCATGCAATATGGATAGAACTTGGAGAACACGGGTTTTAAAAAGGTGAAGTGCTTTTAAAATGGTCATATCAGTGTGAAATTCAAACACGTTAGAAAAAGATTTAAGAAAATGTGAATTTTGCATTTCTCTTTCCTTTTCTCGTTGCTGTCTACAACTACCTGAAGGGAGGCTGTAGCCAGCTGGGGTTGGTCTCTTCTCCCAGGCAACCAACAACAGAACAAAGGGACACAGTCTCAAATTGTGGTGGGGGAGGTCAAGGCTGGATGTTAGGAGGAAGTTCCTGACAGAGAGAGTGATTTGCTTTGGAATGGGCTGCCCAGGGAGGTGGTGGAGTCGCCGTCCCTGGAGGTGTTAAAGAAAAGACTGGATGAGGAGGCACTTAGTGGTAGTTGATTAGCCAGGGCTGGGTGCTAGATTGTCCTGGACGATCTTGGAGGTCTCTTGCAACTTGCTTGATTCTATGATTCTCCATCAGTTTCAATGTGTATGTGCTCTTTTCTCCCCACCTCCAACTTGTTTTCTACCCTCATGCAGCCATTTTTAAAAAAGAAAAATTAAAGGTTCTTGTAACTTCTAAAGCTGAAGAGAATTGGAAAATTACAGTAACACACTCACACTTTCTGTTTGGCACATTGGGAGATGCTCAAAGCTGGAAAAGACTTTAAAAGTTACAAACTTGGAAAGCAGAAAACCCAAACTCAGGCATTAAAAAAACCAAACAAACCGTAAAACACGGCATTTTAGTGGTGAAGCAGTCAAAAGATATAGCACTAACCACCTATTAACTCATCTGGTGGGTCTTTGTTGCTCAGTTTTTCAATACTTTTGCTGTGTTCAGGAATGATTTGTCCTTTCCAGCAGCATATCTATACTTCCAATGGTGCATCCCTCCTGGGTGCATTGAGGCTGAGGTCAGATCAATGGTTCCAGCCTGCCCCACCTTGCCCAGCCCCTGTGTTAGGGCATAACTGTTGCTGGCCTTCTGCCTCATCTCACTTCTTGCCAATGTTGTCTCCAAATCACCCAGTTCTTTTCAGTCCTGGGCAGAAAAAAACTTAGCTGCTAAAGATATTATTTTGACCGCAGAATTTGGAACAGACCAGGGGCACAAACCGTGTTACATGGATCAGCAAGAACCAGAACAGCATGTCTGACTCTATCCTTACTGTACAGAACTGGTGTGTTGTGACCCCTTTCACAAGCTTCAGACGTTCACCTTGTGAATGTTGTTGTATTATACTAATTCTCCTGTGAGATTAGAAAGATTTCCAACCTCTCTTTTCTTTTCTTTGGATGTATTTGCCTTTTCAGGTATTGAATGTTCTCAGTTGCTAACATAGCTCTAAAGAGCACTAAGCTCCATGGAGTGCTTTATTTCTTGCATCTCTGTTAAGAGCAAGTTTCATAGTCTGGAGCTTTCATGAATCTGCAAAATGTGATCAAAATATTACCTCATTGAAAAGAGCATGACAGAAAGGTTGAGATGTGTTACCCTCTGCACTCATAGATTCTCTTTGCTATGGTTAGAGCATGATGCACGTGAATGTGATTTAGAACCACATTTCTGTGGGTAGTTGAGAAATCTGAAGTCATTCATGGCTGCAAAAGGATCTAGGTGGAGGAATGTGGGCTTTTTTTTTGCAGGCCTTTTGTAAGGCAACAGATGGGAAGTCAACCAATCCATTTTTCTCTCTTGTTCTGGCAAGAATAGCTCTCCTGTTCTAACACTGAATTTGTTAAACATACCAAAGTCACCTTGAATATCTGAGTATAATCTGTGAACAAAGTGTTTTTTCCTGTATTGAATTAGCTTAATTTTAATAGAACAGACAATTTGCAGTAGGAAGAGTCAAACAAAGTGGTTTTCCTGTGTTGAATTAACTTAATTTTAATGGAATAGATAATTTGTAATAGGAAGAGTGCCAGGTATCCTATCTCTTTTAATATTAACTGTTTTGATTCTGTTAACTTCAATGTTAATTTCTGATTTTATATATATATATATATACACACACACATTAGAGAGACAGTTGCTGTTAATAAAGTTACTGTCAAGCATTTCACAAGGAAATTAATCACAGCTAGTGTCATATGGTTATTTTGTTTTGTTTTGGTTTAAGTTTCTACAATTTGGATTAAAATCACAGCTAGCTTCCTCTTGTCTTTAATTCAATTTCATGAGAAGTTGTTTCAAACATCTCACCTGAGGATGTTTACCATTCTGTACTTGCACTTGATCAATCTCTTTGAAGATATGCAAATATTAAAAGGCACCATGTACTAAAAGCCAAATAAATGTGTGTGTGTGGGAAAGTCTGGTTTAGCTGTAGTTGGTATCATCTAATGAAACATACATATACATATATAGTACTGCAGTTATTAAAATGAAATGTGTCTTCTAGGGAATTATTTCCAGTCTGAGCAACCATATGGGAGCACAAAACCATTTAAAAAATGAAAATAAGATGGTTTATATCACCTGCATAACTTGTTTTGTTCTCTGCCTTCAGGCTTCAAAACCCACTTCCCATATTTTTTCCTTTCTTTAAAAATAATGTACATCAGTTTAATTTATCCCAGGTCTCAACAGAAGGATCAGATTTTAAGCATTTAATGCTGTGGTTTCAAATCCAATTTTACAGTGTTCATCATTTCAGAAGTGGCAGAATCCAGAGTGAACTTTAGGAAAGAAAAAAAAAAAGGAAAGAAAAAAAAAAGAAGGGAAAAAAAAGAAACAGAAAAGCTGAAGCTACTCAGTTGGGTTTTTTTATAAGGTACAGCTTGAATATGAAGTTGTAACCTGATTAATGTTTCCAAAGCTGTTTTGGGTGATTCTCATTTTAAGAACAGTTTCTTATTCAAAAGAAGTAAAATTCTGAGGGATGGTCTTGTATGCCTGTGCAAATGTTTGTGTGCTTGCTCTGATGAACACTGAAGAAATTAGCCATAGAATCATAGAACCAGACAGGTTGGAAGAGACCTCCAAGATCATCCAGTCCAGCCTATCACCCAGGCCTATTTCAAGTTATCAGGGGGAAAAAAAGTCCTCCTGAACAGAGTGTGGAATGATCGCTTTTCTTATGTGTGTAAGTGTATAGAATCTGACATGATGTAATTTGTTCTTCCTCCTCATGGGGCTCCTGGAGAAGAGTTGGCTCTTTTTCCGACTTGACATCTATTTGAATGAGGCAACAGCATCTCTTCTGTTTTGAAAGTAGGGAAAAAAGGTAAATCATTTCAGGTATTATTTACTTTCTTAATAGGAGGAACAGCCTCTGCCATTTGGGCCAATTTGTATGCTTGAGTTCACTTTCCTGCTGGTCAAGTCTACCATCATTAAGAGATTACCATCTCCATTTCCACTATCTGTGGATTGCAAGCCCTGTAGCAAAGATCCTAGGCAGAGGAATCTGTAGGTAAGAATTAGCAATGCTGCTGGTGATGTTTGCTTTGTGAGGCTCTCCATGCTTCTCAGTGAATAGGAAGTGGTATTCACAGGTTCAATTTTTTACTGACTTCAGAACTGAGTCAGTTACTGAAAATCACTGTTGAGTCTGCAGAGCAGACAAGAGAACTGGAGTCAGCAGTGATAGAGTTCTGGGCCTACAGAGAGCTTTGAATTGATGGAGACCAGAAGGGAGCTTTACTTGCTGAGAAATACAAGCCCCGGTAGAGGATTGTCACAGGTGTAATGGATGACTCCCTGTCATGTTTTTTTGTGCAAGAGCATGACAGACTCAGATTAGTTCACTTTACTCTTTTTCTAAGGCAGTGACAGGACTAGGGGGAATGGAGCAAAGCTGGAGATGAGTAGGTTCAGCCTGGACATGAGGAGGAAGTTGTTGAGCAGGAGAGTGGTGGGAGCCTGGCATGGGTTGCCCAGGAGGTGGTTGAGGCCCCATGGCTGGAGGTGTTTAAGGCCAGGCTGGATGAGGCTGTGGGCAGCCTGCTGTAGGGTAGGGTGTCCCTGGGCATGGCAGGGGGGTTGGACCTAGCTGATCCTTGTGGTCCCTTCCAACCCTGACTGATTCTGTGATTCTATGAATTGGAGATGAAAATACAGAAAGGTTGTGTTTAAACGCTTGCAAGAAAAGGTACATTACACATGAATCCTTAACACCTAATACAGACACAGGATACACGAGAATTGACCCCAAAACCTTCCTCCCAACAAGGCAAAACCCACCACTAAACCCCAGTGCTCATTTTCTCCCCTCCTCCTCTGTCTCCCATTTAGGCCTCAAACAGGCTGAATTCACTGCAGGCCACGGCCTTGAAGGTTGCAGGCCTACAGGGTAGCTCCTACATGGTTACCGAGTTACCCAGATGCGCTCCTGCTGGAGAAGCTGGAGAGGCAGGGAGGAAAGCCAGCCAAGCGACCTTGCTGCGTACTTTTGAAGTGTTTGTAGGGTGGTGGGATTGAACAGCACACACTTACCATAGCCGGGGGCAGCCAGGTTGTACTCTGGGATGGATCTTGGTCTCTGTAGCTTTCTTGAGAAATCTGAGATAAGCTGGGACCCCTCAAGCCATGGCACTCCCAAACAGAAGTGGGGATTCCACACATCGCAGAATCACAGACACATTCGGGCTCAAAAGACCCTCAGGATCAGAACCACAGACACATTCAGGCTCAAAAGACCCTCAGGATCAGAATCACAGACACATTCAGGCTCGAAAGACCCTCAGGATCAGAATCACAGACACATTCAGGCTCGAAAGACCCTCAGGATCAGAATCACAGACACATTCGGGCTTGAAAGACCCTCAGGATCAGAATCACAGACACATTCGGGCTCAAGAGACCCTCAGGATCAGAATCACAGACACATTCGGGCTCAGAAGACCCTCAGGATCAGAATGACAGAAACATTCAGTCTCGAAAGACCCTCAGGATCAGAATCACAGACACATTCGGGCTCAAAAGACCCTCAGGATCACCAAGTCCAACCAATAGCCCTGCTCTAAGACATTCATCCTAAACTATATCCCCAAGCACCACATCCAAACAACTTTCAAACACATTCGAGGTTGGTGACTCAACCACCTCCCTGGGCAGCTCATTCCACTGCCAAACCACTCTTGCTGTGAAAAAATACCTTTCTAATGAAACCTACCCTGTCACAGCTTGAGGCCGTTCTCTCCTGTTCTATCACTAATTACCTGTGAGAAGAGAGCAGCACCAATCTCTCCACAACATCCTTTCAGGTAGCTGTAGACAGCCATGAGACAGACTCAGCCTCCTCTTTTTCAAGCTAACCATCCCCAGCTCCTTCAGTTGCTTCTCATCAGATTTATTCTCCAGGCCCTTCCCCAGCTTTGTTGCCTTGCTCTGCACTCGCTCCAGCACCTCCACATCCCTCTTGTAACGAGGTGTCCAAAACCTAACACAATACTCAAGGGTATTGTAGAGAGTAGCAGAAAACACACATTAGTGTTGGATACCTTTCTTCCCTTCCCAGAAAACCCTATTCTCTTTGAGATATATTCTCTCAAAGATGCTTTGTGGGCAATTATAAATGCATTTAATAGGTTCTATATTATAATATACATGTTATTGTAATATACATTTCATAAATGGCATGAGAATTGTGTACTGAAAATTTGCCACATGGTTTGGTTTTGTTTTGTTTTTCTTATTGCACAGAGTTGTCTCTTGGAGGAAAATTGGGTGCAGTATCTTTGCTGAGTATAAATCAGCAGCAATGGTAACAACGAAGCAGCACTTTCTTTGTGATCACTGGAAAATTACTTGAATTAATTGTTGGCTTCTCTGAGACTGTGACAGACTGAATGTGAAACCTTGTTCTGATTTTGGAAGGAAGCCAGAGATTTAGTGGATATGGAAGGTGAATTACCTTTCTGAAGCATGAATGGGTTCCTACAGGTCAGGGTTCAGACACATTAGTGAGGTAATGTGACAAAGCTTAAACTGATACAACTTGTAGGTGTATTTGGAGGATATTGGGAGGGTATTTGTCAGCTGGAGGTCAGAAGCAGTCCTCAATAGACTTTATTTTAAAGCGGGTGGAGAATGCATACATCTGCTTTGACACACCAATCCTTTCTAAAACATTTTGAAATAAGAGGAGGGGAAAAAACCCAAAACAACCCAAATCTGTTTTTATTAACTTTATTTTCAGCCTCCCTGTATTACTTTTTCTTTGCAAGGAATGTGGAATGCTAAAGTTCGCTCCCATTTTAACAAAACGTCACCAAAAATAGCCTGGACACACGATACCGAAGCTGCTCTTGTGCTACTCATTTAAGTTCTGTATCGAGCCTAAATGTAATCAATTCCACATTTTATTTATACATTTCATGCATTAAACTTGTTTAAACTTTTAGTCAGATTTCATTAGGGGAAATACTACCGCGCACATCATGCAGTAGTAAAGCTAAATGCGCTTCAGGAATTTGAAAGGATTTAGAGATCAGAGGGTCTGATTTCAAAATTTTTCTTTCTTTCCCTCCTCAGTGCTTGGAGCAGCTCTGTATGCTGCACATAGTTTGTTTCCTAGGACGCTAATACAGTCAGCATGGTCTGTCCAAATGTGTAAACACAGACATTCTCTGTAATCAGTATGCTTCGGTGTCTTAAGGCAAGATAATGTTTTTTTTAGGAAATGCAATTTATGTTCAAGATTAAATTTCTCCTGCAGACTGATAACGTCTTGAGGTTGAATGAGATCATAAATATTGTGTCCTGACTTTTTGTTCTCCATCGTAGATCTTCGGTCTCTCTCTTTTTTTTGTTTTGTTTCCCACTTCCCTCCCCCCCCCCCCCCCCCCTGTGTTTTAGGAAGAAGTGACTAAAAGAAATGTATTTATAATGAATTACCTACACGCAAACACAGTCTCTATATAATATAGATAATATAATATAAAAAAAAAATCTAAAATGATGGACAGCAAGCACAAAAACACTCTTTAATCAACACTGATGGTTCATTAAAAAAATCTCAATCAACCAAATTAAGAAAAGCCTCACCAATAAGAAAAAAAAAAAGTAGTATAGACCTAACTGAATACAACCATTCTGCAATCATTTTTTTTTCAGATCTCTTTTAGACAGATTTTTCTTTGGTGCATCCCTGTCAGCCTGACCTCAGTGCCAGGCAAGGTGATGGAACAGGTCATCTTGAGTGCCATCACAAAGCACCTACAAGATGGCCAAGGGATGAGGCCCAGCCAGCATGGGTTTAGGCAGGTCCTGCCTGAGCAACCTGAGCTCCTTTTATACTCAGGTTCCCTGCCTGGTGAATGTGGGGCAGGATGTGGATAGAGTCTGCCTGGACTGCAGCAAAGCTTTTGACACCCTCTGCCACAACAAGCTCCTGGCACAGCTGGCACCTCATGGCGGGGACAGATTCACTCTGATATGGGTCAAGAACTGGCTACAGGGCTGGGCCCAGAGAGTGGTGATGAATGGTGCCACATCCAGCTGGCAGCTGTCACTAGTGGTGGGCCCCAAGGATCAGTGCTGGGCCCAGTCCTTTATTGATAATCTGAATGAGGGCATTGAGTCCAGCACCAGTAAGTTTGCAGATGACACCAAGCTAGGAGCAGGTGTGAAGCTGCTGGAGGGTAGGAGAGCCCTGCAGAGGGACTCACCTGGATGGGTGGGCAGAGGCCAATGGGATGAGATTGAACAAGGCCAAGTGCAGGGTTCTGCGTTGTGGCCACAACAACCCTAAGCAGCGCTACAGGCTGTGGACAGAGTGGCTGGAGAGCAGCCAGGAAGGAAGGGATCTGGGGGTACTGGTGGATAGTAGCTGAACACGATCCAGCAGTGTGCCCAGGTGGCCAAGAGAGCCAATGGCATCCTGGCCTGGATCAGGAACAACCAGCTGAAGGGAGGTTGTAGCCAGGTGAGGGTTGGTCTCTGCTGCCAGGCAGCCAGCAACACAGCAGGGGACAGTCTCAAGTTGTGGCAGGGGAGATCTAGGCTGGATATTAGGAGGAAGTTCTTCACAGAGAGAGTGATTGGCATTGGAATGGGCTGCCCAGGGGGGTGGTGGAGTCACTGTCCCTGGAGGTGTTCAAGGAAAGGGTGGATGCGGCACTTAGTGCCATGGTCTAGTTGACTGCCTGGGGCTGGGTGCTAGGTTGGACTGGATGATCTTGGAGGTCTCTTCCAACCTGGATGATTCTATGATTCTATGATCTCCCCATTGTACACAAAGGTGATGAAACTTCATGTAATGTCTTTCATCATTCAAGAAACTGAGTGCTAGGAACAAGTTCTTTACTTTGAGGGTGGTGGAGCACTGGAACCGATTGCCCAGGGAGATGGTGGAGGTCCCTCTCCTGGAGATATTCAAGGTGTGACTTGATGGGATCCAGAGTGACCAGCTCCAGTGGGGTATGTCCCTGCTGACTGCAGGGTGGGCCAGACTAGATGACCTCTAGTGATACCTTCTGGCCTGGACCTTTCTCTGATTCTATGATCTCAATTCAGATAAGAAGAAAAAACAAATAAATAAGAATTCCAGATTCATAAGAGAAAAAAATATCCCAAATCCACTAGACAAATTAATTTATCTTTGCTACTAAAAAATATAAACAAAAAAGAAAAGAAGAAAACAAAAGAAAGAAAAAAAATTAAGGACAAAACCTACTCCACCCTCTGCTTTTTCAGGAGAAACAGTTGGAATTTACTGTACCATGCAGCTTTTTTTCCCTCCTGATGCAATTACACCACAGGCCTTAAGAGTGGAATTTTGTCATTCTCCTATGCATAGTATCTTACAGTGCTGAAAATCCAGTACATGGCAAAGCTTTCATGACCCAGGGCATATTTGAACTCGTGATCTACAGATGAAAGGCATCATACTCAATTCCCAATCCCATGACTCATCCAATTTCCCAGAATAATTTTGGTTTGGGAAAGAAATTTTTGAATTACAAGTTTGTAACAAAAACTTTCCAACAGAAAGGCGATTTAAAACCAGCATGGTTTGCTTTACAGGCATGCTGAGCCTCCAGGGTTCCACTGAATATAAAAAATATGCAAGAGTCAGAAGAAAAGGCACCTGCCTTTAAAACACTGCACAAAAAAAACCCACAAAAAAAATATGGCTGTAAGATCTAGAGATCATGAGCTCAGATTGAGATATGGGGCCAGACTCGGAGAGGAATGACTTCTACATCAAGATTCCTTTCCTCAGCCTGAAAGGAAACCACTACAAAGGTACTTTTGAAGACTCTTGATGGGCAGTATGTCCTACTTGGTGATCCCGAGGGTCTTTTTCAACCAGAATGTTTCTGTGATTCTGTGACTCATCAATGTCTATAAATATTTGGGGGATGGATGTCAAGTGGATGCCAATCCCTTTTTGGTGGTCTGCAGCAATAAGACAAGGAGCAACAGATAACTGCTCAGTTTGAAAAAGAGAGGGCTGAGGGGAGACCTCATCACTTTCTACAGCTGCCTGAAAGGATGTTGTAGAGAGGTTGTTGCTGGTCATTTCTGACAAGTAATTACAGGATCACAGAATCACTGAATTAACTAGATTGGAAAAGAGTTCTAGGATAATCGAGTCCAAACTATCACCTAACACCTAGGCACTAGGTGCCTCATCCAAGTCTCCTTTTAAACACCTCCAGGCATGGGGACAACACTACCTTCCCAGGCAGCCCATTCCAATGCCAATAACTCTCTCTGTGAAAAACTTCTTCCTAACATCCAGCCTAAACCTGCCCTCCCACAGCTTGACACTGTCTCTTCTTGTTCTGTCACTGGGTGCCTGGCAGAAGACACCAACCCCACCTGGCTACAACCTTCCTTCAGATAATTGTAGAGTGCAATGAGGTCTGCTCTGAGCCTCCTCTTCTCCAGGCTGAACACCCCCAGCTCCCTCAGCCTCTCCTCACAGGGCTGTGCTCCAGCCCTCTCAGCAGCCTTGGTGCCCTTCTCTGGACACATTCAAGCACCTCAACATCTCTCTTAAATTGAAGAGCCCAGAACTGCACATAGTAATCAAGATGTTGCCTCACCATTGATGAGTACAGGGGCAAAAGGACTTCCCTGGTCCTGCTGGCCACACTATTCTTGATACAGGCCCAGCTGCCATTGGCCTTCTTGGCCACCTGGGTACACTGCTGGCTCATCTTCAGCTGCTGTCGACCAGTACCCCCAGGTCCCTCTTTGCCTGGCTGCTCTCCAGCCACTCTGCCCCCAGCCTGTAGTGCTGTATGGGGTTGTTGTGGCCAAAGTGTAGAACCTTGCACTTGGCCTTGTCAAAACTCCTGGCATTGAGCTGTTCCCATCTATCCAGCCTGTCAAGGTCTCTCTGCAGGACTCTCCTACCTCTAACAGATAGACACTTGCTCCCAACTTGATGTCCTCTTCAAACTCACTGATGGACGACTCAATCCCTTTATCCAGATCATCAATGCAGATATTTAACAGGACAGAACCCAGCACTGATCCCTGGGACATGCAACTAGTGACAGCTGACAACTGGATGTGGCTCTATTCACCACCACTCTCTGAGCCCAGCCATCCAGCCAGTTCTTTAGTCAGCATAGAATGTCCCTGCCCAAGATAAGGGCTGCCAGCTTGGCCAGGAGTTTGCTAAGGCAGACAGTGTCAAAGGCCTTGCTCAATTCCAGGTAGACTACATCCACAGCCTGCCCCATGTCCAGCAGGCAGGTCACCCAGTTATAAGGAGAGATCAAGCTGGTTAGTGACAGAACTAACTGTCCAGTTGTTCAAGTTAGAAGTGACAAATGATGCAATGGTCTTAAGCTGCAATAAGGTAGGTTTTGCCTGGACATTAGGAAGAATTTGTTCATGGAAAGAGTGTTGAGGCATTGGAATGGGCTACCTGGGGAGGTGGTTGAGTCACCAACCCCAAATGTGTTTAAAAGTTGTTTGGATGTGGTGCTTGGGGATATGGCTTAGGGTGAACCTTGTAGAATAGGGTTCTGGGTATGACTTGGTGATCCTGAGGATCTTTTCCAACCTGAATGTTTCTGTAAAGGGCTAAAAAGGTTAGGAGCACTGCTTTCTGACAGTAGAGAGTATGATTACATCCTTCATCTCTCATCATATCCCCTTTTGAGGAATAAGCATTTCTCACTCTCCTAACAGCAACTCTTACAGCAGATTTTTCCCAAGCTCAAGTTCTTCTCTGATCAAAAGTTGGAGAACTGCAGTCAAGCAGTCAGAGGTTGTGTGAGAAAACCTAGAGCTGCACAAAAGAAATTAATTTTCCCTGTTATGTGTATTGAATTGGTTCATATCTCAAGGCAAACACCTCAATGGTACCTACGTCACACAACTCAGCTCATCCCCAAGAGCAAGTATCCTCTTCAAGTGGGCAATTCCAGGTACTCATATTCATGCCTCATATTATATAACCTAATCAGATACTGCCTACCTTAGCAGTATGAACACTGCTTGTGAGAGTTATGTGCTGTGGTGAACTCAAAGCCCATGCTCCTGAGCAGCCAACAAAAGCAATATGATTGTGCTTGTAGGTCTTAGATAGCCTCTTAGCAGTTGAACTCCCTTGTGACTACATAGTTATACAAAGCATTATTCCACACAGAAGAATCTTTGGAATGTGGTAGCTAAGTTAAAAATAATTTTAACAACAGGATTCAAGAGAGACATTGCCAAGAGAAACAAATCATGGGATCAGAAAAGTGGCAAAATAGCTCATTAACCAGAATCCCTGTGAGCTCCTCTTCTCTTTGCATCTTAGGCACAGATTATAGTGCTTTTATTTACCACAAGAGGCTTGCCTACTAAAAGCAAATTACTCCTAGCTTGAACTAGTAAAAATATGTCTCATCTTAACATTGATTAATGACTAGAGACATTATGACTACACTAGGAAGCTGCAATGGAAACTCCTTGTTGGTGTTACTGAGCTTGTTTGGTGGAAATTGTTGTCTAAGTACACTTTAATGTAGTCTAAGGGAGAGGCAAATGACAATCAATGAAGAATATAAACAGAACACAGAGCTATTGTAGTTACCAATGCTATATGCAGTTGCACCTTTCCCCCACTGGCTACTGTGGCCAGTTCTGGGCCGCTCAACTTAAAAATGATTTTGAAGTGCTGGAACATGTCCAGAGAAGGGCACCAAGGCTGCTGAGGGAGCTGGAGCACAGCCCTGTGAGGAGAGACTGAGGGAGCTGGGGGTGTTTAACCTGGAGAAGAGGATGCTCAGGGCAGGCTTTATTGCTCTCTACAACTACCTGAAAGGAGGTTGCAGCCAGGTGGGCTTGGTGTCTTCTGCCAGACACCCAGGAACAGGAAAAGAAGAGACAGTGTCAAGCTGTGGGAGGGCAGGTTTAGGCTGGATGTTAGGAAGAAGTTTTTCACAGAGAGAGAGTACTGGGCATTGGAATGGGCTGCCTGGGAGGGTACTGGAGTCCCCATGCCTGGAGGTGTTTAAAAGGAGACTGGATGAGGCACTTAGTGCCATGGTCTAGTTAATTAGGTGTTAGATGATAGTTTGGACTCGATGATCTTGAAGGCCTTTTCCAACCTAGTTAATTCTGTGAGTCTGTGATTCTGAATGACACAGGAGGATCATGTTGATTTCACCCTTATTTTCTGTTTTCTTATTAAGCAAAAGACAGCATCCTATCCTGTAAGGGACTGGAACATCTCATCATATGGATATGAAAGTAGATAGAGATTTTAAACAGTATACCTACTAAAGCAGGTTGAAAACAGAAGGCTTTGAAACCAAAGGATTTAGCAAATTCTGTTGCTATCCTCAGTTGCAGAGACATTACACTTCTCAGCCAAATTTCTAGTGATGGTAAAAAGTGCTCCTTTTTGACTCTGGCCTGAGTGAGGAGATTGAGATTCTTGAAAACGTTTTGGTCATTTGGATTTTGTGAATGCTGGAATTAAGCTTCCTTCTTTTTAGGTAGAAAGCAAATACAATTCCAGGTTTACCACAAAACCATTGCTGCTTCTGTGATGGTTTGGGTGTTATCCCCCCTAACACACACTTTGTAAATCACCCAGACTAGATTCAGCAGTCTCTGGAAATTGAATGAAGCTTTATATTTACAGCTTAGCATAATACACAGGCAGATATTTACAGTATATACAGTTATAGACAGAAATGTACAAGGTAAAAGGTAATACAGAAACACAACAGCCCTCCCAGAAACCTGAGACCCCAGGAGGGGCTCCCAACCACCCTTCCACTTTCTCCCACCCCTCTCAGCCTTACCCTAGATGTTGCTTTGTGCCCAAGGAAAATTTGAGGGTCAGCCAGGGGGACTAGGAAGCAAGTGGATTAATCAGAGAGACAGCATCTGAGGTTAGAGAGAGAAATACAGCCCACAACATGGACAGAGAACAACTCCCTTATCTATGTTTGGATTCTTGCTCTTATGCATCTCAGCAAGCCTATGAATGAAGTAGACATCAGCCTTGTTTTCCTTTCACAGCCTGTCATCTAGTTCTTCTCACCAAAACATTCTAGCTAGCTTCAAACTAGCACAGCTTCCTATGGTCCTTGGAAAAAAAAAAAACAGTGAACTTTTGGTTTGATCTGTGCTTAAATACTCCTGCTAATTAAAGTGAAAACCATTAAATACCTTGGGATGTGTCCCAGGTTGAGACTATAGGGTTGAAAAAAGTCTTCTGGGAACTAGAAGATTGTTATTCAATCCCACAATTCTGTTATCTCTTTATAAACTCACAACAGGGTCATCTTGTGCTCCTTTCCTCCTCCTCCTGCCCCTGAGCCACTTCATTGGGAAGAACTTGTAAGCAGTAGAACTGTTTTTGGGACCTCCAGAGGCATTGGGGGGGGGGGGGGGGGGGGGGGGGAGGGAGTATTGGAGCATTGGGGGGGGGGGGGGGGGGAGAGGGAGTATTGGAGCATTGGGGAGTATTAGATTTAGTTTTTTTTTGGGTCGGGGGGAAAATCCAAGGGGGTTTGCCAAGGGTGTGATAATTGATTTGTAATGTCTGTATCTCTCTCCACATAGAATTCTGTATTTTCCCCTCCAGTTTCATTTGAGAGTTTGATTTCTGTCAGCTATCTTTAAAAACCACAACAGGATGAAACTGGATTTTTTTTTCCGTTCAAGTGAAACTTGATTTTTGCACATCCCTGTTTTACACCAGGCAGTTCTCATAAGTTTGGTACACTTTGCACGTTAAAACCAAGAGACAGGAGCAGTAAATGCTTACAACTGAACTGCTTCTTTATTTCCACAGGGTGTCGCTGCAAGGCAACTGCACAGGATTTGGACATCTCTGGCAAGCTTTATTCGCTCAGAGAAGCTGTCTTTACTTCAGAAGGCTGCAGTGAGAAAACGTTGCTTGTCAGCTGCTTAGGAAAGCCCCAACTATCTTTAATGTCGTGATGGTTTGGATGTTCCCTGCCCCCCCACAACTTTGGAAATCACCCAGACTAGACTCAGCCAGCTCTGGAAATTGAATAAAGGTTATTATTTATAGCTTAGCAGAATATACAAGCAGATATTTACAGTATATACAGTTATAGACAGAAATAGACAAGGTAAATGGTAATACAGAAACACAACAGCCCTCCCAGAAACCTGAGTCCACAGGAAGGGCTCTCAACCACCCCTTCACCTTCCTCCTACCCCTCTCAACCTTACCCCAGTCCCAAGGAAGAATGGAGGTTCAGCCACGGGGGTTAGGAAGCAAAGTGGATTATTCAAAGAGGCTAGAGAGAGATGCAGCTCAGCCAGTTCCCCAGCAGAAGTAGAAGCGAGTGCTTTATCTGTGTTTGGATTTTTGTTTTTATACATCTCAGCAAGCCTATGAGTGAGGTAGAAATCAACCTTGTTTTCCTTTCACACAGTATCACAGAATTTTCACAGCCTGTAATCTAGTTTTTCTCACCAGAACATTCTAGCTAGCTTCAAACTAGCACAAATGTCAACAGAAAAGTGCTTACACGGAGGGAATATCAGAGCTCGTGCAAAAAAAAAAAAAAAAAAAAAAACCAACCCACCAAAACCAACCCCAAACACACCCAAACCTAACGAAAAGCCCAATGGACTGGTTCTGTGAAAGCCTCTAAGTGGATTTTAAGATCCCTTACTTGGAAAAGGATTAAATCAAAGAATCTTCTTGAAAGATTGACTGGTTCGTTGAAATGCCTCGTTTGGGAACAGAGGGTGGGGTTCAGCCGTTGCTAGAAGAGTTGCTCTAGGGAAGAGCATTTTGCCTGACTACAGAGGGAGTGTGTAACCATTTCACTTGTCAGTAGAGTTTCAGCCAACCACTTCCCACTATAACACTTACCCCCAAGCTGCCAGGCTTCTGTTATGGTGTAACAACTGTGCTAGTTTGAAGCTAGCTAGAATGTTTTGGTGAGAAGAATTAGATTACAGGTTGTGAAAGGGAAACAATGGTGATGGCTACTTCACTCATAGGTTTGCTGAGATGTATAAGAACAAGAACACAAACATAGATAACAGAGTCTCTGTCTGGGCGTTGGGCTCAACTTCTTTCTCTAACCTAACCTGCCATCTCCTAATGCCCTTGGCCAACCCTCAAAACTACCTCAAACATAAGGCAAGATCTGGGGTAAGGTACAGGAGTGAGAAGAAGGTGGAAGGGTGGTCGAGAGCCCCTCCTGGGGACTCAGGTTTCTGGGAGGGCTGTTGTGTTTCTGTATTACCTTTTTAACTTGTAGATTTCTGTATATAACTGTATAGATTGTCAATATCTGCTTGTATATTGAGCTAAGCTGTAAGAATAAAGCTTCATTCAATTTCCAGAGCTGCTGAGTCTAGACTGGGTGATTTCCAAAGTGTGTGTGTGTGGGGGGGGGGGGGGGGGGGGCGGGGGGCGGAGAGGGAGGGCAGGTAACACCCAAATCATCACAAACAACTTAGAGGACACTCAGTTGATGCATAGGTAGAAACTACAGCATCATAGAACCATAGAATCGACCAGGTTCGAAGAGACCTCCAAGATCACCCAGTCCAACTTATCACCTACTTCCAGCAGGATGTATGTCCTTTATACTCTTTATCACATACTTCACTGGTCTTCAAGGCTAACCATACTGCACAGATAGTGAATAGTCTCATCAGTCATCTCCAAAGAAAGATGGTTGCAATGCTTTGGAGAAAGATGGCTGCATTGCTTTTGCTTCAGTGTAACAGCTGCCAAGATTTAGCTGGTGTGGATAGTCAGGGAAATGAGTCTCAGGTGTTTGTAGCCTTTTAACAGAGTAGCAAAGACATGGCTTTCACAGCCCTGCCAAGCCACGCATCTTGCCAGAAAGTTTGCTTCAATATGAAGCACGTCAAAAATACTTTCAGATAAAAAGCAATGAAAACAAGTGACCATGATATAAAAGTCTCTAAGAGAGGGGATATCCCAAATATTTGTACCCTGCTGTTAGGCTGAAGGCAGACTGCTCAAAAGCATTTTCAGATAGAAAATGAAAACTTTGTTTAGCTATGAATTTCTTAGTAGCTGTTTGCCACATGACTGGAAAGAGATAAAAGCACACTTGATGAGGGGTAACAGAACACCTTGCTCTGAAGTTCTGTCATTCCTCTTTATTGCTAATCTTTTTTGATTTAGCAAGACACTTAGATCCACGGGTCAGTGTTTTGCTGAGCTGAAGCCTATATTTCAGATAATGACAGCACACTTCACAAAGAAATCCCCTGCAAAACAAAGCAATTGCATGTGCAGCTGTACTCTGGCACTGAGGGCAGCTCTGCAGTTTCACAGCAAGATTATTACTCTGCAATACATTCACAATTGCTGTCACCATGATAACCAGGGGGAAATATTTGTATGCACACGGCGTGCAGTAAGCTCAAAGAGCCAAGACTTCAGACAGATTCTACAGCTCAGTGCTGCAGACAAAACAGAAGTGCTGATTGCTAAACCCTGAGTCACTGTCTTTAAAAAAACAAACGTTGAATTCAGGCTGTTCTTTTTAAAATAGGCACCTACATTCGGACTCCGGGATGATTTGATGACCTCCTAAGAGAGAAGTATGATGAGCATCTCAAGCTGGCAGCCCACATCTGCATGGGTTAAAGGGATCTGTAACATTGATGCTGTGCTGCACCCCTACACATCGGAACACAGCACACAGCACCATCTAGTGAGACACAAAAACCTGGATAGCAACAGGGACAGCGAATCCGCCACCTCCCTGGGCAGCTCATTCCAAAACGTATCCATTTAGTATCATCTCTTGAAAAAAAATCCCATATATTGCCTTCAAAAGTAGGCAAGGATCGAAACAACAACAACAAGAAGAAAGAAAACAAGAAGAAATGCAGCCTCAGGTTCATATGGTTGTGGCTTATGGTTTGTTGTTGTTGTTGCTAATGTGTTGTGGATAGGTACTTCAGTTTTTCTGTAGCTTTGCATTTCTTTTTGGTGTTTGTTTTATTTTGTTGGTTTGGGGATTTTTTTTCCCTTTAATTTAAATTTTGTTTCGTTGGTTGCATAAGAAATTTCCATAGGACAATCCTAGATCTTTGTTTTAATAAACACGTATCTGTGAGTCTCATTTCTGGCAGCACTGCATTTGAAGCACTACAAATGAAAGGGATTTAGAGTCAACATCTCGTGATGAGAATCTAGAAATACCTGACAAAGGAACTTATAGCTAGATTGACACAGATAAAGTGATTTGCCATTGGAATGGGCTGCACAGGGAGGTGGTGGAGTCTTCATCCCTGGAGGTGTTCAAGGGAAGCCTGGATGAGGCACTGTGATGGTTTGGGTGTTACCTGCCCCCCCCCCCCCCACTTTGGAAATCACCCAGACTAGACTCAGCTGCCTCTGGAAATTTGAATGAAGCTTATATTTACAGCTTAGCTCAATATACAAGCAGAGATTTACAGCATATACAGTTATAGACAGAAATGTACAAGGTAAAAGGTAATACAGAACCACAACAGCTCTCCCAGAAACCTGAGTCCCCAGGAGGGTCTCCCAACCACCCTTCCACCTTCCCCCTGCCCCTCTCAACCTTACCCCAATCCCAAGGAAGAATGGAGTTTTGGCCAGTGGGTTAGGAAGCAAAGTGGATTAGTCAAAGAGGCTAGAGAGAGAGATGCAGCTCGAAGCTCCCCAGCAGAAGTGCCTTTATCTGTGTTTTCATTTTCATTTTTTTACATCTCAGCAAGCCTATGAGCAAAGTAGACATCATCCTTGTTTTCCTTTCACAGCCTGTAATCTAGTTCTTCTCACCAAAACATTCTACATAGCTTCAAACTAGCACAGGCACTTAGTGCCATGGTCTAGTTGATTGGACAGGACTGTGTGATAGGTTGGACTGGATGATCTTAGAGGTCTCTTCCAACCTGGTTGATTCTATGATGAGTCTATGATCCTATGATACACACCTCTCTCATTTGTTTGACAAGATGTGGATGAGAAGTTTCAATATAATTTGCCCATTCCTTTACTAGGGGAACAGATAAAACACAGCAGATTTTCTTCGAAGATCTTTTGATTAAACATGAATTTGTGGAATCATCACATCTGCACTGAATTACCTTAGTCCATACCAAGCTAGGAGGCTTGACTGTGACACCAGGAGGCTGGGTGGTCATTCAGTGAGGCTTAGACAGACTGAGAGCTGGGCACAGAGGAATCAAATGAGCTTCAACAAGGATAAGTGCAGAGTCCTACACCTGGGAAGGAACAATAAACTGCACCAGTACAGGCTGGGAGGTGATCCACTGGAAAGCAGCTCTGTGGAGAAGGACCTGGGAGTACTGGTGGATAAGAAGCTATCTGTGGCACAGCAATGTGTCCTGGTGGCCAAGAAGGCCAATGAGATCCCGGGAGGCATTAAGAGGAGCATGGCCAGCAGATTGAGGGAGGTTCTCCTCCCCCCTCTACTCTGCTCTGGTGAGACATCATCTGGAATATTGCGTTCAGTTCTGGACTCCCCAGTTCAGGAGGGACAGGGATCTACAGGTTAGAGTCCAAGGGAAGGCTACAAAGATGATGAAGGGGCTGGAGCACTGCCCTGTGAGAAGAGGCTGAGGGACCTGAGGCTGTTTGGTCTGATGAAGAGAAGACTTCAAGGGGATCTAATCAATGTTTATAAATATCTGAGGGCTGGGGGTCAAGAGGGAGGGGACAAACTCTTCTCAGCTGTGTCCTGTGATAGGACAAGGGGCAATGAATGTAAACTATAGCACAGGAAGTTCCAGCTCAACATGAAGAACTTCTTTCCTGTAAGGATCACAGAGCACTAGAACAGACCACTAGAGAGGTTGTGGATTCTCTTTCTCTGCAGACTTTCAAGCCCTGCCTGGATGCCTTCCTGTGTGACCTGAGCTAGATTCTATGGTCCTGCTCTGGCAGGTGGGTTGTACTCAATGATCTCTGGAGGTCCCTTCCATCCCTTAACATTCTGTGATCCTGTATGTATGTGTAGGTGCACAGAGAGATGAATTAGCTTACACACTGTCCCAGCTCCATCAACCTGTCATTGTAGCAGAGGTGGTCCAACCCTCTCATCATTTGCATGGCCTTCCTCTGGACCTGCTCTGCTAGATCCATGTCCTTCCTATATTGAAAATTCTAGACCTGGATGCAGTACTCCAGTACCAGGGCAGAGTAAAGTGGTAGAATCACCTCTCTAAGTCTTCTGGCAATGCATCTTTTGATGCAGCCCAGGATGTAACTGGCCTTCTAGGCTGCAATCTCACACTGTCTGCTCCTGTCCAGCTTCTCATCCATCAGCACCCCCAGGTCCTTTTCCACAGGGCTGCTTTCTACCAACTCCTCCCCAAATCTGTATTGATGGGGCTGTTCCAGCCCAGGTGCAGAACTTCGCACTTGCTCTTGTTAAACTCCATGAGGTTCATCTGGGTCAAGCTCTCCAGCTTGTCCAGGTCCCTCTGGTTGCCATCCTGTCTCACTGGTGTATCGACAGCATCATGCAGCTTGGTGTCATATGCATGCTTGCTGATGATGCACTCAATCCCACTGTTATTATCATTGATACAAAATATGTTTTGAGGACATTCCTTTCAGATTACCTCTAGTCTATCCCTGGACAAGTCTATATTAATAATTACATCAATAACATTAATTAATACTAATTAACTATTATTAATAATTGGAGTGCATGTGGTGCTGAAGGTTGTCTTCTTTAATTCAATAGTGGATCTGATCATATTGAGAACCCTTCAGGATCATAGAATTATAGAATCATAGAATCAGCCAGGGTTGGAAGGGACCACAAGGATCAGCTAGGTCCAATCCCCCTGCCATGCTCAGGGACACCCTACCTTAGAGCAGGCTGCACACAACCTCATCCAGCCTGGCCTTAAACACCTCCAGCCATGTGGCCTCAACCGCCTCCCTGGGCAACCCATGCCAACATCTCGCCACTCTCATGCTGAACAAATTCCTCCTCACAGCCAGTCTAAACCTACCCACCTCCAGCTTTGCTCCATTCCCCCTAGTCCTGTCACTCCATGACAGCCTAAAAAGTCCCTCACCAGCTTTTTTTGTAGGCCCCCTTCAGATCCTGAAAGCCACAAGAAGGTCACCTGGGAGCCTCCTCTTCTCCATACTGCACAGCCCCAACTCTTTCAGTCTGTCCTCACAGCAGAGCTGCTGCAGCCCTCTGAGCATCCTCGTGGCCCTTCTCTGGACACACTCCAGCATGTCCACATCCCTCTTGTAACAGTGGCTCCAGAACTGGATGCAGTACTCCCCAAGGAAAATCAGGGAGCAACACCCAGGAGATTCACTTCAGAAGTACACTGATCAAAACTAGAGTGTTAATATCTTCAGAAATATCCTGAGACATTCAGTTCATTCCTATTCTAAGCACACGAGGAAGGAGCATTGATTTCACACAGATAGAACTATGTGCAGTGGGAAATACTGACAAACTCTCTGCTATGCACATCATCTAACTTGTTTGTATGGGATTCTTGATTTCCATCCTAGATTATGCAGAGGGAGAAAAAAGAACCAAAAAGATTCCAAACCAGATTTTCCTGAGTGGGACCTGAGCAGCAGAATTGTAATCCAAAATAGGGAAGAAATAAAACTCTGCAGTAAAGAGGGAATTCTGAAATGGTAATTTATTTGTAAGCATGTTTTGGGTATTCATGGTGTGTTCTCCAAGAATGCAAGACCTAGTTTGTAACTAGAAGATTTCCATGGTGACCCTTAACAAAAATCTCATATCTCTACCAGGGGCAATAATAAACAGGACCTAAGGATTGTATTTTATCACATACATATTAAATCTACTCAGTTTCCAACACAGCAATGTCAAAATTGTTGAATTTTTTTCAGTTTCTACAGGATTTTAAGCAGACAGGAGACCAGAGACCTCGATAAGAGTCACACCTTTGCTGGGCTCTGAGCAGGGCTGAGTAACTGAACAGACTTAGGTCATTCTGCTAAGGAGGCACAGCTTCAGAAAAGTGGCCTTAGGAGGCTAGCAGAGAAGCTGCTATCTGTAGCTGAGCCATGCAAGGGGGCCTCGAAGATGGGGCAGGCTGGTTAGCCTTGGGAACAAGTAAATGTTGTGGCTAGCTGCTCAAAGGGGAATTAAGGGGAGTAGTTGGTCAGGTCTGCCTCTAACGCATGCAGACAGCCCATTCTGCTATGTAAGCCTATCTGAATTATGCATGCCTCTGTACTGAACTCCACGATATAAGCTTAGCTTCAATAAATGGATTGACCACCTGTGTGCCTGTGATGGTTTGGGTGTTACCTGCCCCCCCTACACTTTGGAAATCACCCAGACTAGACTCAGCTGCCTCTGGAAATTTGAATGAAGCTTATATTTACAGCTTAGCTCAATATACAGACAGAGATTTACAGCATATACAGATATAGACAGAAATGTACAAGGTAAAAGGTAATACAGAAACACAACAGCCCTCCCAGAAACCTGAGCCCCCAGGAGGGTCTCCCAAAAGTCCTTTCACCTTCTCCCACCCCTCTCAACCTTACCCCAATCCCAAGGAAGAATGGAGTTTTGGCCAGTGGGTTAGGAAGCAAAGTGGATTAATCAGAGAGGCAGCAGAGATGCTAGAGAGAGAAAAAAACCCCACATCTCCGAGCTCCCCAGCAGAAGAAGCAGCGACCCCCTTATCTATGTTTGGATTCTTGTTCTTATACATCTCAGCAGGCCTATGAGTGAAGTAGACGTCATCCTGTTTCCCTCTCACAGCCTGTTATCTAACCCTTCTCACCAAAACATTCTAGCTAGCTTCAAACTAGCACAGGACCATATTGATATGAGCCCATGTCTTCCCCACTCCTGTGTGGCCTAAGTGAGGCCAACTCAACACACCTTCATTTTTCAAGTGTTCAGTTCTCAGATGTCATTTTTGGAGGGCTGTGAATATGAATAGATACAAATGGGACTTTTCTTCTTCCTTTTTTTTTCTCCTCCCAAAAGCATTTTGGTGACTTCTCCTAATCCATGCACATCAACTCTACATTCCACACCACAGCAGTTTAGAGTATCCGTATCAGAGCAGCCTCTTGTTTTATGAGAGGATTAAAATCTTGATAGGAAATGTGGAGACTATCTTCACATTTCACATCTATTATGCAAGCAGTAAAAATGTAGGAGAAAGAATGTTCCACATGCTGCCTTGAAAGCAGGCTGCTCTCCCTGTGGTGCACCCCAGCAAGGAGTTGAGCAAATATTAAGTTGGCAGAGCTTGAGGGAAGAAAACAAGCATCATTCTTCAGCAACTCTGAAATCTGACTTTGGCAGCAGAAGAAGCAGCTACAATCTAGTGGTGTCTTGTGTAAGTGAATCTACAAGACATTGTTTTTAGGGATGATTTTCTTGTTACAAAGGCATGGAGGGTGAGCAAGAATGTTAAGGAGAAAGCTTATGGTTAGCTTTATACACAGCCCTGATAGTTCCTCTGACAAAATAATTTAATTAATCATAGAATCATAGAATGGTTTAAGTTGGAAGGGACCTCAAGGATCATCCAGTTCTAATCACCTGCCATAGGCAGGGACACCTCCCACTAGAGAAGGTCACTCAAGGCCTCATCCAACTTGGCCTTGAACATCTCCAGGGAGGGAGCAGCCACAACCTCCCTGGGCAACCTGTGCCAGTGTCTCACCACCCTCAGTGTAGAGAACTTCTTCGTAATATCTAGTTTAAATCCCCCCTCTGCCAGTTTAAATCCATTACCCCTTGCCCTGTCATCATAAGACTTTGTAAATAGTCCCTTCCCAGCCTTCTTGTAGGCCCCCTTCAGATACTGGAAGGCCACTATAAGGTCTCCTCAAAGCCTTCTCTCCTCCAGTCTGAAAAGCCCCAACTCTTGTAGCCTGTCCTCATAGTAGAGCTGCTGCAGCCCTCTGAGCATCTTCATGGCCCTCCTCTGGACTGGCTGCAACAGTTCCATGTCCTTCTTGTGCTGGGGGCTCCAGAACTGCGCACAGTACTCCAGGTGCTTTAGCTTTAGCTTTTCTCCTTTTGGCAATGTATTTAGAGCCTACAGCTGTTGCAAGTGCTCTTTCTACAAGGAATAGGGTGGGAATACCTCCTCCCAGTCTCTAAGAGAATAGTCACTTTTAAAACCTGCCAAATGGACAAACAACTTCTGGATTTTTTTTCCCCCTTTTATTTTTTTTTTAATGTATCCTTAGACAAAAAAAACATTCATCATGATTAACACTGAGGATTGTAAACCAACTTGACACTAGAAATTGCATTACCTGCTATTCAGAGAGCATAAAATAATCCTTATCTGTCGGGCAGAATATGAATGGAGTGTTGCATGCATGTGCATGTTATGAGTTAGTGTCTTACCACTATTTCAGTAGCAAATTGGTAATAATTAAGTTAGAACTTTCAGTTGTGAAAATTCATATTCAAAACACTTTGGAGATGTGGAAATTTGCACTAGTAACATTGATATGTAGCTTTTTGGGATATCACAGGATTTCGCAGGATGTTAGGGGTTGGAAGGGACCCAAGGATATCATCAAGTCCAACCTCCCTGCCAGAGCAGGACAATACTACCTAACACAGATCACAGTGGAACACATCCAGATAGGCCTTGGAAGTCTCCAGAGAAAGAGACTCCACAACCTCTCTGGGGAGCCTGTTCCAGTGCTCTGTGACCCTTACAGTAAAAAAGTTCCCCCTTGTGTTGAGGCAGAACCTCTTTTCCTGCATCTTATACCCATTGCTCCTTGTCCTATCCCAGGGAGCAGTGAGCAGAGCCTGTCCCCCCACTCCTGGCCAGCCCTCAGATACTTATCAACATTTATCAAATCCCCTCTAAGTCTTCTCTTTTCCAGACTAAAAGATCCCAAGTCCCTCAGCCTCTCCTCATAAGCCATGCCCTCCAGACCCCTAATCATCATCCTAGCCTTCCCTTGGACTCTCTCCAGCAGATCCCTGCCCCTCTTAAACTGGGGAGCTCAAAACTGAACACAGTATTAAAGATGGGGTCTCACCAGGGCAGAGTAGAGGGGGAAGAGAATATCCCTTGATCTGCTAAGAGGATGTGGTAATGGAGTAGTTCATGGATCCACTTCTTTACCTTTTCTTTGTCTACATCTGGGAATAGAAGTTACATTGATTAGCAAAAGAAAAAAAAAACAGGGAGCTTTTGCCTTGTTTTTGTTGCTAAGGAAACCATTTCCCTGGCATCAATGCATCTAGCAGGTCTGTCTTACTTCCCTGTGAGCTCTAACAGAGAGAGCATTGTGGAATGGCATTGGGGGGCAAAAAAAACCCACAGAGATAAACAAGGAGGAAAAGATCAACAAAAGTGGCAGAAAGTTAATACAGAGATATTGCCCAGATGAATTGAATTGAGTCTTGTTTCTGCATGGGTCAGCTGGGGAGTTCTGTGCATAGGTAGGGATTTAAGGCTCCAACCAGGCTACAGCTAAAAGCCAGAGGAACAGAAGCCTCCATATCAGAAAGTCTCATCCACAATCCCACTCCCCTAACCCCATTAAAAAAAAAAAAAAAAAAAAAGGAGAGAGAGAGAGGGAGAAAGAAGAGGAGAAAAAAAGAGAAAGAAATGTGGAACTGTGCACCTGGATGCAAAATCTGAAGGCAGAAATGCTTGGTTACTACTCTTCTGCCAGTCTTAAAATGGTAACCTCATTTAAAATCAAACATTTTAAAGTCTAAAACAATTATAGAGTCAAATCCTGCTCTATCCACCACATAATTTATGTAATAGTACGTCAGATGGGATGCTCCATGAGATTCACAGAGAGAGTGATTTGCCGTTGGAATGGGCTGCCCAGGGAAGTGGTGCAGTCGCTGTCCCTGGAAGTGTGGAAGAAAAACCTGGATGAGACACTTAGTGCCATGGTCTAGTTGATTGGACAGGGCTGGGTGCTAGGTTGGCCTGGATGATGTTGGAGGTCTCTTCCAACCTGGTTGATTCTATGATTCTATGATTTAGTTATTAAGTGCATTTAATAGGGTAAATTACTTTTTGTGTGTGTGTGTGTATGTGTGTTTCTGCAGCTGTAATTCTACTCTCATTTCACTTTTCAAGAATGGTCAGGGGTAGGAATGGACTGCCCTGGGAGGTGATTGAGTCACCAATCCTGTATTTGTTTAAAAGTCATTTGGATGTGCTGCTTGGGGATATGATTTAAGGTGATCCTTGTAGAGTAGGGATATGGGTTGGACTTGCTGATCCTGAGGGTCTTTTCCAACCTGAATGAGTCTGTGTGAATTCTGTGAATATCACAAAACCAAGTATTGAGAACGAGGAAACAGCTAAGCAACTCTGCTCTCCGCTCATCCTGGCTGGCTGTACAATGCTTCAGCTGTTTCCTCTTCTAGAACTGCCTCTGTGAACGACAAGCAGGATACACCAAGCATCGCACTTGGCAGATAGCTGGGTGATGCATGAAAACCTGTCAGATGAGTTCTCTTAGCAAAACTGAAGAAGATCCTAAATGGCAAAATGATTGGCTCCAGGATGTACTAGGGGAATACAAAAGGACAGTGATAGGCATCCAGGCAAAAGCAATTGTGAAAACATCACTGTCACCTTACAAATGTACAGCAGTCTGCCATGTCTGGAGGCTGTTAACAATCTCTGTGCCGTTCCTCTTTCAGAACTCAGGCACAAACCCCTGCCAACAGACCTAGAACTATTTGATTTCTTAAACTGAAAGCTTCAAACTGTGTTGTTGGTGTGGAAGTGTGAAGATGCTAAAGCTGATGCCTTCAAGGCAAGGAGACGTATTCACAATTCACTTAGTTTTTTCTGCACCTAAAATAGTGTGCTAGTTTGAGCCTAACTGGGATGTTTTGGTGAGAAGAATTAGATGATAGGCTGTGAAAAGGAAACAATGATGATGGCTACTGCACTCATAGGCTTGATGAGATGTGTAAGAACGAGACCATAAATATAGATAAGAGAGTCACTCTCTGTCTGGGGCTCCATGAACTTCTCTCTAACCTAACCTACCATCTGTGTGACTAATCCTTCTGCTTCCTAACCCCCCTGGCTGGCCCTCCACACTCTCCCTGAAGTGTAAGACAAAGTCTGGGTGAGCTAGTTTGAAGCAGACTAGAATGTTTTGGTGAGAGAAAGTAGATAATTGACTATGAAAGGAAAACATTGGTTGTGTCTCCTTCCCTCACAGTCTCGCTGAGAGCTATGGGAACAAGAAAGTAAATATTAGATAACACTTTTCACCATCTTCTCTCTCTGCTTCTGGCTTCAGACCAAGCCACATCTCCTTAACCTCGCTGCCACTAACCTTGCTTCTTAACCTCTTGGCTGCACCTCTTTTCTTCCTGAGGACTGGGGTAAGGTTGAGAGGGGAAAGTTGAGAGGGGCAGGGGGGAGGTGCAGGGGTGGTTGAGAGCCCCTCCTGGGGACTCAGGTTTCTGTGAGGGCTGTTGTGTTTCTGTGTTACTTTTTCACTTGTGTATTTCTGTCTAGATTGTAAATATCTGCTTGTATATTGTGCTAAGCTGTAAATATAGCTTCATTCATTCAATCTCCAGCAGCTGAGTCTAGTCCTGGTGATTTTCGCAAGGTGGGGGGGCAGGTAACACCCAAACCATCACAAAGAAGTATATTTTTCTTTATATTTCCAGGTTATTTTTATGGTTATGACCATGTACTGGTAGATACCATCAAGATGCAGACACATTTACCCAGGGTCTGTCAGGAAGTGCAAAAAGGAGACATATTCACAATTCACTTAGTCTTTTTTGCTCCTAAAATAGGTGGTTTTTTTTTTTTCTATTTCAAGGGTTTTTTTTTTATGGTTATGAACATGTACTGGTGGATAGCATCAAGATGCAGACACATTTACCTGGGGACTGTCAGGAGCTGCAAAAGCGAGGCTACTCCACAGGCAAGCTGAACTGGAAGCTAAAAGTCCTCCCAAGAACAGCTGGACAGTAATTCCTCTCACCAGGGAATGGTGGAGCAAAGTAAGGCAGTGGAAGCAACAGGTCCCATTGACAGGCCAGTGTCATCAGAAGAAGGCAAAGCAACCTCAGAGAAAGGTCCAAGGTCAGTTCAGGAAACCCAGTAAAATACAGGGTCAGCAGACAACAGGACTGGAATCAGTTACCTCTGCAATGCATGCATCAGTTTGAGGCTAATTGAAATATTTTAATGAGAGAAATGAGATCATTGATTGTAAAGAGCAAATGATGAAGTCTGTATCATTCATTGGTTTGCTGAGAGGGATAAAAAGCCAAAATGTCAACAATTTGTCCCACTGTGGTCTGGGATGCTGGATCCACTGCCTCCTCACTACACTCTAATATCTCTCCTCTAATCTAGGCTAACCCTAATAAGCTTTGCTGGTTGTTTTGTTCATCTGCCTGGGAAAGTAGAGGGAGAAAGAGGAGATTTATGTACTATTTCTAATTTGCATATAATTGTAAATATATTGTTTATATGTGATTGTAAATATTGCTTTGCTGCAAATATAGCTTTACTTTAATTCTAAGCCATATGAACTAGCCTGGAAAATTTCAATAGTGTGTCTGTGGGTTAGAGCCTAACCCATCACAAATGTAGCTTAGGCAAGCCCACCCCTGAGTACAGAATCATGGAATCAACCTGGTTGGAAGAGACCTCTAAGATCATCCAGGCCAAACTAGCAGTCAACTAGACCATGGCACTAAGTGCCTCATACAGGCTTTTCTTGAGCACCTCCAGGGATGGCAACTCCACCACCTCCCTGGGCAGCCCATTCCAATGCCAATCACTCTCTCTGCCAACAACTTCCTCCTAACATCCAGCCTAGACCTCCCCCGGCACAACTTGAGACTGTGTCCCCTTGTTCTGTTGCTGGTTTCCTGGCAGAAGAGACCAACCCCAGCTGTCTACAGCCTCCCTTCAGGTAGTTGTAGAGACCAATAAGGCCTGCCCTGAGCCTCCTCTTCTCCAGGCTAAACAACCCCAGCTCCCTCAGCCTCTCGCCATAGGGTTTGTTTTCCAGGCCCTTCACTAGCTTTGTTGCCCTTCTCTGGACACATTCTAGCACCTCAAAATCTTTCTTAAACTGAGGGGCCCAGAACTGGACACAGCACTCAAGATGTGGCCTGAGCAGTGCTGAGTGCAGGGGCAGAAGGACTTCACTGGTCTGAAACGAGTCCACTGCAAGTTTGCAATCCTTAAAGAAGATTATTAATATCCTAGATTGAATTTTATAAGATATACCTCCTATAATAAATACATTTTTGTTGTTTGGTTTTTTTTTTTCAGCTGTATTATTTTCCCTCTTGCAGTAGTAAACAGAAGCTTTGTTCTATATGCTGCTAGAGTGCAGTGCTGGCTGGCTTAACATTCACAAGATACAGGATTTCCAGGGTATACATTGAGAATACAGGAAAAATGCATCTAACTGAGCCACTTTTACTTTTAAAGAAAGAGTAAATGGAGAGAAATAGCCTCCAGGAGGATTCTATGATTGTATAAAATTGGCTTGATGATTTCAAAGCCCTAATTACAGCCAGATAGTAGGTCTACAAAGTACATACAGTGCCCAAGTGGAAAAAAAAGAAAGCAAATGCCCATCTTTTTGATGGAAGTAGCATCCTGTGAGTGACTAATGTTTATTGTACAATTAGGGCACATGAAACCCTTACTGACCAGCACAGAAAGAGTCACCTTTACCTCCTTTTATTTCTTTGGGGGGAGGGGCAGGGAAGAAATTGCACTTATATAAAATATAGCCTGAATTAACTTATATATCCTCTGATCCTGAGGAAGTGTTAGCCACAGATCTTCCTTCAGGAACACCTGTTAGTGAGGGATACCACATGGACTACACATGATTCAGTGTGAATACCACCAGATACCCTTATTGTTCATTCTGACTCCATTTATATAGTCTTGAGCACAGAGCACACACCTACACATTAGCATAATCTAGGCAAGAACAACTCAGTCTTTTACATCATGTCTTGTTCTTCTCATTAACCAGGTATCCATTATCTCTGGGAGGTTATTCTGCCCTTATACTAAAAACTGGACAGGCCACACCTTGAGTGCTGTGTCCAGTTCTGGGCTCCTCAGTTCAAGAGAGATGCTGAAATACTGGAAGGTGTCCAGAGAAGGGCAACGAAGCTGGTGAAGGGCCTGGAGCACAGCCCTGTGAGGAAAGGCTGAGGGAGCTGGGGGTGTGCAGCCTGGAGAAGAGGAGGCTCAGGGGGGACCTCGTTGCTGTCTACAACTACCTGAAGGGAGGCTGTAGCCAGGTGGGGTTGGTCTCTTCTGCCAGACAACCACCAACAGAAGAAGGGGACACAGTCTCAAGTTGTGGCAGGGGAGGTCTAGGCTGGATGTTAGGAGGGAGTTGTTGGCAGAGAGAGTGATTGGCATTGGAATGGGCTGCCCAGGGAGGTGGTGGAGTCGCCGTCCCTGGAGGTGTTGAAGCAAAGCCTGGCTGAGGCACTTAGTGCCATGGTCTAATTGATTGGCCAGGACTGGGTGCTAGTTTGGCCTGGATGATGTTGGAGGTCTCTTCCAACCTGGTTGATTCTATGATTCTAAGATTCTGTGATCCACAGCAAGAACCTGAGGAATATGCATTTGAGAAATGTGAACCTAGTTTTGTTCTCTTTTACCTGTGAGCTTTATCCATAGCAAACTTACATCATCTGGGTTTTGTTCTGGATTTTTGTGAAGCAATAATAAGAATTTCCTCCCACTTTGCATAAATCCACATACAAACCAAAACTGTAGGACTGCTGCAAGATTATTGCTTTGGTGCAGTTACAGAAATGAGATTTTGCAAGTAAACAAAAGGGAGAGAAAAATAATCTGCAATGCCTAAACTGCCTAGGTACAAAGATCTCTAATGATCGTTTGTTAGGGGCTATGGAAAACCCAAAAAAACCATGAGGAAGAGCTGTTCAGAAAGAAAATCATCTTCTCTGCAATGCTGTGATAACCCAGGTAAGTGTATTTAAGTCTTCAGTTTATCAGCAGTCAGCTTACATTTCTGCTGTCTGCTGTGTTGTGCATTTTCTCCTATCATAGACAGACAATGCAGCTCTTATCTTCAGAACAGAGGTTTTTAGACTAAAATTAAAAATGGTTAAGGCAGCAATTTCTTCACCTGTCACCTGAGAATGGGAATAGGCTTAGAGAGAAACAAAAGGCTTGCTGTCACAGATATTATATGCTGTTGCTTCTAGCATTAAAAGTCCTGGTATCCCTTTCATGCCATCTCTCGGTAATCAATGAACAGTTCAAAAAAGCACAGAACAGAGATCTTCTTTCATATGGGTTGATTTACTCAGAAGATTTTTAGCCTATATTCCAAAGCACTTCAATTACCTTGGAAAGTCTGCAAGGGTTAGCTGAAAATCACAGGCAAAGAGGATGGACTTTAACTGAAATTTAAAGAGATGAAGAAAAAGAAAATCAAATAACTGAGCAGAACACCTTTAATTCAGAGTTTTGCTTGGCTTCTCAAAATGTCACTGGGGTTCTCATCAGTAGGACTGTGAAAATGGAAAACTTTCATCACCTGGTTGTAGCCAGGTGGGGGTTGGTCTCTTCTGCCAGGCAACCAGCAACAGAACAAGGGGACACAGTCTCAAGTTGTGCCCGGGGAGGTCTAGGCTGGATGTTAGGAGGAAGTTCTTCACAGAAGGAGTGATTTGTCATTGGAATGGGCTGCCCAGGGAGGTGGTGGAGTCGCCATCCCTGGAGATGTTTAAGAAAAGCCTGGATGAGGCACTTGGTGCCATGGTCTAGATGACTGGATAGGGCTGGGTGCTAGGTTGGAATGGATGATCTTGGAGATCTCTTCCAACCTGCTTGATTCTATGATTCTATGATCACTGACATGCCCATTTCCTCACAGCTTTCAGTTCACAATAAAAGGTGTAGAATCACTGAAGCATAGAACACATCAGGTTTGATGGGCCCCTTGAAGGCCATCATGTCCATCCCACCTGCAGCGAGTAGGGACATCTTGAACTAGATCAAGTTGCACAGAGCCTCATTAAGTTTGACCTTGAATGCCTCTGGGGATGGGGCCTCAACTACATAGAATCATAGTACTGTAAGGGCTGGAAGTGACTTCAAGGATCATTTAGTTCCAATCTCACTGCCATGGGCAAGGACACCTCACACTAGACCAAGTTTGCCAGAGCCACATCCAGCCTGGCCTTAACGACCTCCAGGGATGGGGCTTCCACCACCTCCCTGGGCAACCTGTTCAGTGTTTCACCACTGGAACATCTCTCCTAGTATTTCACCACTGTCATTGTGAAGAACTTCTTCATGTCTAACCTATACCTACCCTGCTCCACTTTATTGCTACCTGCCTTTCTAAACAGTGCTTCCCCAGTCTTCCTGTAGGTCCCCTTCACATACCAAAATAGAGCTATAACGTACCCTCCAGAGTCTTCTTCAGGCTGAACAGCCCAAATTCTTTCAGCCTGTCTGTGTAGGACTGCTGCTACAGCCCTCTGATCACTGTGGCCCTGCTCTGAAGTGTTTCAGCAGGTCCATGGCCTTCTTGTTGTGGGGGTCCCAGAGTTGGACACAGTACTCCAGGCAAGGTCTAACTAGCAGAGAAAGAGAAGGATCACCTCCCTTGACCTGCTGGCCATGACTGTTTCTGTACAGGCCAGAATATGATTGCCTCTCTGTGCTGTAGCTTATATTCCTGGCTCATGGATGATGTTTTATCCACCAACACCCCCAAGTCCTTTTCTGCAGCAGCTGCTCTCAATTTCATCATTGTCCTGTACTGGTGTCGAGCATTGCCCTGACCCAGGTGCAGGACCTTGCACTTTGCAAGTGATTTATCTTGGCAAATATATGGTGCCTATAAAAAGACTTTCTGCTGCATTCCTTCCATACTTACATTCAACACAGTCACCTTCCCGTGTTTAAGTAGTTAGGAATGGGTTTGAATTTTATGAAGAAAATGGCAGAGAAACTGAACGAAGCAACAGGAAAATGTTTTATGACCCCTGAATTAATTTCTGGCTTTTGAGCACACTTAATGCTTCCTTTCCCTCATTCTTTTTGTTCACATAGTTTAATATGGAAGAAAGGTGAGGGAAACACAAATAATCTCAAATAATGTTGCGAAGAATTTTACAAAACTGTGCCTGGTAATTTGTATCAGTAAAATTCAGAGTCTATTGCAGATATTTTGTATATAGGATCATAGGATCAGTCATGGTTGGAAGGGACCACAAGGATCAGCTAGTTCCAATCCTCTTGCCATGGGCAGGGACAACCTACCCTACCCTAGATCAGGCAAGAAGAATCTTAAAATGACCTCTGATGAAAAGTCCTGATTCTTTAAAAAGAAATTGAATGGCTTTGCAATGGACAGCACAAGGAGGTTGTAGCCAGGTGGGGGCTGGTCTCTTCTGCCAGACAAGACACAACAGAACAAAGGGACACAGTCTCAAGTTGTACTGGGGGAGGTCTAGGCTGGATGTTAGAAGGAAGTTGTTGGCAGAGAGAGTGATTTGCATTGGAATGGGCTGCCCAGGGAGGTGGTGGAGTCACCATCCCTGGAGGTGTTGAAGCAAAGCCTGGATGAGGCACTTAGTGCCATGGTCTAATTGACTGAATAGGGCTGGGTGCTATGTTAGACTGGATGATCTTGAAGGTCTCTTTCAAGCTGCTTGATTCTGTGATTAATCTTTTACCTTTTTTTTTTTTTTTTTTAACATACATACATACATATATACATACACACACAGCTAAGAGACTTCTCATTCCTCCTTACTTTACAGGCTGCCCTAAAGTGAGCCAGAGTGGTGAACTACTGGTGATGACCAGGAAGAGAAATTGATTTCTTTATATTTGAGTTACCTCCTGGGTTCTGCTTGATGAAAAGCTTCAGAAGAGCAAAGAGATGCAGCTGCAATTCATAGGATTCCCCAGGGTATTTCCTGAAGCTGCTGTTTCAAATGATAGGCATTAGATAGGAAAATTTCAGTAGCAGCTTTAAAGTGGCAGTCTGGGGTGAGACATCTTATACCCTCCCCTGATTTTTTACTGCTGCAGATGATGAGCCATCAGCTTAAAGTATCCCTGATATGTGTGACCCTCATCTACAAACTCTTTGCTGTCTCATTAGAAGATGCCAAGTGAAGTCTGCCTCACACTTACTGAAAACTAAATATGTAGCTAGAGTTTTGTGTGGAATACAAATTCTTTCCAAAAGCTTGCTTTGTTCAGATGAGCATCACAGAATCACAGAGTGATAGGGGTGGAAATGAAGCTCAGGAGATCATCTAGTCCAACCTCCTCATCAGAGCATGTTCACCCAGAGCAAGCTGCAGAGAACAGCACCCAGGCAGCCTTTGAATGATTCCAGAGAATCAGTGACCTCTCTGGACAGTCTGTTCAGTGCTCTACCACTCTATGATTGCATAGGGCTGGGTGCTAGGTTGGACTGGATGATCTTGAGGGTCTCTTCCAACCTGCTTGATTCTATTGATTCTGTGAGCTCCTCCTAATGTTTAGATGGAACTTGCTATGCTTCGAGTTTGTGCCCATTATCTTTTGCCCTGTCATTGGGCATCCCTGAAAGAAGACTGACCTCATTCTCCCATCTCCTGACACACCGTCAATATTTGTCAATATTGATAAATATTGATCAGACCTCTTAGTCTTCTCTTATCTAAAAGGGAAGGCTAAAAAGCCTTAAGTGCATAAGCCTTTCTTCCTAAGAGAAATGCTCTAATCCCCTAATAATCTTTGCAGCCCTTTGCTGTGCTACTGTCAAGCAGTTGCCTGTCTCTCTTGAACTGGGGAGCCCAGAAGTGGACAGAGTACTCCAGATGAGGTCTTACAAGGGAAGAGTAAAGGGGGAGGAGAATTTCCCTCAACCTTCTCACCATGCTGTTTTTTGTGCATCTCAGGATGCCATTAGACTTCTTGGCTAGGAGGGAGTGTTCCTGGCTCATGGTTACTAGATCTTTTTTCACAGAGGTGTTTTCCAGCAGGTCAGCCCCTAACCTGTACTGATACATGAGGTTATTCTACCCTAGGTGTAGTAACCTACACTTGCCATTGTTGAACTTCATAAAGTTACTTTCTGCTCAGCTCTCCAGCCTGTCCAGGTCATGCTGGATGGCAGCACAACAGCCATCCCTCACAGCTTTGTGTCATCAGCACATTTGCTGAAGTTACACTCCATCCCTTCATCCAGGTTGTTGGTGAATATACTGGACAGGACTCAACCCAGTACTGACCCCTGAGGAAATACCACATTCTAAAGACCTCCAACTAGATTGTACCACTGGCCAGAGCCCTCTGAGATCTGTCTGTTAAAATGCATAATTAGTACTAGAAGAGAGCTGTGCAAATCATTCACATCAATATCCAAATTGAAGAAACATTTTATGTCAGGGAAAGACACTGATGCAAGCCCACTACAAACCAAGTGCAGAGCACCTCCATGGCACAGATTCTCCTCTTTCTATCTTTCAAGCTTCTTGCAAGGAGGTAACACACTTACAGTCTAAAATGGAAGCAGTCTTCTCTATTTCAGACAAAGGCGGGGTAGGGAGCTGTAATTGTCACAACTGAGTGGGAGCTTCTTGCAGTGGCCCTCTGTTTAGGAAAGGGGACTAGGAGTCTTGGTGGCCAACAGTATGACTGTGAGCCAGCAATGTGCTCTTGTGGCCAAGAAGGACAATGGCCTCTTGGGGGTGCATCAAAAATAGTGTGGCCAGCAGGTAGAGGAGGTTCTCCTCTCCCTCTATTCTGCCCCAGTGTGACCACATCATAGAATCAACCATGTTGGAAGAGACCTCCAAGATCATCCAGGCCAACCTAGCCCCCTGCCCTATTCAGTCAACTAGACCATGGCACTAAGTGCCTCATCCAGGCTTTGCTTGAACACCTGCAGGGATGGCGACTCCACCACCTCCCTGGAATATTGTGTCCAGTCTGGGCCCCTCAGGTCAGAAAGACTTCAGAGACATGCTTGAAAGAGTCCAAGGTAGAGCCAGAAAGATGTTGAAGGCAGTGGAACCTCTCCCTGCTGAGGACAGGCTGAGGGACCTGAGGCTCTTTGTCTTGGAGCAGAGGAACCCTTGGGCTGACCTCATTCATGTTGATAAAGACATGGAAGGCAATGTCAGGAGCCAGGCTCCAGTGATGTTCAATGATAGGACAAGGGGCAATGGGTGCAAGCTGGAGAAGAGGAACACAAGGAAACACTTTTTCACAGTGAGGATGCCAGAACCCTGGAACAGGCTGCCCAGAGAGGTTGTGGAGTCTCCTCTGGAGACATTCAAAGCCTGTGTGGATGCGTTCCTGTACGACCTCCTCTTGGTGATCCTACTCAGGCAGAGCAATAGATCTAGATGATCTTTCAAGGTTGTTTCCCTAAAATTCTGTGACTCTCTGATTGCAAGGAAATGGCTGAGTTTAACCTCTGTTCAAGGAATATGGCCAGGGCAACACAGGCAATAAAGGTTATGCTGTACATGCAGCATGGCACAGCACAGCCTGTGCCTTCCTGGGTTATCTCTGCTACAAATTGCTCACTCCTCCACAGTCAGGAATGCAGCACTTCCCATGGCAATACTTCCACTGGCTTCCCCAAAATTTTGTAGGTTACCCAACTCTGGAATGATTCCAAGCATCGACATGTACCACAAATCAAATAAAACTCAAATTTCCAACAGTTATCACAGTCAGAAACCAACCTATCTAATCTCTCTGAAGCCTTACAACGACCTCACAACTTCCCTGATTTAGGAATTTGTGCCAAAGAGTTAGGGAAAATGCTCTTTTTGGTTACTGTAGAAACTGAAACTACAGACCACAGAATTGATCAAGGAAGAAATAAGAACCTGAGGTAAGCTTTTTTAATGGGGATATTCACTTCATTATAGATAATACCCCTGGCATTCAAAAGCTCTTAACTCCTTCAGTATTACTAAGTTTCAATCAGCTGTTTTGGCTGAATAAACAGTACAAGGAGACAGCAGTTTCCTGAGTTTCTGAGCATGTTAATAGTTAAAATATACATCCAGTGCCCTGCAAACAAGATTCATTTTGCTCACTCTATACCTTTCTTTAAGAAAACTTCCTAGTCACCACACTAAAAAGAGTCCTGGACTCCGATATAAAGTATTTCTTATTTAGTTTAAGGACTGGTATTGTTTTGCTTCCTCAGACCTGGTAAATGCAGTTTGTGTGAAAACCACCAGGCATGAGCATTCCTTCCACTATTGTCAGGCTGGAGAGGTGGGCACAAGACAAACTGATGAGCTTCAACAAGACCAAGTGCAAGGTCCTGCATCAGGGTCAGGGCAATGCCAAGCACAAATGCAGGCTGGGCAGTGAGTGGCTGGAGAGCAGCCCTGAGGAGAGGGACTTGGGGGTGCTGGTGGATGAGAAGCTCAACATGAGCCAGCAGTGTGCACTTGCAGCCCAGAGGGCCAAGCAGATCCTGGGCTGCAGCAGGACAAGTGTGGCCAGCAGGTTGAGGGAGGTTATTCTCCTCCTCTACTCCTCTCTGCTGAGACCCCACCTGGAGTACTGCATCCAGTTCTGGAACGACTATGTTGAGAGGGATGTGGAGATACTGGAGCCTGTCGAGAGAAGGTCCACAAGGATGCTCAGAGGGCTGCAGCAGCTCTGCTATGAGGACAGACTGAAAGAGTTGGGGCTGTTCTGTCTGGAGAAGAGGAGGCTCCCAGGTGACCTTCTGGTGGCCTTCCAGGATCTGAAAGGGGCCTACAGAAAAGCTGGGGAAGGACTTTTTAGGATACCAGGGAGTGACAGGACTGGGGGGAATGGAGCAAAGCTGGAGGTGAGGAGACTCAGAGTGGAGGTGAGGAGGAAGTTGTTGAGCATGAGAGTGGTGAGAGCCTGGCATGGGTTGCCCAGGGAGGTGGTTGAGGCCCCATGGCTGGAGGTGTTTAAGGCCAGGCTGGCTGAGGCTGTGTGCAGCCTGCTCTAGGGTAGGGTGTCCCTGGGCATGGCAGGGAGTTGGACCTAGCTGATCCTTGTGGTTCCTTCCAACCCTGACTGATTCTATTCTTCTATGATTCTCTACAGATATTTATTTTAAATAAGATGCAACTACTCTAGGGTCAAGTCAGGATTGTTCTATTTCTATGTGAGAAAGAAATAACAGCATCATTGTATAGTAAACCCCACAGGTTTTGTTAACCAGTAAAAGCAATGTCTTCAACAGTTTTGCCTTTCCTTCTCTTTTTTTCTCCCTTCATCCTTCTCTTACATCCCATTGCAGATTAAATGTGAGATCTTTTTTTCATTAAGCAGAAAAAAATGGGTCAGCTGCTGAAAAGAAGGAACTGGTTAACTGAAAAATAAGTTTACATGTCTTTAGGCCTGCTTTTCAAGTGAGACAATCAAGATCAAAACATCTGTCTTGTTAAATCCATCTTGCTGTGTCTAGCAGGAGCAGGGAGGTGACTGTGCCCTTGTACTCAGCTCTGGTGAGGCTACACCTCGAGTACTGTGTTCAGTTTTGGCCATCTCAATGCAACAGAGATGTGGAGGTGCTGGAGTGAGTGCAGAGCAGGGCAACAAAGCTGGGGAAGGGCCTGGAGAATAAAACTAATGAGGAACAACTGAGGGAGCTGGGGGTGGTTAGTTTGAAGAAAAGGAAGCTGAGGGAATCTCCCTGTTGTCTGCAGCTACATGAAAGGATGTTGTGAAGAAGTTGCTACTGGTCTCTTCTCACAGGTGATTAGTGATAAAACAAGAGGGAATGGCCTCAAGCTGAGACTGGATAGGTTTAGGCTGAATATTGTTCTGGGCCCCTCAATTCAAGAGAGATGTTGAGGTGCTGGAATGTGTACAGAGGAGGGCGATGAAGCTGGTGAGGGGCCTGGAACACAGGCCTGTGAGGAGAGGCTGAGAGAGCTGGGGGTGTGCAGTCTGGAGGAGTCTCAGGGGTGACCTCATTGCTGTCCACAACTCCCTGAAGGGAGGCTGTAGCCAGGTGGGGGTTGTTCTCTTCTGACAGGCAACCAGCAACAGAACAAGGAGACACAGTCTCAAGTTGTGCCAGGGGAAGTCTAGGCTGGATGTTAGGAGGGAGTTGTTGGCAGAGAGAGTGATTCACACTGGAATGGGCTGCCCAGGGAGGTGGTTCAAGAAAAGCCTGGATAAGGCACTTAGTGCCATGGTCTAGATGACTGCATAGGACTGGGTGCTAGGTTGGATCTTGGAGATCTCTTCCAACCTGGTCAATTCTATGATTCTAAACATTTTTTTCAAGGCAAGAGTGGTTTGGCATTGGAATGAGCTGCCCAGGGAGGTGGTTGAGTCACCAACCCTGGATGTGTTTAGAAGTCATGTGGATGTGGTGCTTGGGGATATGGTTTAAGGTAAACTTTGTAGAGATATTAATTGCACTTGGTGATCCTGAGAGCCTTTTCCTACCTGAATATTTCTGTGATTCTGTGAAATGCTGCACAAATATAGTTAGAAACTTTCCAAATGAGCCTTGAAAGTGGTCAAGCCTGAATGAGTGAATATGTAAGCAAGAGATTTATTCATATATATCACTTTGCTTATATAAAATGGGAAATGAAAATATTATTAGAGTCACTGTACACATAACAGGCACTGTAGACCAGCTCTTTTTTTTTTTTTTTTCACCAGACTGGCTGGCTTGCTTATGGAAATTGGAGGGAAAAAAGCAAACCAAGCACAGCTTCCTCTAGATCTTTATCCTCAAAGCACAAACTCTCTGAGACTCAAAAGGATGAAGATATCTCAACATCTTTGATATCTCTGTGCCTTTGAAGTTTTGGGCAATGACTAGGTGGCCATTCTGCATCTGTGACTAGTGGCCTTGACCTGACTTGGACTTCAACTAGGCATCTCTCTCCTTTGTCATAGTTGTCTGAAAACATACACTTGTCAATCTTTAATGTATCATTTATAGTTTGAGAACTTGGAAGTCTGTCATAGACAATGCTCTTATTTCTGACCTGAATGGTAATATAGAGAATCATAGAATCATAGAATCAGTCAGAGTTGGAGGAGACCACAAGGATCACCTACTTCCAACCTCCCTGCCATGCCCAGGGACACCCTACCCTAGAGCAGGCTGCCCACAGCCTCAGCCAGCCTGGCCTTAAACACCTCCAGCCATGGGGCCTCAACCACCTCCCTGGGCAACTCATGCCAGGCTCTCACCACTCTCATGCTCAACAACTTCCTCCTTGCGGCCACTGTGAATCTCCCCACCTCCAGCTTTGCTCCATTCCCCCTAATCCTGTCACTCTCTGAGAGCCTAAAATGTCCCTCCCCGGCTTTTTTGTAGGCCCCCTTCAGCCTGATTGCATTGGGTAATGTGATCATCAGAAAAATGGTATGCAAAATACATCAATCTGGATGAGATAAACATCATAGCAATGTGTCCTTGTGGCCAAGAGAGCCAATGGCATCCCAGAGTGCATCAAGAAAAGTGTGTCCAGCAGGTAAGGGAAGGTTCTTCTCCCCCTCTAATCTGCCCTGGTGAGACCACACATGGAATACTGTGTCCAGTTTTGGGATCCCCAAAGAGAGATCTTCAAGAGAGATAAGGATCTGCTGGACAGAGTCCAGTGGAGAGACACAAGTATGATTTAGGGACCTGAGCATCTCTCCTGTGAAGAGAGACTGAGAGCCCTGAGGCTGTTTAGTCTGGAGAAGAGAAGGTTGAGAGGGGATCTGATCCATGTATATGAATATCTGAGGGGTGGGTGTCAAGTGTATGAGGTCAATCTCTTTTTGGTGGTCTACAGCAGTAAGACAAGGAGCAATGGATACAAGCTGGAACACAGAAGGTTTCACCTCAACACAAGGAGAAACTTCTTTGCAATGAGGGTGCAGAGCCCTGGAACAGGCTGCCCAGAGAGGTTGTGGAACCTCCCTCTCTGGAGGCTGTCAAAATCCACCTGATGCATTCCTGTGTGAACTACCCTAGGGAATCCTGTCTTGGCATGGACTAAATGATCTCTGGAGGTCCCTTCCAACCTCCAAGGTTCAGTGACTCTGTGATCACAGTACCATTTTCTGGGACCTAAGGGTAGAAAAATGGAACTCAAAAATGTATTTATGTATGAAAACATATCATGAATGTGGTAATGACTGTCAGGAAAAGAAGAGGTTGAACTCTATTTCTTGGCATCCTGAATCAGATGATTCTGTAGAAGAAAGCTAAACCCTGCACATTGATTTGGCTGAAATTCTACCATTACTAAAGCATCACACAACAATATCAAGCACAAATACAGGGCTGGGTGAGGAGCAGCTTGAGATCAGTTTTGAGGACAGGGACTTGAGTATGTCAGGTGATGAAAAACAACATGAGCTGGGAATGTGCACTTGCAGCCCAGAAGGTCAAACAAGTCTTGGGCTATATCAAAATAAGTGTGACCCAGCAGGATGAGAGAGGAGATTTTGCCTCTTTGCTCTCACGAGGCCCCACCCGAACCCAGCAGGAATCTGCACACAGTTTTCATGCACCCAGCATAGTAGGACATGAAGCTGGTGGAGAGAATCTGGAGGGCTACAAAGATGATCAGAGGGTTGGAGCCCCTCTCCTATGTGTACAGGCTGAGGAAGCTGGAGCTGTTCAACCTGGAGAATAGAAGGCTCTAGGGGTACCTTAGAGGAGCCTTGCAGTACCTGAAAGAGGACCTACATGCAGCCAGGAAGAGACTTTTTTTCAAAGGTTTTTAGTGATAGGACAAGAGGGAATGAATTGAAGCTTGAGGAGAGCAGATTTAGACTGGAGATTAGGAAGAAATTCTTTCCAGTGAGGGTGGTGAAGCACTGGAACAGGTTTCCCAGTCCCCTTCACTGGAGGTGATTAAGGCCAGGTTGGATGAGAACTTAGAATCATGGAATCATAGAATCAACCAGGTTGGAAGAGACCTTGTTATGTTATATGCCTTCTTATTTGACATGGATGGGATTTTACCTTTTATACATTAAAATGATACTACCAAATCTGGGAACAAAGGTACTATAATGAAGATGCTGTTGTCATGTGGCAGTACATATTTAGTATTTTAGGCCATAAAACTTTTGGCTGACAGAAAAGATTTTGGAAATAACCTAGAGTCTGACCTAGAGTTGGTGTGAAAGGACAGATATAACCTCAGGATTTAAGAAAACCCACCAAGATCAGGTACTCAGCTACAAACAGCTTTGCCTTATTAGGAAACTAAATTGTGGCACTGTTTTTCTGTTCTTTAAAATAAATTATATATATATAAATATAAAATACATATGTATTCAATATAGAATTTATAAAGACAAATGCTCAAATTTATATATGCACACATAAATTTATATATACATATATATATGTATATATAGAATCATAGAATCAAGCAAGTTGGAAGAGACCTCCAAGATCATCCAGGCCAACCTAGCACCCAGTCCTGGCCAATCAACTAGACCATGGCACTAAGTGCCTCAGCCACTGTTTTCTTGAACACCTCCCAGCACGGCGACTACATCACCTCCCCGGGCAGCCAATTCCAATGCCAATCACTCTCTCTGGCAACATCCAGCCTAGACCTCCCCCAGCATAACTTAAGACTGTGTCCCCTTCTTCTGTTGCTGGTTGTCTGGCAAAAGAGACCAACTCCTACCTGTATACAGTCTCCCTTCAGGTAGCCGTAGACAGCAATGAGGTCAGCCCTGAGTCTCCTCTTCTCCAGGCTAAACACCCCCAGCTCCCTCAGCCTCTCCTCACAGGGCTGTGTTCCAGGCCCCTCACCAGCTTTGTCACCCTTCTGTGGACACATTCCAGCACCTCAACATCTCTCTTGAATTGAGGAGCCCAGAACTGGACACAGCACTCAAGGTGTGGCCTGACCAGTGCTGAGTACAGGGGCAGAATAACCTCCCTTGTCCTACTGGCCACACTGCTCCTGATCCAGACCAGAATGTCATTGGCCTTCTTGGCCACCTGGGCATACTGCTGGCTCATCTTCAGCTACTATCTGCCAGCACCCCTGGGGCCCTCTCTGCCTGGCTGCTCTCCAGCCACTCTGTCCCCAGCCTGTAGCACTGCATGGGGTTGTTGTGGCCAAAGTGCAGAACCCTGCACTTGGCCTTGTTCAATCTCATCCCATTGGCCTCTGCCCACCCGTCCAGCCTGTCCAGGTCCCTCTGCAGGGCACTCCTACCCTCGAACAGCTCTACACCAGGTGTGATCTGCAAACTAACTGATGCTGGACTGAATCTGCTGTTCTGGATCATCAGCAAAGACATATATATATATATTTCTCCCTTCCTGTATGTATTTATATTTAATATAGAATTTATACATATAAATGTGTAAATATATATACAAACACATAAATTTATATATACATACATATATATAAAACCCTGATCTCCTTTTATGATCAGGTTACCTGCCTGGTGAATGTAGGGCAGGCTGTGGATGTAGTCTACCTGGACTGCAGCAAAGCCTTTGACACTGCCTGCCACAACAAGCTCTTAGCCAAGCTGGCAGATCATGGTTTGGACAGATTCACTCTGTGCTGGATAAAGAACTGGCTGGATGGCAGAGCCCAGAGAATGGTGGTGAATGGTGCCACATCCAGTTGGCAGCTGTCACTAGTGGTGTGCCCCAAGGATCAGTGCTGGGCCCAGTCCTGTTCAATATCTTTACTGATGATCTGGATGAGGGGATTGAGTCCAGCATCAGTAAGTTTGCAGATGACACCAAGCTAGGAGCAGGTGTGGATCTGTTGCAGGGTAGGAGAGCCCTGCAGAGGGACCTGGCCAGGCTGGATGGGTGGGCAGAGGCCAAAGGGATGAGATTGAACAAGGCCAAGAGCACTTTGGCCACAACAACCCCAAGCATCACTACAGGCTGGGGACAGAGTGGCTGGAAAGCAGCCAAGAGGAAAAGGACCTGGGGGGACTGGTAGAGAGTAGCTGAAGATGAGCCAGCAGTGTGCCCAGGTGGCCAAGAGAGCCAATGGCATCCTGGCCTGGATCAGGAAGAGTGTGGCCAGTAGGACAAGGGAGGTTATTGTGCCCCTGTACTCAGCACTGGTTAGGCCACACCTTGAGTGCTATGTTCAGTTCTGGACTCCTCAATTTGGGAGAGGTGTTGAGGTGCTGGAAGGTGTCCAGAGAAGGGCGATAAAGCTGGTGAGGGGCCTGGAACACAAACCCTATGAGGAGAGGCTGAGGGAGCTGTGGGTGTGCAGCCTGGAGAAGAGGAGACTCAGGGCTGACCTCGTTGCTCTCTACATCTCCCTGAAGGGACATTGTAGCCAGGTGGGGTTGGTCTCTTCTGCCAGGCAACCAGCAACAGAAGAAGGGGACACAGTCTCAAGTTGTGACAGGGGAGGTCTAGGCTGGATGTTAGGAGGAAGTTGTTGGCAGAGAGAGTGATTGACATTGGAATGGGCTGCCCAGGGAGGTGGTGGAGTCACTGTCCCTGGATGTTTTCAAGAAAAGCCTGGATGAGGCACTTAGTGCCATGGTCTGGTTGACTGGATAGGGCTGGGTGCTAGGTTGGCCTGGATGATGTTGGAGGTCTCTTCCAACCTGGTTAATTCTATGATTCTATGATATGTGTGTGTATGTATATATACATATAGATGTGTGTGTATTTTTCCTTTCTAGTATAAATTATCCCTGAGAAATTTCATGTGAAGATTTTTAGGCAGAGTTTCATGAGAACTTTTAATTTGGGCTTTGTCGTACCTATTACCTACAAACATTTTAACAAATGCAACATAAAACATTACTTAAAACAAATAAAAGCCTTTCAATTACATTCTGAGTTAAAAAGAAGATCACAATTTAGTGGCAGTCCTTGAAAAGCTGTGGGAAGAGGTTTTCATCCTACAAAGAAATCAGTTGGAGGCAACTCTGTTAGTTTTCAATGCTGCAGTTTTATGTTTTATTGAATAAACTTTGGATATCCTAGAAAATGTGATATTACCCTGACTGGGGAGTGTCAGAGCTTGAATATTATAACCTGAATGTGCCATCCAAGCTCATCACAGCTTTGCAGAAGGAAATATCTCCCTTTTTCATAAATGACTTGGCACCTTCTGTGTGGCTGAGACCTAACACAGGACTTCTGTGTTCTCTTTTGCAAACCTGGGTAACTAATCTGCTGTTAGTGCCATCACTAAGCCTGCCAGCGATTTTATCTGTTAGTTAAGGTTTTACCCCCACATTTAAATTATTTGCTCTACATTTTGAATATAATTTGATTAATTTTAGTCTTTTTTTTTTTGGTGCTTTGATATTTTTTTTCTCTCCTCTTGTTCCCGTAGAATTTGCTTCTTTTTTTCCTGGCTCTGTTCTGCATTGTCTTTAATTTAACATTTCTCTCGAGCCTCAAGTGCTGTTTTTATCTCTTCCACCTAACAATTAATGAGTGTACTAAATAATAAAGGCTTTGTCACAGGTTCATTGTATACTTCATCTCAGATCTCAGGTCTAATAGTTCAGAATGTGTATGTATAGGAGTTTTTCTGTTTGTGTTCCTCTCTGGATGGTTTGCTTTTCATGTTGATTGCTTTTATGCACAGACAAACGTGATGAATTGTACTGCTAGAAGATTTTGACATGCTGTCAAATGATCTAGCAAAACCTAAAGTGAGGAGAAGGAATTATTCTACTATCATTCGAGTTAAGTAGGTGAGGGAAGCAAATTATTCTACAGTTGGCTAATGTATGGGTGTTTGAAAACCTGTGACTACCTGAAAACAATAATCTTTGGATTGCCATGGCTTAATTTTATTAGAACTCCACCACCCAAGTTCCCTGTTTTCCTTTGCAGAGTGTGCTACTACTGAGCAGAGTCCCTGTTGGACACAACAGAGCAATTTCCCTGCACCATACGTTCTGGGTCCTAAAGCATTCCTGAAATCAACAGGCTGTGGTGGTTTAGAGAGTTGCTGATGAATGCTGTGCTCCAGCAGATCATTCCACGCAGCACTAAGCATTTGGAGACAGAGAATCCTATAATTAACTGCAGTCAAAGTACACTATGATGTAAATCAAACCCCTTCAAGAAAGCATATGCAAAAACATGTTTCATGCAATTACTTTTGCATAATTTTTGAGGCAGCAGATTCCCCTGCTTGTTCACATTTTTATTCTTCCAGTAGGGGACAATATTTTAAGTCTGATTTATTTTAGCTGCGAGAATTGTTTAGTTTTAGTCTGTGCAATGCCTCTTTAAAATGGTGTCTACCTGTGGCACTAGATGGAGCTATCTCTTTGAATTGAACTAACTCAGTTGGAGATTCAGCTTTTATTCCACTTGTACCACCCTGCAGATTATCATTCAAAAACAAAATAGAAAGAGAAAGAGAATAAAGAGAAGAAATATGTAGAGAACAAACAAGTAATGCCATTATTTAAACTGTTATGAAAAGGAGTAAAAAATTAGTTTCAAGTGGATTAATGTTTATAAATATGTGAAGGGTGAGTGCCAGGGAGATGGAGTCAGGATGTTCTCAGTGATTTTCAATGACAGGGCAAGGGGCAACGGGAGGATGCCAGGGAGGATGAAGTCATGACCCTCAGGGGTACTAGACAACCATTATAGCACTAGCACAGTGGTGCTTTTAACTTACATAACCATGGGACATGTTTTGCCCACCTCCTGCCACTGCTGGCCCTATGTATGGTATATATGGTATATAACAGATATGGAGTTGTGATGTGGTGTGGCAACCAATTGGCCACCACAGTCACATCATGGGGTTGTCCACTAAGAGAAGGTTCCATGCAAACAGAAAGAAAACAAATGTCAATGTGAGGGGGACTGAGCACTGAGCAGGCTGCCCAGAGAGGCTGTGGAATCTCCTTCTACAGAGACATTCAAACTGCACCTACATTCCTATGTGGCCTACTGTAGGTGATCCTGCTCTGGCAGAGGGGTTGGACTGGATGATCTTTCAAAGTTCCTTCCAAACCCTAACATTCTGTGATTTGTTTTTTTTTTTTAAATACACTCTTTCCACAGTGGTGATTTTTGAGAACTTAAGGTCTGAAGAAGCTTTGGTACCCTTTAGGTAAAAATAAGTTAGGTAGAGTTGAGCTGCTTTGTCACAATTGCTGCAGCAGCACTGCATGGTGCTACTTTTCTATCAGTTGCCTGCTCATCACAGGTATTTAGCTGGCCAATGTGATGCCCATCCACAAGAAGGGTCGAAAGGGGGAACTGGAAAAGTACAGAGCTGTCAGCCTGACCTCAGTGCCAGGCAAGGTGATGGAACAGGTCATTTTGAGTGCCATCACAAAGCACCTACAGGATGGCCAAGGGATCAGGCCCAGCCAGCATGGATTTAGGAAGGGCAGGTCCTGTCTCACCAACCTGATCTCCTTTTATGATCAGGTTTCCTGCCTGGTGAATGTGGGGCAGGATGTGGATGTAGTCTACCTGGAAATCAGCAAAGCCTTTGACACCATCTGCCACAACAAGCTCCTGGCCAAGCTGGCAGCTCATGGCTTGGGCAGTTTCACTCTGTGCTGGATAAAGAACTGGCTGGAGGACTGGGTCCAGAGAGTGGTGGTGAATGGTGCCACATCCAGTTGGCAGCTGTCACTAGTGGTGCTCCCCAAGGATCAGTGCTGGGCTCAGTCCTGCTCAATAACTTTATTGATAATCTGGACCAGGGGATTGAGTCCAACATCAGGAAGTTTGCAGATGACACCAAGCTAGGAGCAGGTGTGGAGCTGTTGGAGGGTAGGAGAGCCTTGCAGAGGGATTCACCTGGATGGGTGGGGAGAGGCCAATGGGATGAGATGGAACAAGGCCAAGTGCAGGGTTCTGCACTTTGGCCACAACCTGGTTGATTCTATGATTTCAGTGAAGAATATTCAGCAAGGGTACAACAACTATGTTTTTCCTTTTAGTTTCGACTCTGCAGCTACTGCTCCTTGGAAGCTAACAACTCCATAACTAGTTTCTTCTCCACACACCCCCACCACTGTAGGCATTTGGTTTTCAAAAGATGTGATGTGGAAAAACAACATCTAAAACTAGTTCCAGTTAGGACCAAAACATCTGAGCATTTCTGGATGGAACTTCCCTTGCAAGAGGTCAGTAAAGTTTATTATTACGAATCATTAAGAAGGATTATTTTTATTAAGGTTCCAGACAAGTTCTGTGGATTTATGGAGCCTTGGAAGACACTGTGATGGTTTGGGTGTTTCTCACCCCCCCACACACTTAAGAAAATCACCCAAACTAGGCTCACTGGAAGTTTGAAGAATGAAGCTCTATATTTACAGCTTAGCACAATATACAAGCAGATATTTACAACATATACAGAAATATACAAGATTAAAAAGTAACACAGAAACACAGCAGCCCTCCCAGAAACCAGAGTCCCCAGGAGTGGCTCCCAACCACCCTTCCACCTTCTTCCCACCCCTCTACCTTACCCCAGACTTTGCCTTACGCTCAAGGTAGTTTGGAGTGGTGGCCATGGGGGTTAGAAAGCAGATGGGTTAGTCACACAAATGTCAGGTTAGGTTAGAGAGAAGTTCATGCATCCCCAAAAGACAGACTGTGACTCTGTTATCTCTGTTTATGTTCTTGTTCTTACACATCTCATCAAACCTATGAGTGAAGTAATCATCACCATTGTTTCCTTTTCACAGCCTATAATCTAATTTGTCTCACTAAAATATCCCAGCTAGGCTCAAACTAGCACAGACACCTGTACAGTTTTCCATAGCATCCTTGAGTTTTACAAGTCCTTGTCAGAAGCTGAAGAGTAGAAATAGGAAGTCTGGCTAAGAAAGAATAAATAAGCACACACAGTTAGTTTACCTTTCCTGTGGATTACTCAAACCTTTTAATTTTTTCTTCTTTTTTGACTTTTGCAGGCAAGCTTTCCACTAGCTGTTTCAGATGTATCCTTTCTATGGCTCTATACACAGACTCAAGTTGTGCTGGGTGAGGTCTAGGCTGGATGTTAGGGGGAAGTTGTTGCCAGAGAGAGTGATTTGCATTGGAATGGGCTGCCCAGGGAGGTGGTGGAGTAACTGTCCCTGAAGGTGTTGAAGCAAAGCCTGGATGAGGCACTTAGTGCCATGGTCTAGTTGACTGGCTAGGGCTGGGTGCTAAGTTGGACTGGATGATGTTGGAGGTCTCTTCCAACCTGGTTGATTCTATGATTCTATGATTCTATACACAGATGGCTTTCTCCAGTGCCACATCATCACTCTTTGGATCTACTGAACCACCTGTGGCTAGCACTAAAAGCGATATACTCTTTGTCAAAGTAATGATGAGGAAGTCTGTAGCTCATTTCTTCACATTCTAACCCAAACTAGATTTCTCATCTTATCAGTGTTTGGCCAGATTGTCAAACCCTAATTTGTACCATGCAATGAAATGTCCTACTTTAATGAATAACATTTTTTTCCCCTTGTGCATCTTCTCCATACTTTGTTGTTTTCAAATAGACACAAATTCCTAATCTCATCAACCCATTTTGTACCAGAAAACCTATTGTTACTGGACTGTATTTCCTTGTCCATTGTGGTGGTTATCATAGGCAAAATGAAGTACTTGAAAAGGACCTGGGTTTAGTGATGAGTGAATGACTGTACATGAGCTGGGAATACAAGGTTGTAGCCCCAGAAAGGCAATCATATCCTAAGCTGCAATCATATTCTGAGCTGCAATCATATCCTAAACCAGTTGCAAAGAGCATGAAAACAATCATGGCAGACAGGTCAAGGGGGGTGACCGTTTTCCTCTTTCTGCTCTTGTTAGACCTCATCTGGAGTACTATGCCTGGTTCAGGGTTCCCTAGTACACAAATGACATGAATCCATTGGAGCAGTTGCAGAGGAGAGTCCCAAAAATGGTCAGAGGGCTGGGACAGAACACCTCTCCCTTGAAGAAAGGCTGGGAGAGTTGGAGTTGTGCAGCCTGGAGAAAAGAAGCACCTGGGGGCACCTGATTGAGGTATTTTCATATATAAAAGGGGTTTATAAGAAATATAGAGAGAGTTTTTATTATAGTCTGAAGTGATGGGACAAGGGGCAATGCCTTTAAAAGGAGGGTAGACTTAGATCAGATATAAGGAAGAATTTATTTATGATGGGGGTGGTAAAACACTGGAACAAGTTGCTCGGAGTACCTGTGGATGCCTTGTCATCAGAAATGCCCAAAGTCAGATTGGATGGGACTTAGAGCAGCCTGGACCAGTTAAAGATGTCCTTCTCGATGGCAGTGATGATAGGGATGGACTAGATGATTTTTAAAGGTCTCTTACAACTGAATCCATTCTTTGTTTGTCTTAATCTAATTATCTACCCAAGTTTTTAATTTAGCTATGACAGCAATCCATCATGGGCATGTGATAGTTCTTGGTCTGTGCAACAGGATTATTAGATGACTAAACCAGTGCCTTGAAGAGACTTCTGCTATGAGAAAGATGAGAGGTGAAGCTCAATTAGTGAGCTTGGCAAACACACCCGAAAAGTCCATTTAATCCATCTTAGTATTTTTCCATGGTATGTAAATTCTGAAGACAGTACAAAAAGAAAACAAATTTTATCTGACAAGCATAGGTTTTAGCTGGATGCTGATGTCAAATAATACTCTAACAATAGATTTGCATTTCTTCTATTTACTGTCTTGGGAAAATGCTTAGTTTGCCCTTTGAACACTTTGACAACATTCTGACTTCTCTAATCAGAAGAAAATGAACACTAATCACCATAATAATGCCAACAACAGGAAAGACATCAGTGACCTAACACATAACAACAATTTAACATAGAATTATAGAATCATAGAATCAGTCAGATTTGGAAGGGACCACAAGGATCATCTAGTTCCAACCCCTCTGCCATAGGCAGGGACACCCTACCCCTATGTGCTCTAAGATTTTGAAAAAGCAGCAAGGCAGTGGATTGTAACATTTTATCATCATAGAATCAACCAGGTTGGAACAGACCTCCAACATCATCCAGTCCAACCTAGCACCCAGCCTTATCCAATCAACTAGACCATGGCACTAAGTTCCCCATCCAGGCTTTTCTCGAGCACTTCCAGAGACGGCGACTCCACCACCTCCCTGGGCAGCCCATTCCAGTGCCAGTTCCTAAGCAGAGTTGACACTTCAGGATATGTTGCAGGTAATGTCTTCTCTTACTAGAGACTAGTTGCACATTTTACTGCAAGCATGCAGTGAACTCTTAAGGGGAGCTTCAGTTTCTACTCTGAGTACAGCAGTAGTAACTGCTCTTTATTGTTAATTTTAATGGCAAAACCTGCAAACGCTGTGTGGCTCTAGAGATGCCTTCTCCAGTCCTCTTAAATACCAAGAACTATCTGCTAGCACTGACACTCTTGGCATACGAAGTGGCAAGCAGGTATTTCATCAAGTACTTAACAGGTATTTACAGTGATGTCATTCATAATGCAGTGCTCTAGCAGATGATTAAGGATTTTAATTTCCCACGTTTCAGAGTAAAACAAAATATGCTAAAATATTTATGAAAGAAAAAAAAACACTGCAAACCTTTCCACTGAGTTTGATGGAGTCTGTTCTGAACACTCCAAGCCTTCACTGCTGTGGAAATTATGTGGTTATTTCTAGAACACACTGTTGCCTTCTGTGGCATACACCAGAGAAAAAGGCTCTCCATCTTTCTTCCAAGTGAATTATGGCTAACTAAGTTATTTGGTTAAGAAAAAAAATAAGAGCAAGCTGTAAGCAAATGAATAACGTACAGGGAGAGGGGATTTAAAAGAGCCGAGCAGCACATTTAAATCCGACAAATAAAACTATCACCCAACTTCTGCCTCCCATATGGCCTGTCCTATTTGAATGCTCATGAATAGAAATTATTAAAGAACTCTGCAAACTGAAACCAACCTTCAAAACTGTTCACGTCCCTGACAGTTGCACTGAAAGCATAACGCACGCTGCTGACTGTTCTGCACGTACAGACTGCTAACGCTTACTTGCGTGAGTCCGAGTTGCTAGGGGTGGGTTGGAGCTGCAATGCGAATCCGTTTCAAGGGCTGGGCTGTGCTCTTCAGTTTCCTAACTGATCTTAGTTTTGGTTAGTACTTATTAGTACCTACACAGAAGGCAGCCTATTGAAAGTTGAAAGGGAAAAGGAAAGAAAGGGGTTAGGGAAAGCTTAGCTGTTCTGGAAACAGAGAGATGAAAGCAGCCTTCTGTTTTGTGTGCAACGCTGTATTTTTTTCTGAGAGCAATGAATGGCTCTCTCGGGAGTGTAACATTTTTGAGAGCGCAAAAAGGTTTCTGGATTATTTTTTTCTTATAGTTCTTTTTTTAAATTTTATTACACTGACATTAACATAACTTAACAAGCTTCAAACAGTGGCAGTAGTTTAACAGGATTAATGTTTAGTTTGAGGTGATTAACAGGCGACTTGCAGAGCAGTCCTATTTCTGGTATGTGAGGGAAAAAAAATGAAAGTATAATGAAGTCGTGCACAAGAACTGAGTTCCTCCTCCAGGAGCTGAATTTTCATTAACCATTTAAACAGTAAGTGATGATTAAAATACAGAACAATTCACTCAAATTTCTCATTTATTTAGTTCCATTTAGATTTATATCCAGAGATTAAACCAGTTGCAAAGAGCAATGTAGTTATCCCAACGACTGGCACCAGATAAGAATCTAAGAGCAAGGCTGAGATTTTTGTTTTGGTTCAAATTCAGAAATGATGTGAGTGGGTGTTTCTTGCCAAAACTCCTGTTACAAGCACCATAAATCAGTCTTGGAGCTCAAGCCTGGTCTGGGAAATTCTTGCAGCTTTCGTGTAATCAATACAGATATTCACATGTGTAACGTAAAGTCTTTCCTACAAGTAGAATCCTCGATGGGAACACTAGATGAGCTAATGTGACTGGTATTAACTTTATTTGAGACAGAGTGTGCTAGTTTGAAGCTAGCTAGAATGTTTTGGTGAGAAGGACTAGATTACAGGCTGTGAAAGGAAAACAAGACTGATGTCTACTTCACTCACAGGCTTGCTGACATGTATAAGAATGAAAGCAAAACATAGATAAAATAGTTCTCACTTCTGCTGGGGAACTGGCTGAGCTGCAACTTACTCTCTAACCTCACCCTCCATTTTGGACTAATCCACTTTGCTTCCTAACCCCCTGGCTGAACCTCCATTCTTCCTTGGGACTGGGGAAAGGTTGAGAGGGGTGGGGGAAGGTGGAAGGGCAGTTGGGAGCCCCTCCTGGGGACTCAGGTTTCTGGGAGGGCTGTTGTGTTTCTGTATTACCTTTTACCTTGTCTATTTCTGTCTATAACTGTATATACTGTAAATATCTGCTTGTATATTGAGCTAAGCTGTAAATATAAGCTTCATTCAAATTTCCAGAGCTGGCTGAGTCTAATCTGGGTGATTTGCAAAATGTGGGGGGTGTCGGAAAACACCCAAACCATCACAGAGAGGTACAGCACATACTGAAGGTAGCAAAGGAGATAACAGAATGAAAATAATTAGCACTATTTAAAAAGAAATTCTTTCTCCCCCACTTCTCTTTGCACATTTCTGTTAATTTCCTCTCCTGCAGTGCTTATAACACATTTTCCCCCCTGTAGATCTCTTACCATAGCTGTATGAATGAATTCCTGGTGGGGCACTGAAACTTTAACTTTTGTATTTGCCTTAGCCATTTAAACAGAATTTTCGTTTTTTTTCTGTTCTCATCCAGTTCCTTAAAGATGGGCTTTAAAAACTTCACCATAATTGTTTCTAGATTATCCACTTCTTTTTGTTGTTGTTGTTAAATCACTACTCTTTTATATTTTAGCTTGAGATACTATCAACTTCATAAAGAAGGATTATTATTATACTAGGCAGATCCCAAATAATGATGTCTCATTATTTCCAAGAACTGCATTGTAATTATCTTTCTGTGTATCTGTGAGTTTCTAGATTTATAAATGAACTAGAACCAGACAGAACTTTCAGATATCTACTGTCCCAGCACTATGAAAAGTTGGGGATGGGGACTGACCTGTTGGAGAGCAGTGAAGGAGAAAAGGGCTTGGAGGTCCTAGTGGATGGGAGGCTGACCATGAACCAGCCATGTGCTCTGGTGGCCAAGAAGCCCAATGACATTCTAGGGTGGATTAGAAAGGCTGTGGTTAGCAAGGCAAGAGAGATTCTCTTCCCTCTTTACTCTGCCCTGGTGAGGCCACATCTGGAATATTGTGTCCAGTTCTGGGACCCTCAGTTCAAGAAGAACTCCAGGAAACTGCTTGAGAGTCCAGCACAGAGTCATGAAAATGATTAAGGGAGGAGAGCCTGAGGGAGCTGGAGCTCTTTAGCTTGGAGAGGAGGAGCCTGAGGGCTGACCTCATGAATGTTTATACCTATATAAAGAGTGAGTGCCAAGAGGATGGAGCCAGACTCAGCTCAGTGATGCCCAACTCTCTCAGCCTTTCTTCTGAGCAGAGATATTCTAGCCCTTTGATTACTTTTGTGACCCTCCTCTGGACATTCTTCAACAGATCCATGTTTTTCCTGTGCTGAGGGCTCCAGCACAGTGTACAGTAGAGGGGCAGAATCAGCTCCCTTGACACGCTGACCATGTTCCTTTTAATGCAACCCAGGAATGTGATTTACTTTCTAGGCTGTGAGCACACACTGCCAGCTCATGCCAAACTTTTCTCCTACCCATTCCCCCAAGTCATCTGCAGGTCAGCTCTCAATCCCTTCATCTTCCAGTCTGTATTGATTTTGGAGGTTGCCCCAGCCCAGATGCAGGAGTTACACTTAGCCTTGTTTACCCTCATAGAGATCACATTGGTCCCCTTCTCAAGTTTAACCAGGTCTGCATGGCATCCTGTCCTTCAGGTATGACAACTGCACTACACAGCACTGTCATCTCTAAGCTCATTGAGGGCACACTCAATCTCATTGCCAGTGTCATTAATGAAGATATTAAACAGTGCTGGTCTTGATACAGACTCTTGAGACACCATTTTTTACCAGTCTCCCTCTGGATGTCAAGCTGTTGCCCATTACCCATTAGATGCAATTATGCAAGCAACATGTTTTGAACATGTAGCTCCTCTGATTTTGTCCTCATAGCACCTAAGATACCTTGATGAAGAATAGAATGAGTGACCAGAGGTGATGTCTCTTTCTAGTTCATTTAATGGCCTGTGGTGAGAGAACAATATCTCTGTCTGCCTGAAAGCAGCAGAGTTAGGTCCACGTTGAAATGATGGAGGGAACAGGCTGGGTTACAAAATGCAATAGAGGCATCTCCTTTTCTATTGTTTAAAGTGCCCTTTCAAGCTCTCTTTGGAGATTCATAAGAGTAAGTGAGTGGGATGGAAACTGATCTCCCACTGCTCAGATGCAAAAGCTAATTTCTTTCCACAGGACAGTGAGCCCAGTTCCCATTGAATTCTCTGTATAGTTTATGGCCATGAAGAATTATGCGAGTGCCCTGAGTAGGTGGCATTTTTCTGCTGTTGACTAAGTATGGCAGAAAAGATTGGTGGGGTTTTGACACTTTCCAGTTCAATGTAGCCTATAAATTCTGGCATGATCATGAGGTGTCTATTGGTCTTGACTATAAGATGAAAAACAACTGGTGATGGTCATGCTGGCACTGAAGAGGAGCTTACAAAAGGAACCTAGGGAAATCCTGCTTGAGTAAAGAGGAGAAATAAAGGGAATATTTTTCTGTGCATAATGTAGCAATAAATTCAGAGAAGACAGAATGATGTAGGGGGTGTTACATCAATAAGTCTTTATTTTCTTACAGCCAGGATTAAAGTTCTATTTGAAAAGACTTGCCCTCTTCTGGAACAAAGTTGTTACCTTTCTTGAATACTTGAAAGCAACACAATTAGAACCACAAATCTGACATAATTTCATTCTTTGACTATTATCAGGAAAGCAATTACACCCTCCTTAAATAACTTGTACAAGCTTGAGCTCCTGCAAGAGGAGTAATCATCTGCATACTTCTTAATTCTCACATTTTTCTAAGCTTCCTTTCTCCCCTTTTCCTTTGGTTAACTCTAATAGTGTTAGTGGAATATGTAAGTGCTCTTCAGATCTCCAAAACAAAGATCACTCTTGAAATGCAAAATTAGGGATATTTTTATACCAGACCTCACAAATCCTACTTAATTTTCTATCTTCTCCAGAAGTCAAAGGGGAAGCTTCAAAAATGAAGTGAGTGGACCTCATGGCAGGATGGTAAAAAGTTTCACTGAAGTAAATTTGAGGATAGGTGAAGTTTATGGAGGTTAAAATTTAAAGAGATAAAAAGTTTACAGAAAGTTTGGGGGTTTTAGTTGCCTTATAATATGTTGGGTTTTTTTAAAGAACAAACTAAACACTTCCCAAGAACAGCCAATTTCTGTTACCACTTGTTTCAGTTCAGGTCTTTTGATGGAGCTGAAACACAAAAGGGAGACAAACATTTTTGTCAGTTATAGGATCTTGAACACTAACATATGCTTGACCCATGCAGGATGTTAGCCACAGCTCTATGACAGCCTAGCCTTATTTCCTAACTAGCAGCCTAGCTCAATTTTATTGCATCTTGGAGATGATAGGCAAATACTGAGGCCATTATCCTCCATAAGAACTCTCAACATGAAAGGAAAGGAGAAATGAAATGGTTTGCATGTACCTTGGCATACACCTGAAGAAAAAACACCAACCTTAATTTACTATTTAGAAGTCATTTGGTGGTTGTCAGACCCAAAATAGTGGACTTACCATTGACATCACTGATTTTACTGCAATATTATAGCATTGTGTTGTGTTGTATTCCTCAGTAGCTTGTTTTAGACAAGGATTGTGCTTACCTTTGGGGCCACTCAGGAGCATATCTTCTATTTAACCTTACTCATTCTGTGCTAGCAATAGGAGTGAAAGAAAAACCATGTGTGCTTGTGATGGTTTAGGCTCTTAACCCACCCCCCCCACACTTTTGTAATTGCCCCAGCTAACTCAGACGGCCTCTGGGAATATAAATGAAGCTATTTATTTTACAGCAGCAAATATACAAGCAGCTATTTACAATATATACATTTATATACAGAAATATACAAAGGATAAACAATACAAAAGCACAACTCCCCTCCCAGAAACCTGAGTCCCCAGGAGGGGCTCTCAAACCACCCTAACATCTCCCCTTGCCCTCTCAACCTTACCCCAGTTCTCAGAAAGAAGAGAGGTGCAGCCAAGAGGTTAGGGAGCAAGGTAAGTGGCAGCAAGGTTAATGAGATACAGCGAGGTCTGAAGGCAAAGGCAGAATGAAAGACAAAATAGAGAATGTTTTACTTCTTCTTCCCAGAGTTCTCAGTGTGACTGTGAGCGAAGAGACACAATTGTTTTTCATTTCACTGCCCATTATCTACTTCTTTTACCAAAACATTCCAGCTTGCTTCAAACTAGCACAGTGCTAAAGAAAGCAAGCATGGCAATTTGAGAGAAGACATTGGGATGAAATGAGATAGTCCAAGAAATTAATTTACTCAATCATTTTCTGATGATAAAGTAGATGATAGTTGCATACTACAGTAGGACCCCGGTCTTAATCTTTTGTTAGCTGTGATACAGGTATGTGATGGTTTGGGTGTTTCCTGCTCCCCCACCTCCCACTTTGGAAATCACCCAGACTAGACTGAGCCAGCTCTGGAAATTGAATGAAGCTTATATTTACAGCTTAGCTCAGTAGACAAGCAGATATTTACAGTATATGCATATATGCCAATCACTGTTTCTGGCAACAACTTCCTCCTAACATCCAGCCTAGACCTCCCCCTGCACAACTTAAGACTGTGTCCCCTTGTTCAGTTGCTGGTTGCCTGGCAGAAGAGACCAACCCCCACTTGGATACAGCCTCCCTTCAATATTTTACTTCAGTGTTTTTCATTTCCTCCATTATTTTTGCAGTGTTAGAAACATTATGAAAAATTAAAGAGAGTGAATTTAAAATTAATTTGGATTCAAAAGATGAATATCCAGTCAGTACCCATAGGAAATTTACTGTTTTATATATAGCCCCCTTTTATTCTTTGGTTAGTAAAGATTTTTTTGTGTAGAACAGATTTTCCTTCTTTGGGTTTGAATCTCCTCTAGTAGTCAAAGTCAAAGTTCTGTTCATCTCCTCTCCTATTCCCAAACTTTACAACATTCCTTAAATCTATTCTCCTGGTTTCTATGAGAAAAAAAGTGTTGCTGCAGTAAAGACTCTTCAAAGTGCAGTTAGACAGTAAGAAAAGCCTCAAATTTGATTATTTTTAGCCAGAAAGAAGAAATAGCTGAAGCTGTCTACAACTACCTGAAGAGAGGCTCTAGCCAGGGAGGGGTTGGTCTCTTCTGCCAGGCAAGCAGAAACAGAACAAGGGGACAGTCTCAAGATGTGCCAGAGGAGGTCTAGGGTGGATGTTAGGAGGAAGTTGTTGGCAGAGAGAGTGATTGGCATTGGAATGGGCTGCCCAGGGAGGTGGTGGAGTTGCTGTCCCTGGAGGTGTTCAAGCAAAGCCTGGCTGAGGCACTTAGTGCCATGGTCTAGTTGATTGGCCAGAGCTGGGTGCTAGGTTGGCTTGGTTGATCTTGGAAGTCTCTTCCAACCTGATTGATTCTATGATTCCAAAACCACCAATGAATATTACACAGCATCATTTCAGATCACTGGTTTTGCAAACCATCATCTACCAACCATTTATAAAATCAGGAAGTAAAACTATTGTACTAATCACCTTGACATCAGTTTCATTATCAATGTTCTTTTACACATTCACAAAACTAAGACACTCTGTCTGCTCCCTTGTATGGATAATGGTGCAGTTATTAGTATATAAGCAACTCTTAAATACAGAGTAAAAGTGTTGACAATGACATACTTCTATCCCCATAACATCATAGAATCATAGAATCAAGCAGGTTGGAAGAGACCTCCAAGATCATCCAGTCCAACCTAGCACCCAACCCTGCCCAATCAACTAGACCACGTCACTAAGTGCCTCAGCCAGGCTTTGCTTGAACACCTCCAGGAATGGTGACTCCATTCCCTGGGCAGCCCATTCCAATGCCAATCACTTTCTCTGGCAAGAACTTCCTCCTAACATCCAGCCTAGACTTCCCCTGGCACAACTTGAGACTGTGTTCCTTTGTTCTGTTGCTCATTGTCTGGAAGAAGAGACCAACCCCACCTGGCTACAATCATGGCACAGTTTGCTCAGTTTTAAAAAGCATTTAAGAAAGCAACCACTGCTTTCTCTACGTGGACTTTGAATTTCCCATCAGAAACACAGAACACATTTTGGTTAAACTGGAAATAAGCTCATTGTCTTCCACTGTCCTCTACAAGGGAAGGATTAGATTTTCAGATCCAATTTGCCTATCAGACTGGCTCACATCTTCATTCACAGACTTTGCTTTATCACTTTTTCACAACCTTATTATTATTATTATATCAAGTAAAAGAAAAAGCTCACCAATATTTTTTGAATGATCATTATCCTATCGTGGAGAAACATTAGCACCATAAAACCCTCTGCCAACTGCTAACATTCACTTTTCAAGTAAGAAGAATCAAAAGAAAGTTTTGCAGTTCTGGTTTCATTGCCCAAATTTTGGTTGTGATACAGTAGAGAAATGGATACAATAGAGTGAAAGATGACATCAAAAGGTACAAGATCAAAATACTGCAATACTAACAGCCTCAGCAAGTTACAGAATAGGCATGGAAATGGGAACAGTTCAGGAAGCAGGGACAACTTGGGCTGGGATATAAAACCCATGGGAGAGACAGTTCAGGAGAGACAGGGACCTGCTAGAAGGAGTCTCGATGGAGAGCCATGAGGATGGTTGGGGGATTTGAGTATCTCCCCTATGCAGAGACTGAGAGACCTGGGGCTGTTTAGTCTGGAGAGGAGAAGACTGAGAGGAGATCTGATCAATGTCCATAAATATCTGCGGGGTGGGTAGATGGGGCTGATCTCTTTTTGGTGGTCTGCAGTGGTAAGACAAGGAGCAATGGCTACAAACTGGAGCACAGAAGGTTTCACCTCTACATGGGAAGAAACTTCTTTACAGTGAGGATGACAGAGCCCTGGAACAGGCTGCCCAGAAAGGTTGTGGAGTCTCCTTCTCTGGAGACTATCCAAATCTGCCTGGATACATTCCTGTGTGAAGTACCCCAGGGGATCCTGCCTTGACAGGGAGGTTGGACTCAATGATCTCTGGAGATCTCTTCCAATCTCTAAGGTTCTGTGATTCTGTGACACCTTGGTGCATACTGCCTCTGGCATTGTGGAGTGAGTCTGCTGCTGACACTGGTGCCAGGGCCAGCACAAGCACCGTCACAAGCTGCAGCAGCAGCAGAGACTGGGACAGAAGACACAGACAAGGATAGACAAGGAGCTGTGCTCCTTTTCCTCCACCCAAGATAGGAATACTTTTCTTGGTTAGAACTGCACCTTCAGTATGTGGCACGATTTTTTTGCTGCATTACCTTTGGAGCTGTTGTGAAGGTTTGCATCTCTGAGTGGGTCAGAGGCTGCCCAGGATTCATTGAGCCTCAGACAGCCTTTGCTAACATTTTTATTGTATTTGGGATACAGCAAAGGTGTGATCCCTGGCTGTGTTGGATGTCAGCCAGGATTTATTGAGATCATCTTGCAATCAGAGCCTCTATCACTGGCAGTCTCAAATCTATTTTATCTGTTGCTTTGAACAATTAAAGCATTTGATTTCACTTTCTGAGCTTTCTCAGAGCAAGTCCTTATAAAGGGACTGAAAAGTGGAGGCAAAAGTTAATTTTGCCAAACAGTTCCAGCAAGTTCCTCTGACACAGGCATGCTTTGGGGTCTTTTATCTTCATGTGACACATAGGTTTAATCAAAACAGGGTTTGGAAGTTATGGGACTCAGAGAGGTTAGGTAAAGTGGTTGAAGTCAAATAAGGAATTGGAGCAAAACATGGCATTGGTTCTATTTCTTCTCAATGCTATGAATCTACATAAATTAGCTCAGAGTTTCTAGAATGGTTAATGTTGACTAACAAGGGTTAGAAACACAGATCCTATATGGTGAAATGATTCTGAAGTTCTCAGGTTATATAGAATCATAGTATCATAGAATCAATTAAGTTGGAAGAGACCTCCAAGATCATCTAGGCCAACCTAGCACCCAGCTCTGGCCAATCAACTAGACCATGGCACTAAGTGCCTCAGCCAGGCTTTTCTTCAACACCTCCAGGGATGGTGACTCCACCACCTCCCTAGGCAGCCCATTCCAATGCCAATCACTCTTTCTGGCAACAACTTCCTCCTAATATCCAGCCTAGACCTCCCATGGCATGACTTGAGACTGTGTCTCCTTGTTCTGTTGCTGATTGCCTGGCAGAAGAGACCAACCCCACCTGGCTACAGCCTCCCTTCAGGTAGTTGTAGGCTTCACTGCTTTACACAGACTAGATTATCTTCATACAGTTCCTTATTCTCAGAAGGATTTGAGCACTATTCTCTTCCCAGCTGAGTGAAAACTGTGCCTCAGCTGCTAAATCTACAAAGAACAACAGATGAATAACCATGAATCCTATGCACGTTGCATTGCACACCAATTATTTTAATCACATCTTTGCATTTAATGTTCTCTTTCCACACATGTAAATGATATTTGGGCTTTTAAGACTAAATATCACATAATCACAGAAGGTGAGGGGCTGGAAGTGATCTGGAAAGATTATCCAGTCCAACCCACCTGCCAGAGCAGGATCAGCTATACCAGATCACACAGGAATGCATCCAGGCAGGTCTTGAGTATCTCTGGATAGAACCTGTCTGGGCAGTGGTGGCCCCTTCCAGTGTTCTGTCAACCTCATAGTCAAAAAATTCCTCCTCATGTTTCCATGGAACTTCCTATGCCTCAGCCTCCACCCATTGCCCCTTGTTCTATCATTGGGCATCACCAAACAGGGCCTGGCTCTGTGCTTTTGGCACTCACCCTTCACATCTTTATAAACATGAATGAGGTCACCTCTCAGGCTCCTCTTCTCCAGGCTAAAGAGCCCCAGCTCTCATAAGAGAGCTCACAGTGTCACCAAAGTCGGAAGAGACCTCACAAATCACCAAGTCCAACCCTTTACCACAGAGCTCAAGGCTAGACCATGGCACCAAGTGCCACGTCCAATCCTGCCTTGAACAGCCCCAGGGACGGCGACTCCACCACCTCCCCAGGCAGCCCATTCCAGTGTCCAATGACTCTCTCAGTGAAGAACTTTCTCCTCACCTCCAGCCTAAATTTCCCCTGGCGCAGCCTGAGGCTGTCTCCTCTCGTTCTGGTGCTGGCCACCTGAGAGAAGAGAGCAACCTCCCCCTGGCCACAACCACCCCTCAGGTAGTTGTAGACAGCAATAAGGTCACCCCTGAGCCTCCTCTTCTCCAGGCTAAACAATCCCAGCTCCCTCAGCCTCTCCTCGTAGGGCTGTGCTCCAGGCCTCTCACCAGCCTCGTCGCCCTTCTCTGGACATGCTCAAGCATCTCGATGTCCCTCCTATACTGGGGAGCCCAGAACTGAACACAGTACTCAAAGGTGTGGTCTAACCAGTGCAGAGTACAGGGGCAGAATGACCTCCCTGCTCCTGCTGACCACACCATTCCTGATGCAGGCCAGGATGCCACTGGCTCTCTTGGCCACCTGGGCAGAGGTGTGTTCCACTCAATCATTTCCACTCTCTTAATCATTTTCGTGACTCTGTGCTGGACTCTCTCAAGCAGTTCCCTGTCCTTGAACTGAAGGGCAGAGGAAATACGTTTCAGATTGTGTCTTTTGTTTATTCCTTTGTATGTGAAAAGGTTAATACAAGAAAAGCTATTTTACTTTTGCTGCAGATGATTATCCATGGAATTCGCACGAGCAAGAAACTTATTCTGTTTTTGTCCCACCCATCTATGCCCTCCCCCATATCATAATTATTAGGAAGCTAGCTGTGACTAATTCTTCTACCCCTAAGATGGAATTTGCTGGCATAATGGTGTGGCAAGTGTTCCTAAATAAGACACACATGCAGAAATATGTGGTGCTCAAACCACTTATGCCCAGGAAACAGCTCATCATTTTAACTGAAGTATTCTTCCAGCTGCAGATGTAATTTCATTTTCAGGTTAGTATTTAATTACTGTTGCAAGCAATGAAGGAAATTTGTCTGAAGGATACCATGTGGATGTTTACTACAGCTGATGGCAAGCATTACAAAATATAGTTGCTCTTTCAACAGTGTTGAGAACCTGAAAATTCTCTAAAGTGAATGGAAGATCCTGATTTGAGTTCAGCTCCTGTCTATGTGAACAGTTTTACACCACCTAGATGGATCTACATTAAATTGATAATCCTTCCAGATCAATTATCTGTTTTAGTGTGGTTTAGGGCCCTGCTGTGTTTGACTTAAAATTTCCAGGGGAAAGCCAGAAGTGAGTTTGTTCATTAATAAAGCATCTTTATTTCTTTGGAGGTGGAAGGAAGTGCATATAGAATTATTCTGTGAAGGCTAAACAAAAAAAAAAAGGGATTAATTGCATCAATTGCACCCTTCACCCTGCTTGTATCACCACTAATGTGTTTGCTTTGCAGATAACAGAGCGAGAAATCTCAATACTTCATAATACCTAGAGATTGTCCCTGCTCTGTCAAATGTCCAATACTTCCCTGGCCTTTCACATAGTGCTTTGGTTGATGGGACAAGGATTATCAGACAACAGCACAATAGAGTTGATCCTTCAGGTTGCATTATCCTGTCACTTCACAATTCTGGAGGAGAAGATCAATATGAGCCAGCAGTGTGCACTTGCAGCCCGGAGGGCCAACCAGAGCCTGGGCTGCAGCAGAAGTGTGGCCAGGAGGGCCAGGGAGGTGATTCTCCCCCTCTACTGCACTCTGTTGAGACCCCACCTGGAGTACTGCACTCAGTTCTGGAGCCACTATTACAGGAGGAATGTGGAGATGCTGAAGCTACTACCCTAGGGTAGTTCATACAGGAATGCATCCAGGCAGGTTTTGAAAGTCTCCAGAAAAGAAGACTCCACAACCTCTCTGGGCAGCCTATTCTAGTGCTCTGCCTCCTTTATTGTAAAGGAGTTTGTCCTCATGATGAGTTCTGGAGCCCCTATTACAAGAAGGATGTGGAGGTGTTGGAGCATGTCCAGAGAAGGTCCACAAGGATGCTCAGAGGGCTGGAGCAGCTCTGCAATGAGGATAGACTGAAAGAGTTGTGTATGTTCACTCTGGAGAAGAGGAGGCTCCCAGGTGACCTTCTCATGGCCTTCCAGCATCTGAAGGGGGCCTACAAAAAAACTGGGGAGGGACCTTTTAGGATAATAGAAGTGACAGGACTAAGGGGAATGGAGCAAAGATGGAGGTGGGGAGAGTCAGAGTGCATGTGAGGAGAAAGTTGTTGAGCATGAGAGTGGTGAGAGCCTGGCATGGGTTGCCCAGGGAGGTGTTTCAGCCCCCAAGGCTGGAGGTGTTTAAGGCCAGGCTGGTTGAGGCTGTGGGCAGCCTGCTCTAGGGTAGGGTGTCCCTGGGCATGGCAGGGGGTTGGAACTGGCTGATCCTTGTGGTCCCTTCCAACCCTGACTGATTCTATGATTCTGTGAATTATTATCTGAAAGGCATATTTGGACATCAGCATAATAAATTTTTCAGAATATTCTGAGATTGTATAAAGTAAAAATTCTGAAGTACATAAAAAGAGAGGAAAATAATTACCTTGAAAAGTTGCTTCTAACAAGGAGGAGGCTTTGCCATAATTGTCTGTTGCTAGATATCCCTGATGCCACTGAACCCCACTATTGCTTTCTATGAAAGTCAAAGGATGAGGACACATTCCAGCAGAAAAGCAGAATTGCAGCTGAGGCTGTTGGCACTCTGACACACTCCTGTTACAGCTGCTAAAATATCTACTGTCAAGAAGCCAGATTTGAGCACTGCAGTTCATTCTGGCTCGGTTTGTATGACACTAGGTATATATGCAGCAAATTAATCAGACAAATACAGCACTCTGGGTTTATTTTCCCCTGTTTTTATCTTATTCCTTGCTTGCTGTGCATCATAGGTGATCTAGGCTTGTATGTTAACCCTCCATAGCATTTGTTCCAGTAGACAAAGAAGGTTGCATTCAAAAGTCTTTCTGGACTTTGGATTTGAACAAGCTCTCTCTTTATCTTTGTCTGCTAGAAGTTGCTTTTAACTGTTCCACTGAGCCATTCTTCCTATCAAGTAAACATATGAAATAGAACACTTAAAATAGTCAACAAAGACAATTGAGCCTTTTAACTCTCTTTAGATATCATAGAGTCCATCAGTTTGGAAGAGACCTCCAAGATCATCCAGGCCAACCTAGCATCCAGCCCCAGGCAGTCAACTAGACCATGGCACTAAGTGCCTCATCCAGCCTTTTCTTGAACACCTCCAGGGACAGTGACTCCACCACCTCCCTGGGCAGCCCATTCCAATGGCAAATCACTCTCTTTGTGAAGAACTTCATACCTTTGACCACTTAGTTTTTGGAATTATTTTTGATGTCAAAGGAGTCTTCAGTTGTTGATTTCCTAACCACAATTTTTTATCATGTGGGGGGGGGAAAAAAAAAAGAAGGAAAATTAATTTCTGGACTTTATATAGCAATTGATCCCAAAATGGTATTTTCTGTCCCATTATAGTTAGCCAGTTCCAAAGTTCTCCAGTGGAATAAATGGGTAAGTATACTGAGTAGATACTGACAGACAGAGCCTCATCCAGCCTGGCCTTAAACACCTCCAGCCATGGGGCCTCAATCACTTCCCTGAACAACCCATGCCAGGCTCTCACCATTCTCATGCTCAACAACTTCCTCCTCATGTCCAGTCTGAATCTCCCCACCTTCAGCTTTGCTTCATTCCCTCTAGTCCTGTCACTCCCAAAGAGCCAAAAATGTCCTTCCCCAGCTTTTTTGTAGGCCTCCTTCAGATCCTGGGAGGCCACAAGAAGGTCACCTGGGAGCCTCCTCCAGACTGAACAACCCCAACTCTTTCAGTCTGTCTTGATGGCAGAGCTGCTCCAGACCTCTGAGCATCCTCGTGGCCCTTCTCTGGGCACCCTCCAGCATCTCTACATCCCTCTTGTAATAGTGGCTCCAGAACTGGATGCAGTACTCCAGGTGGGGATCTCACCAGAGCAGAGTTTCTCTGCTCCTAATTTGTTTCCAGAAACCTCACTCAAATGGCCACAGAATGACAGCTGAGCAAAGCTACGAAGGAAAGAGTACATATGAAATTATGACCCAATCCAAATTCTCAGTGAAGATAAGTTTCTTTCAGACTATGGAAAAATCAAACACAGTAAGAAAAACTTTGTGACAGAGAAAAGTAGATTCACTTATAATGTTCACTTAAGGGAAATGAAAGAAAGAAAACATCAATAACAAGGAGAATATAGGTTTTAGCTCCTCCAAGCAAGTCATGATTGACTTCCTCATTGAGGTACACTGAATTTTTCAGGTAACTTGCTCTTATTCAAATCCATTATTAGGGGGGAATAAAGTATTAAATACTATATATAATAAGAGTATATAAATACTTAATACTATTATACATAATTGAATATTAAACATTATATATTTAAAAATATGTAATCTTTATGGGGAAAAAATAACATCCAGGACATGCAGATGCCCTTCTGGCACCTTAGCCACATATGCTTTCTAATACTTTGCTAAGGGGTTAATCAGTCATCCAGCAGCCTGATAGGGATCCCTGGAAACATGTAAATGTCTTTAGATTAAAAATACCCTTAGAAATCAAAATTAGTAGACCCTTAGTTAATTTGCAGGTTTCTAGTTTGACCAGATCAGAGAGCAGAGTAAATTAGACCACTTAATTACAGTGATTTGATGCTGAACATCCAAGTATAAACCCTTAGCAGCTTAAAAAGAGAGAAGGGCATGAAGGCTGGTGAGGGGCCTTGAGCACAGCCCTGTGAGGAGAGGCTGAGGGAGCTGGGGGTGTGCAGCCTGGAGAAGAGGAGGCTCAGGGCTGACCTTATTGGTCTCTACAACTACCTGAAGGAGGCTGTAGCCAGGTGGGGTTGGTCTCTTCTGCCAGGCACCCAGTGACAGAACAAGAGGACAGTCTCAAGCTGTGTCGAGGCAGGTTTAGGCTGGATGTTAGGAAGAAGTTCTTCACAGAGAGAGTGATTGGCACTGGAATGGGCTGCCTGTGGAGGTGATGGAGTTCCCATCCTTGGTGGTGTTTAAAAAGAGGCTGAATGAGACACTTAGTGCCATGGTTTTAGTTAATGAGACGGTGCTAGGTGCTAGGTTGGACTTGATGATGGTGATAGGTTGGACTCCATGATCTCAAAGGTCTTTTCCAACTTAGTTAATTTTGTGATTCTGTAATGTCCAAGGAGTCTGCTGACCCACCAAGGGGACAGGAGCATTTTTAATATCTGAGCCATCTGACCCTGAACCGACTTCTTTCTGAGATTAACTTCCTAAAGAAAGCTTGAAAAGTCCTTAAATTGGGATGACAGAAAAGAAAGGTTAGGCACCTGTCTCCTTGCTGAGTGCCTTCTCCCTAGGTCCCTTCTGGGTGAAGCAGTAAATGTCTGTTAACAGCTTGCCTCTGAGAGTGTCCTGTTCCATTAAAGGCTTTTTTTGCAAAGCAGAGTCTGAAGGAAGAACATCTGAGCTGCAACCTAAAAGCTACAAATGGCTGTTTCAGAGGTTTCTAACTAGCTCTTAGTCTTAGTTACACCAGCAGACAGAACTGCATTTCTATTTGCAAGGTGGCTTGTCACCATGAGAGACCATTAAGAGTTGTTTTTTTTTCCTTTCAGATTTGGGAATGGGTTATCAATGCAGCATTTTCCTTCCTGTCTTAGCTCTTAACAATTTCATTTAGAGGCATAATTAGGGAACTAGATAGTTCTGTTTCTCTCTTAGCTCTTAACAATTTCATTTAGAGGCATAATTAGGGAACTAGGTAGTTCTGTTTTCCTTACAACTAACTGTCATAAGAGAGGTAAAAAAATATATCTATATAATTGCTAGTAAACAAGTAATTGACTGCAGATTCCTACTTGAATTACTTCAAAGCTTTCAAGCCCGGAAACTGCAGAATCAAAAGACATTTAGAAGACATCTTGATTGGAGTCTTGATCTCTGTAAGTACAAAACAATCCTCAAGCTGACAAACTAAATTGTTCTTCAGTCCATATGGAGGGAATATTTGGTAGAAATGACTATGTAGGAAATAGTTCAGATCTGATAAGTCCCAAGCAATGATAAATTGAGCTTGATAATCACAAATAATCACAACAGAGAAAAAGTGAAGGTTTGTTTCAGGCAAATGACATGACTGCAGCTGAAGTCACTATGCTTGAGAAGCAGCATAAAGCAAAAAAAAAGAAAAAGAAATAATTTAATTTGCTCTTCTTTAGTGCCTTAATAGAATGTTTTGCATCGAGATTTACATCTGATATGACTTGAACTCTCCAAAAAGTAGGCATCCTGGAGTGATTTATCCTACCTTACCCAATGGAATAATTTATCCCAGACTAAAAGAGTATTTCCCAGCAGCGTTTTCTATCCTGGCTCATTTAAAAGCTCTGGTTCAGAGTATTATTACTGCATAGAACAGCTGCACAGATGCACATTGCACTGCAGCTCACAACGTCTAGCCATGAGGCAGGCACATAAACCAGTTGGTAACATCACAGCTCCAGATTTTCCAGTGGCATCGAGTGCACCCTCAACACATTTGCTGATGACACTAAGCTGTGTGTTCTGCAGTGAACTCACTTGAGGGCAGAGATGCCATCTAGAAGGATCTTGACAGGCTTGAGAACTGGGCCAGTGCCAACTCTGAGGTTCAGTGAGGTAAAGTGCAAGGTCCTGCAGCTAGGTCTGCCCAATCCCAGGCACAAATCCGGGCTGGGTGCAGAGTGGGTTGAGAGCAGCTCTGAAGAGAGAATTCTGGGTGTATCGATTGAGAAGAAGCTCCCTATGAGCTGGCAGTGCCCTCATGCAGCCTGGAAGGCAAATTGTGTGCTGAGCTGCAGTAAGAGGAGTGTAGCCAGCAGAGCAAGAGAGAGCATTCTGCCTATTGACTCTGCTTTTGTGAGCCCCTGGCTCAAATTCCACATCCAGTTCTGATATCCCCAGTGCAAGAAGGACACAGAGTTTTAGGAGTGAGTCCAGGAGAGGGCACAAAGATGATCCAAGAGCTGGAACATCTCTGCTGTGAGGATAGGCTAAGAGAGCTGGTGCTGTTCAAACTCTGGGGAGACCATAGAGCTACCTTCCAGTACTAGAAGGGATCCTACAGGAAGGTTGGAGAGGGAATTCTTCTGAGGGTGTCCAACAATAGGGCAAGGGGAAATCACAAGATCACAGGCTCACAGGATGTTAGGGGTTGGAAGGGACCCAAGGAGATCATTGAGTCCAACCCCCCTGCCAGAGCAGGACAATACTATCTAACACAGATCACACAGGAACACATCCAGACAGGCCTTGAAAGTCTCCAGAGAAGGAGACCTCATTTAAAGCTGAAATGGCTTGAAATTCAGGGAGAGTAGGTTTAGGCTGGATCTTCAGCACAAGGGTGTTGAGATTCAGGAATAGGCTGTCTGGGGAAGTTGTGGCTGTCTCCTTCCTGGAGATGTTCAAGGCCAGGTTGGATGAGATCTTGTGCAGCTGAGTCTAGTTGAGAAGTGTCCCTGCCCATGTTGGGGAGGTTATGGCATTATAGAATCACAGAATCAAGCAGGTTGGAAGAGACCTCCAAGATCATCCAGGCCAACCTAGCACCCAGCCCTATCCAGTCAACTAGACCATGGCACTAAGTGCCTCAGCCAGGCTTTGCTTGAACACCTCCAGAGATGGTGACTCCACCACCTCCCTGGGCAGCCCATTCCAGTGCCAATCACTCTCTCTGCCAACAACTCCCCCCTAACATCCAGCCTAGACCTCCCCTGGCACAGCTTGAGACTGTGTCCCCTTGTTCTGTTGCTGGTTGCCTGGCAGAAGAGACCAACCCCACCTGGCTACAGCCTCCCTTCAGGTAGTTGTAGACAGCAATGAGGTCTGCCCTGAGCCTCCTCTGCTGCAGGCTGCACACCCCCAGCTCCCTCAGCCTCTCCTCACAGGGCTGTGCTCCAGGCCCCTCACCAGCTTCATTGCCCTTCTCTGGACACATTCCAGTATCTCAACATCTCTCTTGAATTGAGGAGTCCAGAACTGGACACAGAACTTAAGGTGTGGCCTGACCAGTGTTGAGGTTGGAGTAGATGATCTTTAAAGTTCCTCCCAACCTATGGCATTCTATGATCCAATGATTCTGAAAGCCATGAAACACACCTCAAAAGCTATGAAACACTGCTAAAAAGCTATGAATCATCCCTCACCTATCTACCCACCAATCCCCATCCTCTCTATACATACTTCAGTTCTTCAGCACTGTGCAGGCATGAGCCTTGATTCAGAATATGTATGCTAAAGGAATTTCATCTGGGGCATTTCTGCAGTTTTCTACACACTTAAAAACTGCAGTTTTCCTCTTTTATGATCTTGCTGGGTACAGTAAGATTTTCCAAGCAAATGTAGTGGGTAGCTATTAACATATAAATATGTGCTAATATATTTTTGCACAAATTACCCCCTAAGATCTACCATTATGAGTTTTGGGTTTGCTTGTTTGTTTTTTAATAACCAAAAGATAACCTCATGAAATCCTAATCCTGAATCCTTAATGACATCATTACTGGAAAGTTGCAGGGAAAGGAAAAGTGTGCTAGTTTGAAGCTAGCTGGATATTTTGGTGAGAAGAATTAGATTATAGGCTGTGAAAAAGAAACAATGGTGATGTCTACTGCACTCAGAGGCTTGCTGAGATGTATAAAAACAAGAACATAAATATAGACAAGAGAGTTGCTCTCTGATTCTGGCTGCCTCCCTTCTATCCCTAATCTGCTGTCTGTGTAACTAATCCCTCTGCTTTGTAATCCGCCTGGCCAATTCTCCAAACTCACTTTGAACATAAGGCAAAGTCTGGGACACGTTAGAGGGGTGGAAAGGAGGTGGAAGGGAGGTTGGCAGCCCCTCCTGGGGACTCAGGTTTCTGGGAGGGCTGTTGTGTTTCTGTATTACCTTTTACCTTGTCTGTTTCTGTCTATAACTGTATATACTGTAAATATCTGCTTGTATATTGAGCTAAGCTGTAAATATAAGCTTCATTCAATTCCCAGAGCCGGCTGAGTCTAGTCTGGGTGATTTCCAAAGTGTGGGGACGCAGGGAACATCCAAACCACTACACTGCCTCAGCAGTGGTAGGGGAGAGTCAAACCGCTAGGGTTTCCCCAATTCGGAATGGCAGCCAGGGAGTTGGCTGCTGTGGTGGTTTGGGTGTTCCCCCCCCCCCACTTTAAGAAACACCCAGCTAACTCAGTCGGCTCTGGGAATATGAATGAAGCTATTTATTTACAGCTAGCACAATATACAAGCAGCTATTTACAATATATACAGTTATATACAGAAATATACAAAGGAAAAGTAATACAGAAGCACAACTCCCCTCCCAGAAACCTGAGTCCCCAGGAGGGGCTCTCAACCACCCCTGCACCTCCCCCCTCCCCCTCTCAACCTTACCCCAGTTCGCAGAAAGAAAAGAGGTGCAGCCAAGAGGTTAAGAAGCAAGGTTAGTGGCAGCGAGGTTAAGGAGATGTGGCTCGGTCTGAAGCCAGAAGCAGAGAGCAAAGATGGAGGGAGTTGGGGCTGTTCAGTCTGGAGAAGAGGAGGCTCCCAGGTGACCTTCTTGTGGCCTTCCAGGATCTGAAGGGGACCTACAAAAAAATCTGGCTGTCAGGGAGTGACAGGACTAGGGGGAATGGAGCAAAGCTGGAGGTGGGGAATTGCAGAGTGGATGTGAGGAGGAAGTTGAGAGAGAGTGGTGAAAGCCTGGCATGGGTTGCCCAGGGAGGTGGTTGAGGCCCCATGGCTGGAGGTGTTTAAGGCCAGGCTGGATGAGGCTGTGTGCAGCCTGCTCTAGGGTAGGGTGTCCCTGGGCATGGCAGGGGGGGTGGAACTTGATGATTCTTATGGTCCCTTCCAACCCTGACTGATTCTATGATTCTGTCAATACCAAAAACAGCTGGCAACTTACTCTTTCAGTGTCCTTCTCAGTATCAGCAGAGCAATGCAAAGCATGAACAGATTGGCAAGCTTTTGCTTTAGCCCAGTTCTATTTTCTGATTCTTTTATGACCTCTCTTACCATCAAACAGGCAAACACTAGAACTTGTTAGGCTCCCAGTTCCTTTTAAATCTGGAGACTGGCACATATTTCACTACTTGTGAAGTTTTGACAAGGCTTTGGAAAATGCAAGTCAATCAAACAAGAGGATGGGATTTTTCTACTGTTGACATATGGCATGGGAAAAATAAATGGAGTCCTTGTCATCAAGCAGCACTTACTGGTGTTGTTTGATAAGTAACAGAGCCTCAAACCATAACTTTCAGATCAATGTGAATTTTCTTCTTTTCCCTTTTTGGATTCTGTGTCACACTATGTATATTTTACTCAGGTTAATTTCCCATTAAAATTTGTGTAATAATGTGCTAAGGAGAAAGCCCTGACTCCTGTTTGACACAAAGATACTTGGGGGTTCTGATAAAAAACAGCTGAATATGAGCAAGCAGTGTGCCCAGGTGGCCAAGATTGCCAATAGCATCCTGGCATGGCTTAGAAATGCTGTGTCCAGCAGGAGTAGGGAGGTGATTGTCCCCTTGTATTCTGGTGATGTCACACCTTGATACTTTGGCCACAACAACCCCATGCAGAGATACAGGCTGGGGTCGGAGTGGCTGGAGAGCAGCCAGACAGAGAGGGATCTGGGGGTGCTGATTGATACCCACCTGAACATGAGCCAGCAGTGTGCCCAGGTGGCCAAGAGAGCCAGTGGCATCCTGGCCTGCATCAGGAATGGTGTGGTCAGCAGGAGCAGGGAGGTCATTCTGCCCCTGTACTCTGCACTGGTTAGACCACACCTTGAGTACTGTGTTCAGTTCTGGGCCACCCCAGTTTAGGAGGGACATTGAAATGCTTGAGTGTGTCCAGAGAAGGGCAACGAGGCTGGTGAGAGGCCTCGAGCACAGCCCTACGAGGAGAGGCTGAGGGAGCTGGGATTGTTTAGCCTGGAGAAGAGGAGGCTCAGGGGTGACCTTATTGCTGTCTACAACTACCTGAGGGGTGGTTGTGGCCAGGAGGAGGTTGCTCTCTTCTCTCAGGTGGCCAGCACCAGAAAGAGAGGACACAGCCTCAGGCTGTGCCAGGGGAGATTTAGGCTTGAGGTGAGGAGAAAGTTCTTCACTGAGAGAGTCATTGGACACTGGAATGGGCTGCCCGGGGAGGTGGTGGAGTCGCCGTCCCTGGGGCTGTTCAAGGCAGGATTGGAGGTGGCACTTGGTGCCATGGTCTAGCCTTGAGCTCTGTGCTAAAGGGTTGGACTTGATGATCTGTGAGGTCTCTTCCAACCCTGATGATACTGTGATACTGTGATGTGTCCAGTTTTGGGCACCTCACTACTAGTGGGATGTGGAGGTGCTGGAGTGGGTCCAGAAGAGGGCAACAAATCTGGGGAAGAGCCTGGAGAATTAATCTTATCAAGAGCAACTCAAGTAGCTGGGGATGGTTAGTTTGAACAAGAGGAGGCTGAGGGGAGACCTCATTGCTTTCTACAGCTACCTGAAAGGACCTTGTGGAGAGGCTGCTGCTGCTCTTTTCTCACAGGTAATTAGTGATAGAACAAGAGGGAGTGGCCTCAAGCTGTGACTGGATAGGTTTAGACTGGACATTAGGAAACATTTTTTTCATGGAAAGAGTGGTCAGGCACTGGAATGAGCTGCCCAGGGAGGTGGTTGAGTCACCAACCCTTTTGTGCTAGCTTGAAGCTAGCTAGAATGTTTTGGTAAATAGAACTAGATTACAGGCTGTGAAAGGAAAACAAAGGTGATGTCTATTTCACTTGTAGGCTTGCTGAGATGTCTAAGACAAGAACCCAAAAATAGATAACACAGTCACTGTCTGGGCTTTGAGGCTGCACTTCCCTCTCTAACCTAACCTGCTGTCTGTGTGACTAAATCCATCTGCTTCCTAACTCCCCTGGCCAACCTTCCAAACTTACCTTGACTAGAAGGCAAGATCTAGGGTAAGGTAGAGGGGGGTGGGAGGGAGGTGGAAGGGCGGTTGGGAGCTCTTCCTGGGAACTCAGGTTTCTGGGAGGGCTGTTTTGTTTCTGTATCACCTTTTAACTTGTAAATTTCTGTCTATAACTGTATATACTGTAAATGTTTGCTTGTATATTGAGCTAAGCTGTAAAATAAGCTTCATTCAATTTCTAGAGCTGGCTGAGCCTGGTCTGGGTGATTTTCCAAAGTGGGGACGTGGGTAACACCCAAAGCATCACACCTGACTGTGTTTAAAGGCTGTTTGGATGTGGTACTTGGGGATATGGTTTAGGGTGAACTTTGTAGAGTAAGATTCTCGGTTGCACTTGGTGATACTGAGGGTCTTTTCCAACAGGGATGTTTCTGTGATTCTGTGATTCATTAAACCAACAAGGACACTATTCCTGTAACCTTACTGGTATCCACAGACTATTGTAAATACTTTATGATGAACTCTCTGTGCATGCCAGCTGTGATATGCATGCCTCACAAAAAGTAAAAGACTTTCCTAAAAAGTTTATTATCTGAAGCTATCCATTAGGGGAGTGACTTTACAAAACTAAGTCAGTTATAACCAAGAATAAATTTTCATCAAAGAGAAGCCATGTTGTAAGAAACTGCCAGAATGAAGCAACTTGTCATGACTAATTTTTTGTCCTGACCACTTTTTTGTCCTGAACAGTGACCAGGGGGGAACTCAGAGAAAATCCTAAAACTTGAGCATGTACCAAAGGGTTCTTAATCTGAGTTCTTTCTAATCAGCAATTCAGGCACTTTCAAATTCAGAAGATAAATCCACCTGTGGTCCACTAACCCCTCCAGTAGTGTTTTGAGTTGATATAATTTTTGTGTCTTTACTCTGACCTGTGGCAATACCTCCAGTGCAGTTGTTTTGTCAATGACTTCTTTCAGATTGCCATTTCTTGTAACAAAGCTGTAGGAATCCCCTCCCTGTACTCAGCACTGGTCAGGCCAAACCTTGAGTGCTGTGTCCAGTTCTGGGCTCCTCACTTTAAAAAAGATGTTGAGGTGCTGGAATGTGTCCAGAGACAGGCAATAAAGCTAATGAGAGGCCTGGAACACAAACCCTATGAGGAGAAACTGAGGGACCTGGGGTTGTTTAGCCTGGAGAAGAGGAGGCTCAGGAAGGACCTCATTGCTGTCTACCCTACCTGAAGGGAGGCTGTAGCCAGGTGGGGTTGGTCTCTTCTGCCAGGCAAGCAGCAACAGAACAAGGGGACACAGTCTCAAGTTGTGCTGGGGGAGGTCTAGGCTGGATGTTAGGAGGAAGTTGTTGTGAGAGAGAGTGATTGGCATTGGAATGGGCTGCCCAGGGAGGTGGTGGAGTCATCGTGCCTGGAGGTGTTCAAGCAAAGCCTGGCTGAGGCATTTAGTGCCATGGTCTAGTTGATTGGGCAGGGCTGGGTGCTAGGTTGGGCTGGATGATGTTGGAGGTCTCTTCCAACCTGGTTGATTCTATAATTCTCCCAATGTTAGGTGAAGATCAAGTTCAGAACCACCTAAGGAACCAGAGCACAAATAAATCTGTCAGACCTGATGAGATGAACCTCAGAGTTCTGAAGAAATCTGAGCTCTGACAGAGCACTGCAGCAGGCTGCCCAGAGAAGCTGTGGAGCCTTCTTCTCAGGAAACTTTCAGAACCCATCTGGATGCATTCCTGTGTAGACTACCCTAGGGGATCCTGGTTTGGCAGAGTGAATGGACTGGATGATCTCTGGTGTGATGGTTTGGGTGTTCCCTGTCCTCCCACACTTTGGAAATCACCCAGACTAGGCTCAGCTGGCTCTGGAAATTGAATGAAGCTTATATTTACAGCTTAGCTCAATACACAAGCAGATATTTACAGTATATACAGCTATAGACAGAAATGTACAAGGTAAAAGGTAATACAGAAACACAACAGCCCTCCCAGAAACCTGAGTCCCCAGGAGGGGATTCCAGCTGCCCCTTCACCTTCCCCCTACCACTCTCAACCTTACCCCAGTCCCAAGGAAGAATGAAGATTTAGGAAACAAAGTGGATTAGAAAAGAAGCAGATGATGAGGTTAGAGATGCAGCTCAGCCAGCAGCAGAAGTGCCAAGTGTGTTAGCTACATTTTGCTTTTTTGTTCTTATACATCTTAGCAAGCCTATGAGTGAAGTAGACATCAGCCTTGTTTTCCTTTCACAGCCTGTAATCTAGTCCTTCTCACCAACAGATTCTAGCTATATTCAAACTAGCACATCTGGAAATCCCTTCCATCCTCTAACATTCTGTGATTCTGTGATGTATTTCTATTGGAAACTCAAGAGGACAATGGACTACCTGGTTTAAGAACACAGAGAAATCTGTTTTTCTCTCTACTGTTCTTTTTGGTGCCAAGAGCAGCTACACCAGAACAGATACTTTACCTAATTAGATGTATTTAAAGAAACTCCTTTCTTCATTAAAGGCTTTAGAGCTAAGCACATTATTAGTGCAAGCTGTAATTAAGCTCCAGTGAATTACAGATCAATTGGCCCTTAGCTAAAAGTGCTAAGAAGATTAATTCATATATTTTTCACCTGCTCATTTATATGTTTTGTCTGCATTTGAAACCGAGTTTTCATCTGTATATATTTAGAGAGAGAGTCTGAGGAAATGAAGAACTTCTTTGTTGACTATGCAATTCAACTGGATCTTAAGCAAATTGGAGTTGTCTATCTGAAGGGCCAGGATCTTAGTTGAACAAAATGAATGCATAGTAAATGGATGTCCTTCCACATAAGATAACATGCTGGGTCAGTTATCTGGAACACTTTGACTGTTAGCTAAGCTTTGGTTTCTGTTTCATGGATTATGAGCAACTACACAACTATTTCCTCATAGAACATTAGTGACAGCAGTAGAGGCACAAAAGTATAGAGTCTACCACACGATCTTGATGCATTAGAAGTCTTAGGTAACATGAAAAAATTAGTGTAAGATTTAATGTCATAAAACCACTCCATATTAAATACAAAAATAGGCACAGAATATTAATCAGGGTGGAAAAGACCTTCAAGATCATTGAGTCCAACCTAGCACCCAACACATTCTAATCAACTAAACCATGGCACTAAGTGCCTCATCCAGTCTCCTTTTAGGCACCTCCAGGGACGGTGACTCCACCACCTCCCTGGGCAGCCCATTCCAATGCCAATCACTCTTGCTATGACAAGCTTCTTCCTAACATCCAGCCTAAACTTGTCCTGGCACAGCTTGAGACTTGTCCCCTCATTCTGTCACCGAGTGCCTGGGAGAAGAGATCAACCACTGCCTGGCTACATCCTCCCTTCAGGGAGTTGTAGACTGCAATGAGGTCACCCCTGAGCCTCCTCTTCTCCAGGCTGCACACCCCCAGCTCCCTCAGCCTCTCCTCACAGGGCTATGCTCCAGCCCCCTCACCAGCCTTGGTGCCCTTCTCTGGACACAATCAAGCACCTCAACATCTTTCTTGAACTGAGGGGCCCAGAACTGCAGGCTGTACTCAAGATGTGGCCTCACCACTGCTGAGTACAGGGGCAGAATGATTTCCCTGGTCCTGCTGGCCACACTATTCCTGATACAGGCCAGGATGGCATTAGCTTTTTCGGCTACCTGGGCACACTGCTGGCTCATATTCAGCCAGAAGCATAACCCAGATTCAAAGTCTTCTAAGGTAGTGTCCCCACCAGACTACAAAGTCAAATTCACCCTGTGCTTCCAAGTGTAGCTTGCATGCTTATCTGCCTAGGGAAATCTTCAAAAGAGACATGCAAATTGTCTTCCCACACTTCAGCAGACTATTGTCTGATGACTAGGACATGAGCTTTGAAAGTGGGAGATGCAGATCAGAGTTTTCAGGAAAAGGAATGAACTAAATCTGTGAAACCAAATGGTATGCCAGTAGGCAACATGTTGGATGAGAAACAAGGGAATAACTTCTCTCTCTGTGATCTAAAACTGACCTACTTTAGATATGTAGTCTGAAGGGAGTGATCCTGCCATGTCTTATGGCCTCTGGGAGTATTTACTGGGTTGAGTATTTGGTGTGATTCAGACTTCGCTCCTAGTTTCTCAATCTAAACTGAGCTCAGACATGATCTAAGTGCTGAGCTGCTTAAGCCTGCCAAGTACAGGACAGTTCTGGACACGTGCACTGACTCAGTAGGTACCTGAAGAGATTTGAAATCAAATGCTGAAGAGTTTATAGAGATTAGGTGTCTCCAGCTCAGAAGATGAGTCAGAACTTTTGCAAGTACAATTTCCTTTCTGCAGCCCAAGCATTTTATTTTGGTACATAAATCTTGTACTGGAACTCGCCTTGAATGCCCTCTATATCTAAGATAAACCAAAATACTGCTACTACAAAGTAGCAGGATTCTTTGTTAACTGCAAAAACATCTTTCCTTAGAGAGCAAACCTTAGAAACACATTGAATGCTCATCAGTAGATCAAAAAACTCTTAAGCCATGCTTCTGCGCTTATGCCTCTTTTGATTTGGGTAACAGCAATATTTATCCATTGTATTTAAGAACAGGAAATGTGCACAAAGCCAAGAAAAATGCACCAAGAACAGGACAATGAGCATAAACTTGCCTGGTAGCGTAAGCAGTGTTACTGATATAGTGTAAGCAGTGTTACTGATATAGTGTAAGCAGTGTTACTGATATAGTGTAAGCAGTGTTACTGATACTTAGCCTCAACTTTACTCACCTTGATGCCATTTTTTGCTGAAATAATTGGCATGCAATAACAGTGAAATACTTCAAGAGATGTTGTCTGAATTTAGTTGAAAGGAATGCTGGTCATCACCACTAAGAGTGTAAGAGATTTATTGATTTGTTTATGAAAATTTGCTTCCTGAATCAACTCCAACTTAGCTGAAAGAGGAGGCTAGAGAAGAGAAGGCTCAGGGGTGACTTCGTTTCTCTCTACAACTACCTGAGGGGAGGCTGTAGCCAGGTAGGAGTTGGTCTCTTCTGCCAGGCAACCAGCAAAAGAGCAAGCAGACACAGTCTCAAGTTGTGCCAGGGGAAGTCTAGGTTGGATATTCAGAGGAAGTTGTTGGCAGAGAGAGTGATTGGCATTGGAATGGGCTGCCCAGGGAGGTGGTGGAGTCACTGTCCCTGGAGGTGTTGAAGAAAAGCCTGGCTGAGGCACTTAGTGCCATGGTCTGGTTGACTGGAAAGGGCTGGGTGCTAGGTTGGCCTGGATGATCTTGGAGGTCTCTTCCAACCTGGTTGATTCTATGATTCGAAGGAACAACTTTTCATCTTACATCATGATTCAGGAGACAGACACATGACCTTTTTTACTTCCTCTGGCTGGACACCAAAGAAGAAACAAAAAAGAAAATAAAAATGTGTGTTCCTAAATTCCTTAACTGTTTCAGAATCTCTCTTCTCTCTGCCAAAAATATGGCACAGTTCTCAGTTGTGTAGAGTGCCTGACTAGCTTCACTTCTGTCCTGAAATCTGTGTATCTAAGTGCCTTATTTTGAGGTCAATTGTGATTGTAAATGCAGATCAATCTCTCTTTTGTGACAAGCATACAAGCAAGGCATCAAAATGAAACCGTTCAAACAAGCGCTCAAGACTCCATTAGTCAATTTTTAGGGAATGTTTTGTTGGAGGTTTAAATATGTTCACAGAGTCACAGAACCCTAGGGGTTGGAAGGAACCTCCAGAGATCATCCAGTCCAGTGTCCCTGCCAAGGGAAGATCCCCTAGGGTGGTCAGACAGGAGTGCATCTAGGTGGGTTTTGAAAGTCTCCAGAGAAGGAGACTCCACAACCTCTCTGGGCAGCCTGTTCCAGAGCTCTGGCACCCTCACTGTAAAATTTCTCACACTGAGGTGAAACCTTCTATGTTCCAGTTTGTATCCATTGCTCCTTATTGCTGCTGATCAGTGAAAAGAATTTGCCCCCCCCCAACTTGACACCCACCCCTCAGAGATTTGTATAGATTGATCAGTTCTCTTCTCAACCTTCTCTTCTTCAGGATTAAACTGCCCCAGGTTTCTCAGTCTCTCTACATAGGAGAGATTCTCCAGTCTCCCAATCATCCTTGTGGCTCTCTGCCGGACTCTTTCCAGCAGGTCCCTGTCTCTCCTGAACTGGGGACCCTAAACTTGGACACAATATTCCAGGTGTGGTCTCACTAGGGCAAAGTAGAGGGGTGGGAAAACCTCTCCAGCCCTGCTGGCCACACTTTTCCTGATGCACCCTAGGATGCCATTGGCTCTCTTGGCCACAAGGGCACAAGGGCACTTGCTGTCCACCAACACTCCAAGGTCTTTCTTTGCGAAGCTGCTTTCCTTCAGGGCAACCCTCAGCTTATACTGGTGCCTATTGTTATTCCTCCCCAGATGCAGGACCCTGCACTTGTCCTTACTGAACTTCAAGAAAAGACTGGATGAGGCACTTAGTGCCATGGTCTAGTTGACTGGATAGGGCTGGGTGCTAGGTTGGACTGGATGATCTTGGAGGTCTCTTCCAACCTGGTTGATTCTATAATTCTATGATTCTATGAAGTTCATGCAGTTAGCATGAGGAGGACTTATAAAAAGTAAGAGGAGACTTATAAAAGGAGACTCCTCAAGTACTGAAATTACTAGACAGAGCAGTCTCAAGGTGAAATCTATGCTTAGACACCTCTGAGTATCTGAGCTCCTGTTCCTAGAGCAAAGCTTTAGGAGATGATGTATTTTTCCCAGCACACGAGTCCCTAAGCGACCCTGAATCAACGACTTGTCGATTAAACTAACTGCACCACATAGGCAGTGCACCTTGGATGACATTCATCTTTGAAGCTGCACTCATCTGATCCCAGTGTTACTGATGATTCTTACAACAGATGGCATAATACTTTTAAACTTACCAGCTGTGTTTTACTATCTTATTACATTGTTAGTTACCTCGGGAGCATTCAAATACACTTTTTCCCCTCCCCATCTTTATTCAAGTTGAGAAATCAAGCAGAATCTGGATGTAGAGAAGACAAGTTCCTTTGTAAGATGCATTTATTTGTTTATTTTTAAAGATCTTCACTTCAGTCTGATGTTCTCAAGCCACAGGCTATTGAACTTTCTAGTGCAAAGATCCACCTGGTGCTGAATAATCACACACAACTTCTGTTTGATCCCTTCAGCATGATGCTTTTAAATCAGACTGCTGAGACTATTGCCTGCTGGCCAGTACTGTGCTGCTTCTTGTACTTCCCTGACCAGTCTGCATTTATCTGGTGTTTCTTGCCTTCAATTAGAAACTTCTTTATGACAGTGTGTGTTTGTGTTTGCACAGTACATACAGAAGTCTGAAGTGATTCCAATGTAACATAACAAAATTTAGATGAACTGGAGGTGGGGAGATTCAGAGTGGATGTGAGGAGGAAGTTGTTGAGCATGAGAGTGGTGAGAGCCTGGCATGGGTTGCTCAGGAAGGTGGTTGAGGCCCCATGGCTGGAGGTGTTTAAGGCCAGGCTGGCTGAGGCTGTGTGCAGCTTGTTGTAGGGTAGGGTGTCCCTGGGCATGGCAGGGGGGTTGAAACTAGTTGATCCTTGTGGTCCCTTCCAACCCTGATTGATTCTATGATTCTACAATTCTAACATTTACTCAGTTGTAGAAGAGTCTCCCAATAGAGTCATTAGGTTTATTATTGCTTTTCTCTGCAGTTGCACAGTCTGTTCCAAAGGAAAAAGGTTTGAGTAGGGTTTATATACCCTGACAGTTACAACAGCTGAACGTTGTTGTCAGCATTCAGATAAACTGATCCAAGTTGTACATTGAGTGGGAAAAGACTAAGCCAAAAAGAAAGGAAATTGATGTAAAAAAACAACACTAAAGTTATATTTGGTTGTTTGCCACCTTATAGCTTCATTCATTCAATTGTCTATTTTATTGTTTTTAAATATCATTTAATTACATATTGTATCAGCCACAGGCTTTCATTTCTGTCTCAGGGTTCTTAAGCTAAGGCATTGATTAATTATCTGTCATTATAACTCAAAGTAGTTTTGAGTCAGATGCTTTATAACTTCCATAATGGGGAGGCTGTAGATATTTGGACTGTTCATATGTATTAATGATTGTGTAAAGTGGATACTGCTTATCCTAAGTTAAAAGCAAGGGAACCCTACATTAAACATGGCATTCACATTCTGTAGATTCTGAAGTTAAAAGAAAGGGAAGCCTAAATTAAACATCACATTCACACTCTGTAGCTTCAGACTGTTTCAAAGGCAGATACTCTCTTACCTGCTAATATTTCACTTCAGCTGTTGATACCCCTAGAATGTGATTCGCTCCACTAAGCTTGACATCTAAAACTTGCAAATCATGAATCATTCTTGTTCCTCTCCATTGAGGAAACCTGAGTGAGTGAGTAAGTTGGTGCTTACACTTTCTGTGGCTGAAATAAGGACTGGTGAACTCAGCAGGGACAGAAAGAAAATCCTTTGCATTACTATCATTTTTAAACAGGTACATACAGGTAATTACATTATTACATACTCAGGTTTGCTTAGAATACCCAATTTATTTTCCCCTTTTGTTTTCATCAGCCCAAATTTGTGTCAAATGACATGATGTAAAATGTGGTTTGCCTTTATTCTTTCATCTCTATGACCTCATTAGTCACAAAATATTGGTTTGCTCTTCTACTTCATTTTTTTTCTCTTTTCTTTAATTTTCTTCTCTTTTCTCTTCTTTTCTCTTCTTCTATTTTCTCTTCTTTTTTTATATTTTCTTTTCTTTACTTTTATTTTCTTATCTTTTATTTTATCTTATTTTCTTTTCCCTTCTGTTCTCTTTTCTTTCCTTTTCTTTCCTCTTTTCTCTTTTCTTTCCTCTTTTCTTTTCTTTTCTTTTCTTTTCTTTTCTTTTCTTTTCTTTTCTTTTCTTTTCTTTTCTTTTCTTTTCTTTTCTTTTCTTTTCTTTTCTTTTCTTTTCTTTTCTTTTCTTTTCTTTTCTTTTCTTTTCTTTTCTTTTCTTTTCTTTTCTTTTCCTTTTTTTTTCTCTTCTCTTCTCTTCTCTTCTCTTCTCTTCTCTTCTCTTCTCTTCTCTTCTCTTCTCTTCTCTTCTCTTCTCTTCTCTTCTCTTTTCCTTTTCTTTCTCTCTTCTCTTCTCTTCTCTTCTCTTCTCTTCTCTTCTCTTCTCTTCTCTTCTCTTCTCTTCTCTTCTCTTCTCTTCTCTTCTCTTCTCTTCTCTTCTCTTCTCTTCTCGTCACATCTCTTCCCTTCCCTTCCCTTCCCTTCCCTTCCCTTCCCTTCCCTTCCCTTCCCTTCCCTTCCCTTCCCTTCCCTTCCCTTCCCTTCCCTTCCCTTCCCTTCCCTTCCCTTCCCTTCCCTTCCCTTCCCTTCCCTTCCCTTCCCTTCCCTTCCCTTCCCTTCCCTTCCCTTCCCTTCCCTTCCCTTCCCTTCCCTTCCCTTCCCTTCCCTTCCCTTCCCTTCCCTTCCCTTCCCTTCCCTTCCCTTCCCTTCCCTTCCCTTTCGCCTTATCTTCTTTTTTTTCTTCTTTTCTTCCTCTTCTCTTCTCTTCTCTTCTCTTCTCTTCTCTTCTCTTCTCTTCTCTTCTCTTCTCTTCTCTTCTCTTCTCTTCTCTTCTCTTCTCTTCTCTTCTCTTCTCTTCTCTTCTCTTCTCTTCTCTTCTCTTCTCTTCTCTTGTCTCCTTCTAAGCTATGAAGTCTGGAATGTAGAACTTGAAAAGGTTGCTTTAGTATTTCAGTCACTGAGGTGAAGACACTGAGGTCTCTCACAGCTGCTCTGATATTCTCCTTCTTCTCACCAGTCTTATTTGTTTATTAGATAGTTCAGAGTTTCCAGTTTGGATAAACTGAGCATAAAGTTGCTGATTTAATGGCATCAAATTCTGAATTAACCTATGTGACTAAAGAGTGTTTTTTTTCACTCACGAGGAGGTAAAGGAAACAAAGAACAAAAGAATCGAAAGGTTTGGTTTGGTCTTTAGCTATCTAGCTAGGGAAAAAAGAACTTGCCTTGTACCTCGCTGCTTGGAAATGGCGTTTCTTTACTGGCAGTAGCAGACAATCATTTTGCATTAGGTCTAGCCAGTGAACAAGGAACTCTTCAAGCTAGGTAAAGTTCAGGGTTTTTTAGTTGTTTATGGCTCTCTCATTATTTTAAACAGCACTGGTGTGTGTACAGGATCACCAGTTAATATATTTGATGACTAAATAGTACATTGCAAGCCTTACATTTTTTTTAATCATTATAAACCCATCACTTTAGTAACAAGAACCTAGCAGAACAGCATTTTAAAAGTAAAATGAGATACTAAGCAGCATCCACTCTGTTTATACTGCAGCAGCCAGCTCTTATTATTGTTCTGGGTAAAATGCTAAGAAAACAATCATTTCCAGGCTGGTAAAAGCAATGTAAACATCAGCAAGTGTATTTAGTGCTATTAACCTGGCTGTAAAAGAACTTATTTGCACAAAATGTTCAGGAAGAAACTCCTATTACTTGGCAATGTTACTGGACCATAATCCTTAAATAAACCATGAAATCACTAGCCAAACCCATAGCTGTGTTGAAGTGGGAGCGAGTATATATGCACAAGAGTGCTTAAAAGGCTGGAAACACAGCCTGCAGAGCAGCAGCAGACGTCTTTCTGCTGGTTACTTGTAATGAAAGTAACAAATCTGAGAGGTTCAAAGTGGAGTTCTTCTGATGGGACGTTACAGTATTGAGTTTCTCGGAGACAACAAAGGCATAGGCATCTCTGGACACGAATCAATTTCACAGCAGGGTGCTTTATAACCCAAAACAGTTGAAAATTGAAGGAGTGAAGTCAGATTCATCAGATAGCTATTGCTACCGCTCTGAATTATTGGTTATCAAACTTATTGTTCTGTTGTAATCAATAACAACTGCTTTGAGATAAAAGCATTCACTGGCTCTATTTGTACAGCTGGAGCTGGCTCGAATTGAGTCATTCAGTCTTGTGCAATTCCACTGCTGCTGCATAAGGAGTTCAGAGAGAACCAACACAAAAGAGACAGTGCCACGGTCTAGTTGACTGGCGAGGGCTGGGTGCGAGGTTGGACTGGATGATCTTGGAGATCACTTCCAACCTGGTTGACTCTGTGATGCTATGAAAATACAGAATAGTGAACAAGTGAGATTTTTGAAAGAACTCTGAGGCAGTGTTTATGGAGTTTTTTTGGTTGGTTTGTTTTAATTTTATTTTTTTTAGTTCTTCCTCTCTTTGTTTCCTTCAAAAGTGATCAGCTTAGTTATTATGGGTAAGGCAAAGGAAAAAACAAGCCCAAACCCAAAACAAACAGGAAAAAGAAACAATTAGAAAAAATTATTAAATAGGTACACACTCCCAAATATTTGGAAAATAAGTGAAGATGCTACTGTGGTGAATAATGAGAGATACAGGCACTACTACACGTCCAGAGAAATGCCACGAGGATGCTCAGAGGGATGGAGCAGCTCTGCTGTGAGAACAGACCGAAAGAGTTGGGGCTGCTTATTCTGGAGAAGAGAAGGCTCTCAGGTGACCTTCTTGTGGCCTTCCAGGATCTGAAGGGGGCCTACAAAAAAGCTGGGGAGGGACTTTTTAGGCTGTCAGGGAGTGACAGGACTAGGGGGAATGGAGCAAAGCTGGAGGTGGGGAGATTCAGAGTGGAGGTGAGGAGGAAGTTGTTGAGCATGAGAGTGGTGAGAGCCTGGCATGGGTTGCTCAGGGAGATGGTTGAGCCCCCATGGCTGGAGGTGTTTAAGGCCAGGCTGGCTGAGGCTGTGTGCAGCTTGTTGTAGGGTAGGGTGTCCCTGGGCATGGCAGGAGGGTTGTAACTAGATGATCCTTGTGGTCCCTTCCAACCCTGACTGATTCTATGACTCTATATTCAACATAATCAACAGGCAAACAGGTCCGGGTCCATCACATTGGGGATACACAAGATACAGAACCCAGATGTTTCCTCCCAGAGAGTAGGAATAAATATTAACTTGACATAGGCAACTCATTCCAGTTAGAATATTTTAAATCCTTTTTTTTTTTATGATTAAAAAAGTTAAGAAAAATTAATTTTATACAGGAATTATTTAACTTGTTCATTTACACTTGAATAAGTAGGGCACTTGAATAAACTGTTCCCAACTCAATCCTGATTCAAATACAAAAAATGGTTGAAGTAGAAACTGTGATGAACTACCTTTCATCCTCTGCTTAAATATATTTGATATTTTACTAAATATTGCTGGGGGAGGTCTAGGCTGGATGTTAGGAGGAAGTAGTTCACAGAGAGAGTGATTGGCATTGGAATGGGCTGCCCAGGGAGGTGGTGGAGTTACCATCCCTATAGGTGTTGAAGCAAAGCCTGGATGAATCACTTAGTGCCATTGTCTAGTTTGTTGCATAGGGCTGGGTGATAAGTTGGACTGGGCAATCTTGGAGGTCTCTTCCAAACTAGTTAATTCTATGATTCTATGACTATATTAACATATTAACAGTAAAATAGAATAATAATAATAATAATAATTAAAAATAAACAGATAAAATAAACCACATTCAAAATAAATTTGTACTCAAAGTGTCATCCATTTAGCTTAAACACTGAGACTATACCTTAAGTCTGAACTCTGGTGCTCCTGAGTGCAAGGGAGAGGAAACCAGAGGCCAAGAGAATAAAAGTGAAATGAATGACTGATGAGGAGAAAGATGAGCTTCATATCTTGCTTCTGGAAAATTAAAAGGCAGTCAAAGAGAATGAATGACTGATGAGGAGAAAGATGAGCTTTATATCTTGCTTCTGGAAAATTAAAAGGCAGTCAAAGGGAATTCAGAGGAGTTCAAACTGAATTCTGACACACCACATCCCCTCCCAGAAAAAAACCCCAAACCCAGCCATGAAATCCAGTGAACCTGAAAATCAGAAACACATCTGGGAACATTAGAAATCATGCACTATGTTTAGTGTTTTTCTACTAAATAAAAACCTAATATATGTTAGGCAGCTGTTTCGTTCACAAGGGGAGATAGGCAGAGCAAGTCCATACCCGCTTCGAGCCACAGATTTCTTCACCATTGCATTCTTCTCTGAAGCAGCATTTTCAGATATAATTAAATCAAATTTTGCAGCTGCAAATGATGACAGAAAATCTGGAAAACTCCATATAGTGACCCTTACAAGCACCTCAAAGTTGTCAGTTACCTGATAGCTCCAACCATTTTCATCCACATGAATTTTACAGGAGAAAGTCCTTTTGCAAAGGTTGAAGCAGCAGAGTATTTAATAGACATCGCAATTGACATCTCCAGCTTCTCTGAATAATGGATCCTAAAACCCAGCTCCATATTGCCATGGCCTTCCATGCCACAGGCATCAAAAGAAGAGATGGGGCAATGCTTAACATAAGCAAGTTCCAATCCAATCCAATCCAATCTGTTTATTGCATTCCAAACGTGTTTATATACCTTTCATCAGAAGGCTACAAATGGGATTAAACTGCAATTGGTTACATGCACTTGCATTAGGAATTACATACTAATTAGCGTAGACATTCATCATATTCTCTCAACAACACATACATTGTGTCTAAGCAATCTAAGTCAGCAGAGATAGGTGAAAACCACAGGCTCCAGCCTTGCATTTGTTTATATTTGTTACACCATTCTCTAAGGTCATTCCAATCTTCCACTTTATCTCAACTCAGCACTTACTGCACTCATGCACTCTCGCCTGTCCATGGCTTATGTTCCAGTGTATAATACTCAGACAATTCTATAGAATCACTATGTTTAATATTACTATTCCAAACCACATATGTTGAAAATGGATTTTGTTTTATTTTTACCCCTAACTCACAACCAAACAAACAAATATCTTGGACTAAGACCTGAAAAGCAATGCATCTAAATTATTAGAACCATTAGGAAAATCTTTTACCTAATGACAAGTAGCATTTACTGCAACAGGCAAATGCAAAGGGCACAGAATGTAGGATTATTTTTGTCATCAGCAAAACAAAATAGGCAAAGAGGCAGATATTTGTTCTTTCTTAGGATCCAAGTAGAACACCCTCAGGTCAAAGTTTCTCAAATACACCTGGTTAAGATGTTGTTACATCTTGACCCTCAACATACCCAATGCTTCGAAGTACCAGGAGATGATTCTGACGTACAATTGCCTGCAAGAGTTTGCTCGAGCAGTTAAATGTGGTTAGAAGCCATTTTCTGGCATTAGAAGAATCCACACTTTTGATTTCAGGATGAGGTCAGAAAATGAAACCTCTCTTGAAATGATAGAAGCTAAAAGGAATCTCGCTCAAACTTTCACTCAAATTTAGTTCTATAAGGAGTTGACACTTCCCTGAATTTGTTTCATCTGTCATTAAGCTGCAGGGATATTTTTGTGCAGTGTAATGTGCTTCCTTCTTTGTTATTCTTTCCCTTCAATGACAAACAATTTCTTTTTTTTTTTAATGTCTATTAGCATTAGGGATGGAAAAGAAAAACTGCACATATTAGGACACTTCCATTAGAAGAGGGTTCAAGATGGAAGGATTCATAGAATCATAGTCAACCAGGTTGGAAAAGACCTCCAAGATCACCCAGGCCAACCTAGAACCCAGCCTGAACCATCAACTAGACCATGGCACTAAGTGCCTCAGCCAGGCTTTGCTTGAACCACCTCCCTGGGAGCCCATTCCAATGCCACCTCCCTGGGCAGCCCATTCCAGTGCCAATCACTCTCTCTGCCAACAACTTCATCCTAACATCCAGCCTAGACCTCCCCTGATTGCACAACTTGAGACTGTGTCCCCTTGTTCTGTTGCTGCTTGCCTGGCAGAAGAAACCAACCCCACCTGGCTATAACCTCCCTTCAGGGAGTTGTCGACAGCAATGAAGTCAGCCCTGAGCCTCCACTTCTCCAGGCTAAACACCCTCAGCTCCCTCAGCCTCTCCTCACAGGGCTGTGCTCCAGGCCCCTCACCAGCTTCGTTGCCCTTCTCTGGACACATTCCAGTATCTCAACATCTCTCTTGAATTGAGGGGCCCAGAACTGGACACAGCACTCAAGGTGTGGCCTGAGCAGTGCTGAGTACAGGGGCAGAATAACCTCCCTTGTCCTCCTGGCCACACTGTTCCTGAGCCAGGCCAGGATGCCATTGGCTCATCTTCAGACTACTGCCTACCAATACCCCTAGGTTCCTTTCTTCCTGGCTGCTCTCCAGCCACTCTGTCCCCAGCCTGTAGTTCTGCTTGGGGTTGTTGTGGCCAAAGTGTAGAACCCTGCACTTAGCCCTGTTCAGTCTCATCCCCTTGACCTCTGCCCACCTATCCAGCCTGTCTAGGTCCCTTTGTAGGGCTCTCCTACCCTCCAACAGCTCCACATTTGCTCCTAGCTTGGTGTCATCTGCAAAATTCCTGATGCTGGACTCAATCCCCTGCTCCAGATCATCAACAAAGATTTTAAACAGGACTGGGCCCAGCACTGATCCCTGGGGCACACCACTAGTGACAGCTGCCTGCTGGATGTGGCACCATTCACCACCACTCTCTGGGCCTTGCCCTCCAGCCAGTTCTTGGCTCATTTCAAAATGAATCTGCCCAAGCCATGAGCTGCCTGTTGGGCTAGGAGCTTGTTGTGGCAGACGGTGTCAAATGCTTTGCTGAAGTCCAGGCAGACTACATTCACAGCCATCATATATATATACATATATAGCCCATAAACTACACGTATAAAACTTTTAAGCTTAGTTTAACTATTTTGTAGCCTCAAATAAGACAAAAAGGAAATGGACAAGAGTAACAAAACAAAAATAAATACAATAAAAATAGGATAAAAACAAAAGTAAAAATAACACTGAATTGATCAGAGTACATAATTCAATTATGTTCATCATCTTAAAGTGTACTGCAATATAATTTCATGAGACTTAACATCTGCTTGTGCCACTTGCACATCAACTCTCTCCAGCACCTGTGAGCAGATGTAATGTCCAGGAAAAGCACATTGGGTTTGATTCAGACATAAATGGAAACCCATTCATTCCATGATGGATCTGGGTCTTCAAGCTGATTGCCCATTTATGTTATTGGAGCAGTTAAGTACAGAAGAAATAGCCTTGTCACTATTTTCTTTATATTGCCTCTGAAACCTCTCTGTCTGGAAAATCTTCAGAGTTTCCTGTAATGCTCCTTTCTGGACTTAGAAGGAAGCTTTCTCTACCACATTCCTGCTTATATTGCAAAACTGAGTGACAAGAAAGGTTGAAAAATGTACCACAAACAATGCCTGGACAAGTCAAAATCTCAAGGAAGTTTACTTGGGACATGAGCTCTAAATATGAATAAAGACTTGTGAAAGATCAACAAATAGTTTTGCAGTTACAGTACCTGTATCGCTTTAGAAGTGACAGTTTTGAGAAGACATGACAAGTCTCAGGCAAATCTGGTTATTCCCTTATGGGAAAGGCAAACTGAAGGTGGATTTGACCTGGAGAATGTCAGATGAAAAACATCACAGCTGTGCAAGAACTCAGGTGTTGCAGTGCAACAGGCTAGGGAAAGAGTGGCTGGAGAGCAGCCAGGAAGAAAGGGACCTGGGGGTACTGGTAGGTAGTAGCTGAACATAAGCCAGCAGTGTGTCCAAGTGGGCAAGAGAGCCAATGGCATCCTGGCATGTATCAGGAAGAGTGTACCCAGTAGGACAAGGGAGGTTATTCTGCCCCTGTACTCAGCACTGCTCAGGCCACACCTTGAGTGCTGTGTCCAGTTCTGGGCTCCTCAATTCAAGAGAGATGTTGAGGTGCTGGAATGTGTCCAGAGAAGAGCAATGAAGCTGGTGAGGGGCCTGGAGCACAAACCCTATGAGGAGAGGCTGAGGGAGCTGGGGGTGTGCAGCCTGCAGAAGAGGAGGCTCAGGGCTGACCTCATTGCTGTCTACAACTACCTGAAGGGAGGCTGTAGCCAGGTGGGGGTTGGTCTCTTCTGCCAGGCAAGCAGCAACAGAAGAAGGGGACACAGTCTCAAGCTGTGCAATCAGGGGAGGTCTAGGATGGATATTAGGAAGAAGTTGTTGCCAGAGAGAGTGATTGGCGTTGGAATGGGCTGCCCAGGGAGGTGGTGGAGTTGTCATGCCTGGAGGTGTTGAAGCAAAGCCTGGCTGAGGCACTTAGTGCCATGGTCTAGTTGATGGTCCAGGGCTGGGTTCTAGGTTGGCCTGGATGATCTTGGAGGTCTCTTCCAACCTGGTTGATTCTATGATTCTATATTTTCAACCTATATGATTTTGATAATATGCAAGCACTCTTACTGCAGTTCTCCATTTGTTTCTGAAGCGCAGTCTCTCAGTTGAATCTCCATATTCAGATGTTTTTTAGAAGGCTTTTGTGGTGCATTTCTTCAAGCAATTGCCAGCTTAATTAAGCAGAATGGCTGTTAATACTCAGGAGTGAAGCATGTCACTTAGTGTGTCTATAAAGCATAAGTGAAACCACAGAGATATACAAAAGCAACAAGCAAATAATTCACCTTAATTATTTTAACACACAATTTAATCAGTGATTACTTGCATGTGTGGTTTAGAAAAAGACATTTCATCAACTCTAATTTTCAGATAGAATTTTCTGCTTTTTTTTTGTTTAATTCCATAGAAACCAACTGCTTGGGAAACAAATTGATATAATCTATCCAGAAGATAATGAAAAACACCCTTCAGATCACCATGATTGTGTTTTCAGCCCAGTGCTGTAATCTATACCAAGCATCACACAGAAAAATATAGCATGAGATGTATCAGCAGTGTAAATCCCTTTTCCTGAGCACCCTTCAAACAGCAGACACATTTCACAGGACTGCTGAGGCAGGAACAGACCTCTGAGATCATAGAATCATAGAATCAAGCAGGTTAAAAGAGACCTCCAAGATCATCCAGTCCAACCTAGCACCCAGCCCTAGCCAGCCAACTAGACCATGGCACTAAGTGCCTCATCCAGGCTTTGCTTGAACACCTCCAGGGACGGTGACTCCACCACCTCCCTGGGCAGCCCATTCCAATGCCAATCACTCTCTCTGCCAACAACTTCCTCCTAATGTCCAGCCTAGACCTCCCCTGATTGCACAACTTGAGACTGTGTCCCCTTCTTCTGTTGCTGCTTGCCTGGCAGAAGAGACCAACCTCCACCTGGCTACAGCCTCCCTTCAGGTAGTTGTAGACAGCAATGAGGTCCCCCCCTGAGCCTCCTCTTCTGCAGGCTGCACACCCCCAGCTCCCTCAGCCTCTCCTCATAGGGTTTGTGTTCCAGGCCCCTCACCAGCTTTGTTGCCCTCCTCTGCACACATTCCAGCCCAGCCTGGTGCAGGTTGGACAGACACTGGTCTCTTTCATGCCACTGTTGATGGAAATTATATGTTGGTGTTTTTTTTGGTCAGAACACTTTTTGTATCCACTAAACCATTTTTCCTCTCATAGTATCAGCTTCTTTATTAATCAGGCCTCAATGTATTTTGCCACAGCCAAAACTTATGCAACAGTTCCTTTTGCAAAGAGATATGAAAGTGAAGGATTCTTTTCCCCCTTTGCATGAGTTAACCTTCTGTTGAAAGTGATACCTTTCAGCTTGCCAGAAAATGTGCCTTTTGATTTCTCTCTATTGTGTAATGAGCTCATCCCTACGAGGAGCAGCCTCTGCAGCTGTGTCCAGGTGCCGCTGCAGAGTGACCTGCACTTCCCCTGCCAGTCAGAACAATGAGGAGAGAAAACAGATAACAGGCAGAATGCTACAGATAACTGAGGGAAAGAATTGCTTTTGGCAATGATGATCTTTTCCCTTTGTTTAATGGCCAAAATATGGCTAAAATTTTCCATCACCTTGTCGTAAGTTCTGTGGAAAGTGACGTCTGAGCTCTTGGTATGGAGCAGCGTGTGAGCCTTGCCAGATCTCTCTGAAACTAACTGTTCCACTTACACTTTTTGTTGCAGGCAACACAATGAAACAATCAGAGTTAAACAAGGTTCAAAACTACTGTAGACCATCAAGGTAAATATGTGGACTTAGACTCATAGAATCGGTCAGGGCTGGAAGGGACTACAAGGATCATTTAGTTCCAACCTCCCTGCTGTGGGCAGGAACACCCTACCCTAGAGCAGGCTGCCCACAGCCTCAGCCAGCCTGACAATTTTTTTGTAATGTGGGAAAAAAAAAAAAAAAAGAAGAAGGAAAATTAATTTCTGGACTTTATATAGCAATTGATCCCAAAATGATGTTTTCTGTCCCATTGTAGTTAGCCAGTTCCAAAGTTCTCCCGTGGAATAATTGGGTAAATATACTGAGTAGATACTGACAGACAGAGCCTCATCCAGCCTGGCCTTAAACACCTCCAGCCATGAGGCCTCAACCAACCACCTCCCCGGGCAACCCATGCCAGGCTCTCACCACTCTCATGCTCAACAATTTCCTCCTCACCTCCACTCTGAATCTCCTCACCTCCAGCTTTGCTCCATTCCCCCTAGTCCCGTTGCTCCCTGAGAGACTAAAAAGTCCCTCCCCAGCTTTTTTCTAGGCCTCCTTTGGATACTGGAAGGCCACAAGGAGGTCACCTGGGAGCCTCCTCTTCTCCAGACTGAACAGCCCCAACTCTTTCAGTCTGTCCTCACAGCAGAGCTGCTGCAGCCCTCTGAGCATCCTTGTGGCCTTGCTCTGGACATGCTCCAGCATGTCCACATCCCTCTTGTAATAGGGGCTCCAGAACTGGATGCAGTACTCCAGGTGGGGTTTCAACAGAGTGGAGTAGAGGGGGAGAATCACCTAATCACCTCCCTCACCCTGCTGGCCACACTTCTCCTGATGCAGCCCACGCTCTGGTTGGCTTTCTGGGCTGCAAGTGCACTCTGCTGGCTCCTGTTGAGCTTCTCATCCAGTAGCACCACCAAGTCCCACCAGCATCCCCAAGTTTAGTGCTAGTAAAACTGAGAAAAAAAAACAGTAATTACGACTTGAAATTGTTTGTGGACTGAATTTTCTCTTTACCATAGAATAAATACATCTTCAAAACCACTCAAACCTTTCTTCTGCTCATCATCAGTATTTAACACAAATCTTTCCGTTGCTCATCATCAGTATTTTACACTGGATAGTTAATATAGGGTATTTAACATAGGATAATATAACAGGATAAGTAAATATGATAGCAAATTCGAGTAAGTAATGCTTACAATAATCATGGAAGATCTGTATTGCTGCTTACCATGAATTCCCTCATACTTTGTAACATAAGCTGGCTCCACAGAAAGAACAGCACAAATTAGTTTGAAGCTATGCTTCAGAAAAGCAAGTGTAATCCCACAGTAATGCACATTAGCATGAGACATGCAGCAGATGATGCTTGTTTAAAACAACATTCAATATACACAAGTTGCTTCTGTAAGAGATCTGAGAAAGGGCCAATATGACACCAAGCTAGGAGCAGGTGTGGAGCTGTTGGAAGGTAGGAGAGCCCTGCAGAGGGACCTGGACAGGCTGGATGGGTGGGCAGAGGCCAATGGGATGAGATTGAACAAGGCCAAGTGCAGGGTTCTAGACTTTGGCCACAACAACCCCAAGCAGAGCTACAGGCTAGGGAGAGAGTGGATGGAGAGCAGCCAAGAAGAGACCTGGGAGTACTGGTAGGCAGTAGTCTGAAGATGAGTCAGCAGTGTGCCCAGGTGGCCAAGAGAGCCAATGGCATCCTGACCTGCATCAGGAACAGTGTGGCCAGGAGGACAAGGGAGGTTATTCTGCCCCTGTGCTCAGCACTGCTCAGGCCACACCTTGAGTGCTGTGTCCAGTTCTGGGCCCCTCAATTCAAGAGAGATGTTGAGGTGTTGGAATGTGTCCAGAGAAGGGCAACGAAGCTGGTGAGGGGCCTGGAACACAGCCCTGTGAGGAGAGGCTGAGGGAGCTGGGGGTGTGCAGCCTGCAGAAGAGGAGGCTCAGGGCTGACCTCATTGCTGTCTGCAACTACCTGAAGGGAGACTATAGCCAGATGGGGTTGGTCTCTTCTTCCACTAAGCCAGCAACAGAAGAAGGGGACATAGTCTCAAGCTGTGCCAGGGGAGGTCTAGGGTAGATGTTAGGAAGAAGCTGTTGTCAGACAGAGTGATTGGCATTGGAATGGGCTGCCCAGGTAGGTGGTGGAGTCACCATCCCTGGAGGTGTTGAAGCAAAGCCTGGCTGAGGCACTTAGTGCCATGGTCTAGTTGACTGTCTAGGGCTGGGTGCTAGGGTGGCCTGGATGATGTTGGAGGTCTCTTCCAACCTGGTTGATGCTATGATTCTAATCCTGTACCACTTGTCTGCTGCTAGGGACTATTGAGCACCGTAGATCATAGATACAGAGGTGAAAAAATCATGTGGATTAAGTGTTTTTCTCTAGTGGCTGTTCCTTGCAAATCAGATGTCACATGAAATACTTATCTTTGTGGGGAGAGCAAAGCAAAAATGGACAGAATCAGTCAAGGTAAACTCTGTGGTCTCTGTTAGATGGTATTGTCCTGCTCTGGCTGGGGAGGTGGTCTCGGTGATCTTCTTGGATACCTTCCGACCCCTAACATCCTGTGATTCTGTGATCCTGTGAACAAGAGTATTATTCCCTTAGCTATAAAATTTCAGTCTGCAGAGAGTCAAACTGAGGAAACTGTAACAAGTTGAATCTCAACATGTCACTGCCGCTGAAAGACTGAATTAAGAGCCGTAGGGTGCACGTGTGTTTAGAAAAGCTGTTATGTTGCTATGTGCTACAGGGACAACAGTGATTAGCTCTGATTAACACCAATGTACAAATGTCAAGGTGGGATTTAGTTCACTGTTTCTGACATCTGGTTTTCCATAATTCTTGAAGTGGAAAAAAGTAATGAGAGACAATGTTATTCATAGAATCATAGAATCATAGAATCAAGCAGGTTGGAAGAGACCTCCAAGATCATCCAGGCCAACCTAGCACCCAGCCCTATCCAGTCAACTAGACCCTGGGACTAAATGCCTCATCCAGGCTTTTCTTGAACACTTCCAGCGACGACAACTCCACCACCTCCCTGGGCAGCCCATTCTAATGGCAACTAAATGTTCATTTGATTTCTTTCTTTCTTTTCTTTTTTTTTTTTTTTTTTAATTGGGACTTGCTTGGTTTTGTTGTTTTTTGTTTTTTTTTTTTTGGTTGGTTGGTTGCTGTTTGGTTGTGTTTTTTTTGATACTAGAATATTGACAATTCTGGAGGTATGTTGTATGATTGAGTTTCAGTTGCTCCACAAAAATCTTATCAGAAGCAGAGTAGAGGGGGATGAGAACCTCCTTCAATCTGCTGGCCACATTCTCCTCCTAATGCATCCCAGAATCCCATTGGCCCTCTTGGCCACCAGGGCACATTGCTGTCCCACACTTATTACTAACATTACAGGTGAAAGAGGATGCTAAAATACTTAGAGTTGTGCTGAAGAATGGAGAGAAGAAAATTGTTATTTCTCATACAAAAGCAGTATTTCTCTTCACAATGTTCACTGTGATGTCCTCCCATGTGGAATCTGAATTCTCATTTAACTCCCCTTAGGGCTCCATTGATTCTTCTTTCAAATTCAAGTGGCACATCCAGGACAGATATCAATCTACTTTTCTGAAAAGATCTTTATATTTTCAATCTATTTCTGGGTTTGTGTTGCTAAATCCACATTCCACCTGAGAAGAGCTGTGACCTCTTCATTTCATCTTCCTCAGCCAAGCATTGCACATGATTTATTCATTAGAACACATTATATGTTTTGTTGTAAAAGAAAACTATAAGACACCTCAAAGATAGCTGGAAAATGGCTGAATATGTATGGAATCATATAACATATGTCTGAAAGAGATCTCAAGGGCTTATTTGATTTATTCCCTCACTCATTCTAGGGTCAGCTATCATTTCTCACAAACATTCATTGAACCCATGGTTACAGAAATATCTCCTGATAGTGGTTTGGAATTTCCCTGGACTCTACTAGAAGCTTCTTTTTGACATTTACCTCAAATTTGCAACTTGAAGTTTGTGCCTCAAATGTTAAAGTTGAGCCTGCAGCTGAAACTGAGAACCTTGCATCAATTTCTTTTATGAAGCTGTGTTTTGTGCGCTGTAAAACTGTTCTAATGTCAGAGAATATATCAGGGATAGGTCAGTCCATTTTATTCTGCTTAATAGGGTGTTTCCCAAACAGTTATTATTGGCTAGAGTTAGACACAGAATGATAAGTTAGGTGAGCCTTTAGGCCCAGTAGGAATCATTTTAGTACTTTCAGCCTGCTCTAGACTCTTTTCTATTTCTTGCCCCAAATAAGTCATTTCCTCATATTTATTGATGTCAATTATTTTTTCCTTGGCATCTCTGCCCTGATGAGACCACATCTGGAGTACCGTGTCCAGTTCTGGGCACCCCAGTTCAAGAAGAACACAGAACTGCTTGAAAGAGTCCAGCGCAGAGCCACAAAGATGATGAAGGGAATGGAGCATCTCTCTTATGAAGAGAGCCTGAGGGAAGTGGGGCTCTGCTGCTTGGAGAAGAGGAGCCTGAGGGGTCACCTCATGAATGTTTGTAAATATGTAAAAGGTGAGACACAGGAGCATGGAGCCAGGCTCTGCTGGGTGATGCCTGATGACAGGACAAGGGGCAATGGGTGGAAGCTGAGGCATAGGAAGTTCCTTGTAAACATGAGGAAGAATTTTTTCACTGTGAGGGTGAGAGAAGACTGGAAGAGGCTGCCCAGGGGGGTTGTGGAGTCTCCCTCTCTGGAGATATTCAAAACAACTGCATGTGTTCCTGTGTGATCTGGTCTAGATGATCCTGCTCTGGCAGGGGGGTTGGACTGGATGAGCTTTTGAGGTCTCTTCTAGCCCCTGACATTCTGTCAGTCTTCGATTCTGCCATCTCAAAATTATCTTTTTTTTTTTTTTTTTTAGCATGTTTTTAACAAGTTTTGTTCTCTGATCTGCTTGTAACATCTTCTGTATCGGTGCTGTTGAAATTCTGTTTGTCAAAGTTTGTTAGCAACAATAGCAGCATTGCTCCAAGACAAACCTCCGTGGCCATCATCAAATAGCTGACTCCACTTTCATAATGAACTGTAAATATTATTTTATCATGCAGCAGTTTTTCCACCCAGCTCAGTGATTTCTTATCTGTAACCTGTCTCTCTACCCTGTTTAGGAAATTATCATGCAAGGGCAACCCAAAAGTTTGTGAGTAGATAATAATTTTCAAAAAACCACATCTTCATTAAGGCACAGACATAGGACATAGACAAGTTGGGTTTCTCTTTGACTGGAAACAGCACAGATTGAAATTCACCACTCTGGTGAGGCCCCACCAGGAGTACTGCATCCAGTTCTGGAGCCACTATGACAAGAGGGATGTGGAGATGCTGGAGTGTGTCCAGAGAAGGACCACAAAGATGCTCAGAGGGCTGCAGCAGCTCTGCCATCAGGACAGACTGAAAGAATTGGAGCTGATCAGTCTGGATGCTCCCAGGTGACCTTCTTGTGGCCTTCCAGGATCTGAAAAGGTGCCTACAAAAAAGCTGGGGAGGGACTTTTTAGGCTCTCAGGGAGCAACAGGACTAGGGGGAATGGAGCAAAGCTGGAGGTGGGGAGATTCAGAGTGGACGTGAGGAGGAAGTTGTTGAGCATGAGAGTGGTGAGAGCCTGGCATGGGTTGCCCAGGGAGGTGGTTGGTTGAGGGCCCATGGCTGGAGGTGTTTAAGGCCAGGCTGGATGAGGCTGTGGCAGCCTGCTCTAGGGTAGGGTGTCCTTGGGCATGGCAGGGGGGTTGGACCCAGCTGATCCTTGTGGTCGCTTCCAACCCTGAATGATTCTATGATTCTATCATATATAACATATGCCTCTTCTACTTTTCATCAAGCATTGTTTTGTGCTACCAAGGAAATGAAACTGTTTTGCCCTGTTTAATTCTTCTCATAAGTCACAGTCATAGGAGTTATTTCATTGACCCTTGCCACTAGACCTTTGATTCTGCTCGCTTGCTTGAGGAGAGGCTTTGTTCGGATCTCTATAAAGTGTCAGGAATTACTCTGACCTAATTTTCATGTTGTTGTTGTTGTTGTTGTTGTTATTTAAATACTTGATTTTCACTGTGAGACCTGTAGTTGCTTTTCAGGTATTGCTCATGTGGCCACTGCTATCTTAATGTGAGACTTTGGCAATCTACTGCATCCCTCTGAGTTCCATTCCATCTGTATAGCAAGCATATTTGTTTAACATAAAATTTCCACTCCAGCTGAAGAAAATAAAAGACATATAAGCTTATATTTGTGATCATCCCTTTATGCATTGGTTTGTTGTTTTTTTTTGTCACAGAGAAATGTTAAACAAAAATTCTTATTGTCAACAAGTATAGCAGTGCTAGTTTGATGCTAGCTAGAACTAGATTGCAGGCTGTGAAAGGGAAACAATAGTGATGTCTACTTCACTCATAGGCTTGCTGAGAGGTATAAGAGCAAGAATCCAAACACAGATAAGGCAGTCCCTCTTTGTCTGGGATGTGGCGCTGCATTTCTCTTTAACCTCACCCTCCATTTTTCTGATTAATCCACTTGCTTCCTAAACCCCCTGGCAGACCCTCCATTCTTTCCTGGGGCACAAGGCAACATCTAGGGTAAGGTAGAGGGGTGAGAAAAGGTGGAAGGGCAGTTGGGAGCCCCTCCTGGGGACTCAGGTTTCTGGGAGAGCTGTTGTGTTTCTGTATTACATTTACCTTGTCTATTTCTGTCTATAACTGTATGTATTGCAAATATCTGCTTCTATATTGAGCTAAGCTGTAAATATAAGCTTCATTCAATTTCCAGAGCTGGCTGAGTCTAGTCTGGGTGATTTGCAAAGTAAGGGGGGGGGGGGGGGGGGGGAAAGTGGGGTAACACCCCAAACCACCAAAGTAGTGTAAATCTCATTTCCATTGCCAGAATGGGTCAGACATTGAAACACAGATTGTTTGTTCTTTCTTCTCTTCTGCAAAACAAGAAATTCACACTTTTGAGACTACCAAATGCATATGCAAATATTTTGCCCGCAGGCTGTGCTGTCTTCACTGAAGGGGATTGCTTTTTTAGTACACCAGTAGACAAATTTGCTGCCTTCATTATGTACTTAGCTATGTTCAGTGGTAAAATCAACTGCCTCAGGACCACAAAGATACGACCTTTTGAACGATAAATTCTTTTGTGTTGCCTCTCGGGAACAACATGATGTTTTTAAGCAGGAAACCCAAAGCATGGTGCTTGATTTCTCACTATTCAATAGTGGATTGGATTTGGTATAAGCATCGATACTAATTCCAGATGTGCTCAAGTCTAATTGACTAGAATGAATACAATGAAAATATAAATGAAATCCTTCACAGTTCTTTCTCAGGACAATAGTAGTTCTTAGCAGGATACATGCATCTGCTACATGCGATTGACTGGAAGAACATTTCTGCAGGGAAACAAGAGTAACACAGAAATTTTAAGCAGAGAAAGTCAGAAGAGTCTATTTACTATAGACAGAATAAATAAATTGTATCTCCAATTTCTGTCTCTACATATGTTCCCTACATGCAAGCTTCTCTTTTCTGAATGCTAATGGAATGTTGATAAGAGTCAGACTCATAATCACATAATCATAGAATCAACCAGGTTGGAAGAGACCTCCAGGATCATCCAGACTCAGTCAAAAGGTTCTAATACAGAAGCATTTATCTGGCTGCAACAAACCTTTATCTCTGCATGTTTTCGCCCAGATTCAATCAGGATTAGTGCTGGGCCAGTCCTGTTCAACATCTTTATTGATGATCTGGACCATGGGAGTGAGTCCAGCATCAGGAAGTTTGCAGATTCCACCAAGTTAGGATCAGGTGTGGATCTATCGGAGGGTAGGAGAGCCCTGCAAAGGGACCTTGACAGGCTGGATGGGTGGGCAGAAGCCAATGGGATGAGACTGAACAAGGCCAAGTGCAGGGTTCTGCACTGTGGCCACAACAACCCCAAGTAGCACTACAGGCTGGGGACAGAGTGGCTGGAGAGCAGCCAGGAAGAAAGGGAGCTGGGAGTACTGGTAGATAGTAGCTGAAGATGAGCCAGCAGTGTGCCCAGGTGGCCAAGAGAGCCAATGGCATCCTGGCATGGATCAGGAACAGTGTGGCCAGTAGCATGAAGGAGGTTATTCTGCCCCTGTACTCAGCACTGGTAAGGCCACACCTTGAGTGCTGTGTCCAGTTCTGGGCTCCTCAATTCAAGAGAGATGTTGAGATGCTGGAATGTGTCCAGAGAAAGGTGACAAAGCTGGTGAGGGACCTGGAGCACAGCCCTGTGAGAAGAGGCCGAGGGAGCTGGGGGTGTTTAGCCTGGAGAAGAGTAGGCTCAGGGCTGACCTTATTGCTGTCTGCAACTCCCTGAAGGGAGGCTGTAGCCAGGTGGGGTTGGTCTCTTCTTCCACTCAGCCAGCAACAGAAGAAGGGGACACAGTCTCAAGCTGTGCCAGGGGAGTTCTAGGCTGGATGTCAGGAGAAAGTTGTTGGCAGAGAGAGTGATTGGCATTGGAATGGGCTGCGGGGGAGGTGGTGGAGTTGCTGTCCCTGGAGGTGTTCAAGCAAAGCCTGGATGAGGCACTGAGTGCTGTGGTCTAGTTGATTGGCCAGGGCTGGGTGCTAGGTTGGACTGGCTGATCTTGGAGGTCTTTTCCAACCTGGCTGACTCTATGATTCTATGAAAAGGCTGCCCACAGTTGATTCTATGATTCTACGATTCTATGAATTATGGAGTCATTCAAAGCTCATGGGTACCATCCAGTACTACTTGCTCTAGGTGAACTTACTCTGGCAGGGGCATTGGACTAGGTGGTCCCCTCTAACATCAAGCATTCTGTGACTGAGTCAAGCCAAAGTAACCAAAACTAACTTGTTAGGGAGTACAACTACGTATGCTTTTCTTCTGTATGTGCTCCAGCAGCAACCACTACTATTACTTTAGGACTTGTCTCATTGCCTGCTACAGGAGGAAATTCTTCACAAGGAGAGTGATTTCCCATTGGAATGGGCTTCCCAGGGAGGTGGTGGAGTTGCCATCCCTGGAGGCGTTCAAGAAAAGCCTGGATGAGGCACTTAGTGCCATGGTCTAGTTGACTGGATAGGGCTGGGTGCTAGGTTGGACTGGATGATCTTGGAGGTCTCTTCCATCCTGGATGATTCTATGATTCTATGATCTTCAGATTTGCAGAACACTTAAAAGTGTACCAAGGTTTAATGATTAGTACTGAAGCTCGATTTGGTGGCTATTTAAATCAGCAAAGTACCCAGGTAGACTGTCTCATACCACAGAGTGCATATAAGCGTTGTTTCAAGTCATGTCTCAGACTCTTACAGCAAGGTGCAATGGACTGAGAGGAACATTTTTTTGCCCTCTTGCAGAGATGATTTCCACAGGGTTGAAATTGGAGATGAAATAGATTTAAAGGGCATCCTGAACAGTTGTTAGTTGATCATTGAGGCAACTGGAAGTGATGAAGCTATCTTAAGTGGTAGAAAACCTAATCAAGATTTATTAACCTCAGGTAACAAGCCCATTTGAGAAGGCTCTGGAGAAGCAGGATAATCTGATTTGATAATTTCTTGGACAGGAAGAGTATCACTCACAACCAGTGAGTTCTTCTTTGCATTCTGTATTACATTTGCTGCAGGTTTGTAGAAGTTCTGTGGTGTGTCAGGCTCTATTCTTTCATATGGACAATGTAATTCTCAAACAAACAAATTTACAACAAGCAATTTTAAGCTAGCTCTGTTATTAGAGAAGGAGGATGTAAGACTTTTCATATCCTCTCATTATTGCTAATGATGTGCAACATTCTAAATGCTCACACATACAGCGAAAGGCCAATTACAAAAACTGTTCCAGAGAGACTCTCAGAAGACTTCCACCCTCCAGGTCTTTTTCTAAAGGTATCTCTGACATAAGTGGCTCCAAGAGCTCCCGTTACTTCCATCCGAAGAGAAGTGACTATTTCTTTGTGGTTGTACATTCTCTTTAAACATTACAAGGAGATAAAAAATGTAGCCACTCAGTCCTGTTCTATTGTCCAGCTCTCCTATTAGTAGCTCTTTTAATATGATTTATCTCTTCAATTGCATTAGATGACTTATTTCTGGAGGTCCTTTAGACTTCAAGTAGCTTTTTGTTTCTGCTTTTGCAGTAACCTCCTGTTAGCCTTTAGGTCTCATTTTAAAACCACAGATATTTGAGTAGTCCTATGGTAACTACACTAGAAGACACAGGCAAATAGCAATAAATGGATTGAAGGACCAATGGTGCTACTTAAGTCAGTGGAAAGTTTCTGTCAGGCAATGTAATATAATTCTAGAGTGTGGGTGTCAAGTGGATGAGGCCAATCTCTTTTCAGCAATCCACAGCAATAAGGCAAGGAGCAATGGCTACAAACTGGAACATAGAAGCTTTCATAGAATCACAGAATCATCATAGAATCAGTCAAGGTTGGAAGAGACTACAAGGATCAGCTAGGTCCAACCCCTCTTCTATGGGCAGGGACACCCTATCCTACAGCAGGCTGCCCACAGCCTCAGCCAGCCTGGCCTTAAACACCTCCAGCCATGGGGCCTCAACCACCTCCCTGGGCAACCCATGCCAGCCTCTCACCCCTCTCATTCTCAACAATTTCCTCCTCACAGCCAGACTGAATCTCCCCACCTCCAGCTTTGCTCCATTCCCCATAGTCCTGTCACTTCCTATTATCCTAAAAAGTCCCTCCCCAGTTTTTTTGTAGGCCCCCTTCAGATCCTGGAAGGCCACCAGAAGGTCACCTGGGAGCCTCCTCTTCTCCAGACTCAACAGCCCCAACTCTTTCAGTCTGTCCTGATGGCAGAGCTGCATCCTCATGGCCCTTCTCTGGACATGCTCCAGCATCTCCACATTCTTCTTGAAACAGGGGCTCCAGAACTCATCATGAGGACAAACTCCTTTACAGTGAGAATGACAAAGCACTGGAATAGGCTGCCCAGAGAGGTTGTTGAGTCTCCTTTTCTGGAGACTTTCAAAACCTGCCTGGATGCATTCCTGTATGAACTACCCTAGGAGATCCTGTTTCAGGGAGGTTGGACTGGAGGTCCCTTCCAACCTCTAAGATTCTGCAATTCTGTGATAATAGTAACTTACATATTTAACATTTCAGTATTTAAAATCAGTATTTCACAGGATGTTAGGAGTTGGAAGGGGCCTCTGGAGGTCTTCAAGTCCAAATCTCCTGCCAGAGCAGGAAAATTTCAATTTAGTTTCAAGAGCATATATGAGATAAGATTCAGGAAATGGGAGAATGACAAAGGCTTCACTTTTCCTGATGATTTACCTCAGTTATCATGATCTTCCACACTAATTTAATGCTTTCCCTATTACTAAGCCACACTTGAATGTATGATTACCCAAACTAGTAGTTATCAACGATATCAAAAAACTAACCTAGTTACTTCTGCAGTGCACTGACAGATTTTCAGGGAAGGAAAGGCAGAGTTAATTAGTTCTGCAATATTTTACAGTGATATGAGTTCACTTCCTAAATTTACTTTACATCTAAGAGTATCATTATTACTGTGATTTGAGTCATCCTTTCAATGGAATGCTACAGAATCACAGAATTATAGAAACACCCAGGTTGGAAAAGACACTCAGGATCACCAAATCCAACCATTAACCTTATTCCACAAAATTCACCTCAAACAATATCCTTAAGCACCACATCTAAAAGGCTTTTACACACATCCAGGGTTGGTGACTCAATCACATACCTGGGCAGCTCAGCACAGTGCCTGAAAACTCTCTCTGTAAAAACCTTTTTTCCTAATGTCCATTCTAAACCTACCCAGTAGCAGCTTGAGGCCATTCCCCCTCGTGTCTCCAGTTACCTGTGAGACCAGCAGCAGCCTCTCCACAATGTCCCTTCAGGTAGCTTTAGACAGCAATGAGGTCTCCACTCAGCCTCCTCTTTTTCAAACTAACAATCCCCATCTCCCTCAGTTGATCCTCATATTTATTTTCCAGGCCCTTTCTCTACTTTGTTGCCTTCCTTTCACCCTCTCCAGCACCTCCACATCCCTCTTACATTACAGTGCCCAAAACTGAACATAATACATGAGGTGTGGTCTCATCAAAGAAGAGTACAAGGGGGCAATCACCTCCCTACTCTTCCTGGGCCACATTCATACAAGCCAGGATGCCAACCAGCAACAGAAGAAGGGGACACAGTCTCAAGTTGTGCCAGGGGAGGTCTAGGCTGGATGTTAGGAGGAAGTTGTTGGCAGAGAGAGTGATTGGCATTGGAATGGGCTGCCCAGGGAGGTGGTGGAGGCATCGTCCCTGGAGGTGTTCAAGCAAAGCCTGGCTGAGGCACTTAGTGCCATGGTCTAGATGACTGGCTAGGGCTGGGTGCTAGGTTGGACTGGATGATGTTGGAGGTCTCTTCCAACCTGGTTGATTCTATGAGTCTATGATTCTATGATTCCTGTGTTCAGAGAGGGTAGGATTGGTTTCAATGTATACATTGAGTATCCCTTAACTTTATCCACTTTTCTAGGAGTTGCTTGCCAAAGCTTTGAAATTTTACATTCTTTTCTGCCTTATCAGATCAACTGGCAAACTGTGAAGATGACTGTGAGACTCTTACATAAACGTTCTTGGCAGCTCCTAAGAAAATCACTTTGTGTGAAGGTTTATCTTCTTGGAGATGGTATTCAGAAGCCATAAATTCCAGCATTATTTTTAATTTTTTGCATGGCCTCCCTGTGTTTTGTTGTTTGTTTGTTTGTTTTTTTTTTTTAGTTTAGTTGGTGGTTGTTGTTTCTTTAGTTTTCTTATGTTGCTTATAGTTTCCACATAGAAGTTCAAAAGCTCTCTATAGTGTCAAGTCATATTAAAAAAATTAAATCATGAAGAGTTATAGTCAAAAGGTTGGACTTCATAAGTCATAGAATCATAGAATCAACCAGATTGGAAGAGACCTCCAAGATCATCAAGGCCAACCTAGCACCCAGCCCTATCCAGTCAACTAGACCATGGCACTAAGTGCCTCATCCAGGCTTTTCTTGAACACCTCCAGGGACGGCGAATCCACCACCTCCCTGGGCAGCCCATTCCAATGCTAATCACTCTCTCTGACAACAACCTCCTCCTAACATCTATCTTATACCTCCCTTGACATAATTTGAGGCTGTGTCCCCTTGTTCTGTTGCTGGTTGCCTGGCAGAAGAGACCAACCCCCACCTGGCTAAAGCCTCTCCTTAGGTAGTTGAAAAAGAAGACAAAATCTTGTTTATTTCACATTGAAAGTACTGAGCCTTTGCATTGATTTACAGAAGCCCCAGACTGAACTTTTAAATTGATGAGCTAAAGAAATGCTCTTCCAAACAGCAGATGTTGCAGCATACACAGAGAAACAGGAGGGATCTGACATTTACAGAATTAAAAAGATGTTCAGTAGCTAGAAACTTTGAAAGTAAGATTTGGGATATGACCAGATCAGGATAAACCACAAAAAAAAAAAAAACAAAAAAAAAACCCAAAAAAAAAAACCCTATGCAATGGGATACATGGAGGGCAAAGTGAAACCAGTAAATTAATTCATCCAGGAGATGTAAGAGCTGCCAAAACACAAGTGGAAACAAGATGTGAAGTATCATCCAGGGATGAAAGATACTGGGAGGGTCCCTAAGTCTTTGAACTGAATTTTTAGTAGGAGATTTTGCCTGTGTTGTGAAACCTACTGCAGTTGTCCAAATTGAAGTTAATCTGGTCTTTTTCTCTCAAGCAGGAGAGAAAGGTTGCTAAATTCAAGGGGTGGCTTTTTGCAACAAGGCTAAGCATTTCGCACCTGGAGCTTACCTTCAGTTTACACCTATACAAATGAGAAAATATTCTTTCAAGGTGTGATAAGGTACTGGTGGACCCTTGTTACTCTGGCTGACCTCTGTGATTCTGAAGCTTTCTTAGTAATCATCACTCTTCTTCTGGATTTTAAGATCATTCTCACACATCATCCACCTTTTGGTTCAAAATTAAAAACTGTAATTTAATACCAACTTAGAGACATGGAGGCAAATCAAATATTAAAGAGAACTGAAAGCTTAATTAATACCACCTCTTGTTCATCACTTCTTTTATTGCAAGTGAATTTATGAGCAATTGTTTATACCAATTAAATTCCTGTGCGTTTTACTCAGCTGAATTGACAGCTTCAAAATCATAGCTTCTCTTTCCAAGATGTGATTTGTAACAATCTGTTTCATCGTTATATAAGTACATAGATTTTATAGAGATCTTTCAAAAAATAACATTTGGATCTTGCAGGGGAATGTTTAACACCAGAAGGCTGTGCTGCCATTCAGCAAGACCTATATGGGATGCAGAGTTGGGTGGTAGGGAACCTAATCTTGGCCTGGATCAGGAACAGTGTGGCCAGTAGGACAGGGGAGGTTATTCTTCCCCTGTACTCAACACTGGGGCAGGCCACACCTTCAGTACTGTGTCCAGTATCATAGAATCAACCAGGTTGGAAGAAACCTCTAACATCAGCCAGTCCAACCTAGCACCCAGCCCTGGACAATCAACTAGACCATGGCACTAAGTGCCTCAGCCAGGCTTTGCTTGAACACCTCCAGGGATGGTGACTCCACCACCTCCCTGGGCAGCCCATTCCAATGTCAATCGCTCTCCCTGCCAACAACTTCTTCCTAATATCCAGCCTAGACCTCCCCCAGTGCTTGAGACTGTGTCCCCTTGTTCTGTTGCTGGTTGCCTGGGAGAAGAGACCAACCCCCACCTGGCTACAACCTCCCTTCAGGGAGTTGTAGACGGAAAGGACGTCTGCCCTGAGCCTCCTCTTCTCCAGGCTAAACACCTCCAGCTCCCTCGGCCTCTCCTCACAGGGCTGTGCTCCAGGTCCCTCACCAGCTTTGTCACCTTTCTCTGGACACATTCCAACATCTCAACATCTCTCTTGAATTGAGGAGCCCAGAACTGGACACAGCACTCAAGGTGTGGCCTGACCAGTGCTGAGTACAGGGGCACAATAACCTCCCTTGTCCTCCTAGCCACACTGTTCCTGATCCAGGCCAGGATGCCATTGGTTCTCTTGGCCACCTGGGCACACTGCTGGCTCATCTTCAGCTACTATCTACCAGTACTCCCAGCTCTCTTTCTTCCTGGTTGCTCTCCAGCCACTCTGTCCCCAGCCTGTAGCATTGCACTAAGGAATTACAATGATCTGGAACTAAGCATTCTCACTGTTCACTTCATCAAGCACATTGTCAACATAGCTGCAGTGACCACAATTTCATTAGGAAAAGATTACAGGTCTCAGAATGGAAGGAAGCATCCTTTCACTTCCCTATATTCCTGTCTAAATTTTTCCTTTGCTCTAAATGACTTCCCTTCATATGATTTCCAGTCATCCACACTGGGAGCTTCTAATGTCTCACACTGGGATGTGAAAATAGTCTACAGTGAGTGTCACAATTTAGTACATCACTATCATACAATGACACAGAGTTTCTTAGATTGGAAAAGACCTTCAAGCTTATCAAGTCAAATCATTAGTTTCACACTGACAAGTCCTTGACTAAACCAAATCCCTCAGAACAACATCTAAGCACTAGGAATCACTATGGTTGGAAAGCATCACCAGGATCTTCCAGTCCAACCTTCATCCCAGCAGCCTTCATCACTAGACTATAGCCTCAAGCTCCACATCCACTCTCCTTTTAAACACCTCCAGGGATGGCAACTCCACCACCTCCCTGGGCAGCCTGTTCCACTGCCTGACCACCTGCTCAGGAAAGAACTTCCTCCCAACATCCAACCTGAACCTCCCCTGACACAACTTGAGGCCATTTCCTCTTGTCCTGTCATTAGTAATTTGGGAGAAGAGACCAGCTCCAGCCTCACTACAACCTCCTTTTAGGTAGCTGTAGAGGGCAATAAGGTCCCCTCTCAGCTTCCTCTTCTCCAGACTAAACACCCCCAGCTCCCTCAGCCACTCCTCATAGGCCATGTTTGCCAGACCTCTCCCCAGCCTCATCGCCCTTCTCTGCACCCACTCCAGCACCTCAATGTCCTTCCTATACTGTGGTGACCAAAACTGGACACAGTGCTCGAGGTGTGGTCTCATGAGTGCTAAGTACAGGGGCATAATCACCTCCCTATTGATGCTGGTCACTATTTGCATTTGAAAGAACATGTCAGTGAAATTGGCACCCATGTCCACTGCAAGTCCAAGTGTTCACATCCTACCTTTCTGCCTCCAGCAAAGGGTACCACATGTTCTCAGAGAGGAAGCACCTGTTAGGAAACGCCTTTCCCATTTTTCAGTCCTTTGAGCTGTCTAATAATAGACCTTTGGGAAAGGTCACATATCCCATTATGTTTATCAAATTCAGCCAGCAGTGACTTTACATAAATGACAGATTCTGTCTCTTGCTTAAAAGCAGAATGGAAAAAAAGAAAACAACCTCACAACCAAAAGCAGATGCATGCCACACGTGTGATAACCTCCTTAAATTTACAGCTTTGGAAATCATCGTGTCTATCACGTTTAAAAATCAGTGAGCATATACAATATGCAGCTTCCAGTTTGCAGTCTTTTCCTAAACTGGTAGAGTTCTCATCTTTTTCTTTTCTCAGCAAACACTGAAGCTGTGCAGGTAGAGAAAAAGCTTTTTTCACACCCTTGCTATGGAGCCTAAAGCTTCACAGAAACATTAGAATCATAGAATCATAGAATCAAGTAGGTTGGAAGAGACCTCTAAGATCATCCAGTCCAACCTAGCACCCAGACCTAGCCAGTCAACTAGACCACAGCACTCAGTGCCTCATCCAGGCTTTGCTTGAACACCTCCAGGGACGGTGACTCCACCACCTCCCTGGGCAGCCCATTCCAATGCCAATCACTCTCTCTGCCAACAACTTCCTCCTAATATCCAGCATAGACCTCCCCTGGCACAGCTTGAGACTGTGTCCCCTTGTTCTGTTGCTGCTTGCCTGGCAGAAGAGACCAACCCCACCTGGCTACAGCCTCCCTTCAGGCAGTTGTAGACAGCAGTGAGGTCAGCCCTGAGCCTCCTCTTCTCCAGGCTAAACACCTCCAGCTCTCTCAGCCTCTCCTCACAGGGCTGTACTCCAGGCCCCTCACCAGCTTTGTCACCTTTCTCTGGACACATTCCAGCACCTCAACATCTCTCTTGAATTGAGGGGCCCAGAACTGGACACAGCACTCAAGGTGTGACCTGACCAGTGCTGAGTACAGGGAAAGAATAACCTCCCTTGTCCTGCTGGCCACACAGTTCCTGATCCAGGCCAGGATGCCATTGGCCCTCCTGGCCACCTGGGCACACTGCTGGCTCATCTTCAGCTACTATCTACCAGTACTCCCAGCTCTCTTTCTTCCTGGCTGCTCTCCAGCCACTCTGTCCCCAGCCTGTAGTGCTACTTGGGGTTGTTGTGGCCAAAGTGTAGAACCCTGCACTTGGTCTTGTTCAGTCTCATCCCCTTGGCCTCTGCCCACCCATCCAGCCTGTCTAGGTCCCTCTGCAGGGCTCTCCTACCCTCCAACAGATCAACCTGCTCCTAGCATGATGATTAGGTAAAATAATCTCCTCTCATAAATGGATTCTTATATTAATGGAAATAAATGCCATTATTAAGAAAGACAACTCCCTTTAGTTCCCAAAGCTACCCACAATTATGTTTTCCCTCTCTCCTGTGCTATCACAGAATCACAGAGTCACTGAGGCTGGAGAAGACCTCTGAGATCAAGTCCAGCCTACAGCCTAACACCACAACATCAGCTACACCATGGCACCAAGTGTCATATCCAATCTTTTCTCAAAGAGCTCTAGGGATGGGATGGTGACTTCACGACCTCCCTGGGCAGTCCATTCCAAGGCCCAATCACCCTTTCTGTGAGGAAGTGCTTCCTAATATCTAACCTAAACCTCCTCTGGTGCAGCTTCAGACGATGCCCTCTTGTTCTGTCACAAGTTGCCTGGGAGAAGAGCCTGACCTCCACCTGACTACAGCTTCCTTCAGGTAGTTGTAGAGAGTAATAGGGGCACCTCTGTGTCTCCTCTTCTCCAGGCTGAACATCCCCCAGCTCCCTCAGCCTCTCTTCATCAGACCTTCCCTCCAGATCCCTTCCCAGTCTCATTTGGTGAGGGACCTGGAGCACAAATCCTATGAGGAGAGGTTGAGGGAGCTGGGGGGTGTTCAAGAAAAGACTGGATGAGGCACTTAGTGCCATGGTCTAATTGACTGGATAGGGCTGAGTGATAGGTTGGACTGGATGATCTTGGAGGTCTCTTCCAACCTGGTTGATTCTATGATTCTATGATTCAGCACCTCAATGTCCTTCTTGCAGTGAGGGCCCAGAGCTGCACACAGTGGTCGAGGTGAGGCCTCCCCAGTGCCAGTACAGAGCAGAATGACATCCCTACTGCTGGTGCCCACACTATTCTTGGTACAGGCCAGGATGCCATTGGCATTCTGTGCCAGCTGGGCACACTGCTGGCTCATGTTCAGCTGGCTGTCACCCAGCACTGCCAGGTGCCTCTCTGCCAGACTGCTCTCCAGCCACTCATCCCCCAGTCTGTGATGCTGCAAGGGGTTATTGTGGCCAAAGTGTAGGACCCTGCACTATACTGCATCCTCCCCTATATGAGACATTTCTGAGTTACAAAAGAAAAAGTTTCAAGTTTTTGTAAGTTTATCTTTTGGACAATCTTAAGAAAAGCTTCTGTGAAGCTTGATCACATGCTGGTGTCATCATCTATCTTCTGATTTTATTCCCTTAATCTTAGAGAAGTGCTCAAATGTAACAATGTACATAGAGCCCAAAAATGGATTTATGAGTACCCACTCCTCACTCTCGTATTAAAATGTAGTGCCCTTAGCAGTTAACCAGGTAGCACAGTAGGTTCAGTACAGGGCTATACATAAGCTGCTTAACCATCCTGCACTGCAGATGTTCAGCAGAACATCTGAGCTTTATTGATTTCAGAGCCAAACAGTGTGAGCACTGAAGTTTACCGTCAAGGACATACTGGTTCTGAAGTGGCTACACATCTGGGCAGAAGCACACACAAAGACTGGCGAGGAATAATCAATAAAAAGTGCCACCCAAAGAGTGGCTGTCAGTGGCTCCATGTCCAAGTGGAAGCCAGTGACAAGTGGAGTCCCTCAGGGATCAGTTCTGGGACCAGTCTTGTTCAACATCTTTGTGGGTGCCATGGACAGAGACACTGAGAGTACATTCAAGTTTGCTGATGCCACCGAGCTGTGTGGTGCAGCAGACAGGCTGCAGAGCAGGGATGCCATCCAGAGGGACCTGAACAGTCTGGAGAGGTGAGCAGAAGCCAACCTCATGAGATTCAACAAGATCAAGTGCAAGGTCCTGCATCTGGGTCGAGGCAATGCCAAACAAAAATCCAGACTGGGCAGTGAGTGGCTGGAGAGCAGCCCTGAGGAGAGGGACTTGGGGGTGCTGGTGGACCAGAAGCTCAACATGAGCCAGCAGTGTGCACTTGCAGCCTGGAAGGCCAACTGGATCTTGGACTGCATCTAGTTCCAACCCCCCTGCCATGTCCAGGGACACCCTACCCTAGAGCAGGCTGCCCACAGCCTCAGCCAGCCTGGCCTTAAACACCTCCAGCCATGGGACCTCAACCACTTCTCTGGGCAACCCATGCCGGGCTCGTACCACTCTCATGCTCAACAACTTCCTCCTCACATCCACTCTGAATCTCTCCATCTCCAGCTTTGCTCCATTCCTCCCTAGTCCTGTCACTCCCTGGTATCCTAAAAAGTCCCTCCCCAGCTTTTTTGTAGGCCCCCTTCAGATGCTGGAAGGCCACAAGGAGGTCATCTTGGAGCCTCCTCTTCTCCATACTGAACAGACACAACTCTTTCAGTCTGTCTTGATAGCAGAGCTGCTCCAGCCCTCTGAGCATCCTTGTGGCCCTTCTCTGGACATGCTCCAGCATCTCCACATCCCTCTTGTAATAGGGGCTCCAGAACTGGATGCAGCACTCCAGGTGGGGTCTCAACAGAGTGCAGTAGAGGGGAAGAATCTCCTCCCTGGCCCTGCTGGCCACACTTCTGATGCAGCCCAGGATCTGGTTGGCTCTCTGGGCTGCAAGTACACACTGCTGGCTCATGCTGAGCTTCTCATCCACCAGCACCCCCAAGTCCCTCTCCTCAGGGCTGCTCTCCAGCCACTCACTGCCTTGACTCAGATGCAGGGCCCTGCACTTGGCCTGGTTGTGTCTGCTGGAATCGTTGGCATCAGCATCCTGCTTTTGTTTTAACATCTTTTTTGGTTTGGTTTTGTTTTAATGTGGTGTTTATAAAATGGTCTAGAATCTGCTTACAGACACATCTGTAAGCGCCAGAAGTGCAGCAAGCATTGAGGTGTGCCAGGGCTGCGAGCTCTAATGTCATGAAGCCTTTCATTACAGGCAACGATTTTGTCAGCTTATAGATGGAGCTCATGAGACTTGTTTGAGAAATGCAACCTGAAGTCATGACTTTTTATTTCCTCACATTTGAGTCCTGGGATTTTCTAAGGCATGGGATTTTCTAAGGCATGAAGTGACTGAGCATAAGGCTTGCAGGCCTGTGCAGGTTCATGCTCCCTTTTTGGCTGCATTCCACTTAAAGAATTCTGCAGGCACACAATTATCTTCACTAGGGGAAGACATAAATAGGAGCTTCTTTGCAGAAAGGAAAGAAACAGGAAAATTACATCTGGAATAGAATAGTTGTCCTCTAGATTGTCCCAGGGTTATTGAGCTTTTAGAATGAGACCATTGTGACCAGGCAATATGTTATTTAATGGTTCTTAAATGCAGGCAAAATAGTCTTCCTCTCTGGGGATATTCAAGAATTGTGTGGATGTATTGCAGTGTGATCTGCTCTAGGTGATTCTGCTCTGGCAGGGGGGCTGGACCAGATGATCTTTAGGTCCTTTCCAGGCCTTGACATTTTATGATTCTATGATTAGTATTAATTGTTAAGGCACTTGATACTAATAAAAAACAATATTATTGTTACTTTTAGGTTACCTAATGCTACCTTTCTCATTGGCATATAAGATTTATATAAATAAGATTATTTATTTATTTGCAGAGGGACCTTGCCAGGCTGGCTGAGTGGGCAGAGGCAAATGGGGTGAGATTTAACAAGGCCAGGTGAAGGGTTCTACACTTTGGCCACAACAACCCCAAACAACACTACAGGCTGGGGACAGAGTGGCTGGAGAGCAGCCAGGAAGAAAGGGAGCTGGGGGGTCACACCTTGAGCCCTGTGTCCAGTTCTGGGCTCCTCAGTTCAAGAGAGATGTTGAGATACTGGAACGTGTCCAGAGAAGGGCAACAAAGCTGGTGAGGGGCCTGGAGCACAGCCCTGTGAGGAGAGGCTGAGGGAGCTGTGGGTGTGCAGCCTGGAGAAGAGGAGGCTCAGGGCTGACCTCATTGCTGTCTAAAACTACCTGAAGGGAGGTTGTAGCCAGATGGGGGTTGGTCTCTTCTGCCAGGAAACCAGCAGCAGAACAAGGGGACACAGTCTCAAGTGCTGGGGGAGATCTAGGCTGGGTGTTAGGAGGAAGTTCTTCCCAGAGGGAGAGTGTGATTGGCATTGGAATGGGCTGCCCAGGGAGGTGGTGGAGTCACCATCCCTGTAGATGTTCAAGCAAAGCCTGGATGAGGCACTTAGTGCCATGGTCTAGTTGACTGAATAGGTCTGGGTGCTAGGTTGGACTGGATGATGTTGGAGGTTTCTTCCAACCTGGTTGATTCTATGATTCTGTGGTAAGGTATAGAATGGAAGCTTAATTTGAAAAGAAAAAAAAAAGCAAAAACCCCTGCTTCAAACAAACTATAGTATGCTTTGGAGAAATAAGTAGTAAATTTCAGGCACCTTGTTTGAGATTTTCCTTTTGAATGCTTGAAAGGTCTACCTCTGTTTACACCACAATGCCTGTGTAAATTATTTTTGCATCCTTCCATGAGGGAGGCTTCAATTACAAAAAACAGATGCCAAGGAAGTATTAGTGAACAAAATATCCTTTAGCTGTGGGAGTGATTAATAATCTTCCAATATTAAAATCCCCCAGTTAATTCTCAAACTTTATGGACTTCTGGGCTTAAATAAAAATTCAGCTCAAATGTTTCCATGCAATAGATTAATAACCCACCAAGTATCTCAGATGTGAGCAAATAAAAAACTTTCTACAACAAATTGAGTCATGTAACCCTTACCTCCTGTTTCTTGTCACAGAATCACAGAATTTCTTAGGTTGGAAAAGACCTTCATGATCATCAAGTCCAATCATCAGTTTCACACCGCCAAGTCCTTGACTAAACCAAATCCCTCAGCACAACATCTAAGCACTAGGAATTGCTATGGTTGGAAAGGACCACCAAGATCAGCCAGTCCAACCTTCATCCCAGCATCCTTCATCACTAGACCATAGCCTCAAGCACCACATCCACTCTCCTTTTAAACACCTCCAGTGATGGTGACTCCACCACCTCCCTGGGCAGCCTGTTCCAGTGCCTGACCACGCACTCAGGAAAGAACTTCCTCCCAACATCCAACCTAAACCTCCCCTGACACAACTTGAGGTCATTTCCTCTTGTCCTGTCATTAGTAATTTGGGAGAAGAGACCAGCTCCAGCCTCACTACAACCTCCTTTTAGGTAGTTGTAGGGGTTGGATTCTCTCCTGTCGAGAGTTGTCCAGTTGAAAAGTTTTCCTGAGGACAGGGAGCAAACCCGCAGCACATTTTAAAAGAAGTGATGTTCTTGTTCATTACAAAATGCAAATCCCTTGGTTTTAATGCTAACAATTACCTTTTTTAAAAGTGATTTTTGACCACCATGTGCTCCATTCTCATCAGATGAGCTAGTTTTTGACCCTGTCTCCACACTGCTACCAAGAATGACCATAATGTTGATCCTTCAATAGATACCAGTCTTATTCCTGATAAATTTCCTGAAGTGATTACGGCAGGAGAGAAGACACACATATGAAGCTGGGTTTTAGTTTTAAACCAAAGTTTGTAGAACCAAGGATGAATATAAGCATGTGCTAGTGAATAGTGCACAAGCCTGAGCAATGCTACAGGCCTGGGGCAGTGTGGCTGGAAAGTTGTCTGCAGAAAGGGACCTGGGGGGGTGTAATCAACAAACAACTCAATATGAGCCGCCAGTGTGCCCAGGTGTCAAGGAAAACTAATGGCATCCTGGCTTGGATTAGAAATGCTGTGTCCAACATGAGTAGGAGAGGCTTGTTCCCTTGGACTCTGCTCTCCTAAGGCCACACCTCGAGGGCTGTGTTCAGTTTTGGGCACTGCAATACAAGAGGGACGTGGAGGTGCTGGAGTGACTGCCAGATGGGGCAATGAAGCTGGGGAAGGGCCTGGAGAATAAATCTGATGAGGAGTGACTGAGGGAGCTGGGGATGGTTAGTTTGCAAAAGAGGAGGCTGAGGGGAGACCTCATCACTGTCTACAGCTACCTGAAAGGACCTTGTGGAGAGATTTCTGTTGATCTCTTCTCACAGGTAATCAGTGATAGAATGCAGTCTGAAACTGTGACTGGGTAGGTTTAGAGTGGATATTAGGAAGAATTTTTTCCCAGCAGGAGTGTTCAGGCATTGGAATGGGCTGCCTAGGAAGGTGGTTGAGCCACCAACCTTGGATGTCACTTGGATGCGGTGCTTGGGGATATGGTTTAAAGTGAATCTTGTAGAGTAAGGATATTGGTTGGACTAGGTGATCCTGAAGGGCTTTTCCAACTTCAATGTTTCTGTGTTTCTGTGTGAGCTGACAAGCTCTGCTTTCATGAGACCCCACCTGGAGTACTGCATCCAGATCAGGTGCCCCCAGCACAGGGGGGACATGGAGCTGCTGGATCAGATCCAGAGGAAGACACAAAGATGATCAAAGGCGTGGCGCACCTCACCTACAGGCACAGGCTGAGGAAAGAAGGCTTTGGGGATCATAGGATGTTAGGGGTTGGAAGGGACTCAAAGAGATCATCAAGTCCAAACCCCCTGCCAGAGCAGGACAATCCTATCTAACACAGATCACAGAGGAACACATCCAGACAGACCTTGGAAGTCTCCAGAGGAGGAGACTCCACAACCTCTCTGGGGAGCCTGTTCCAGTGCTCTGTGACCCTCACAGTAAAGAAGTTCCCCCTTGTGTTGAGGCACAATCTCTTGTGCTGCAACTTGTACCCATTGCTCCTTGTCCTATTCCAGGGAGCAGTGAGCAGAGCCTGTCCCCACTCTCCTGGCAGCCCTCAGATACTTATAAACATTTATCAAATCCCCTCTAAGTCTTCTCTTCTCCAGACTAAGCAGCCTCAGGTCCCTCAGTCTCTCTTCCTAAGCCATGCCCTCCAGTCCCCTCATCATCCTCATAGCCCTCTGCTGGACCCTCTCCAGCAGATCCTTGTCCCTCTTCAACTGGGGAGCCCAAAACTGAACACAGTACTCAAGATGAGGTCTCAGCAGGCCAGAGTAGAGGGGGAGTAGAACCTGCTTTGATCTGCTGGACACTCTGCTCCTAATACACCCCAGGATCCCATTGGCCTTCTTGGAATACCTTAGAGCAGCCTTACAGTGCTTGAAAGGGACCTACACGAAAGCCAGGGTCTTTTACAGGGGCTTCTCCTGATGGGACAAGAGAAAATGGATTGAAGCTTGGGGAGGGCAGACTGAGACTGAAGATTAGGAAGAAATTCTTTACAGTGAGGGTGGTGAGACACTGGAGCAGGTTGCCTGGGGAGGCTGTGAGTGTCCCCTCCCTGAGGCGCTGAAATCCAGGTTAGGTGAGGCCTGAAGCGATCTCCTCTAGAGGAAGGTCTCCCTGCCCATGCTCGTGGGCTTGGAACTTGATGATATTTAAGGTCTCTTCCAACCTAAACCATTCCACAAATCTATGAATAGTGAAATTTGAGTCTTAGTTTCAGCTCTTCCACTTTCCCTGCCATACAGCCTCTAATGTAGTCTTCCTGAATGGGATTAACTCAAATAAGTAAACTGAAACACAGTATCAGGAAGAGTCCCATACCTGTGTGTAAACTTGCAATCCTAGACTGTCTTCTTCGTCAGTTGATGAAAATGAGCCTTCTAGATCCTATCTGAAACAGATTACAGCATCTGGAAGTGACTAATTCATCCCATTGACTGTAAGGCAGACTACACAGAGACACTTAACTTAGAAATACATAAACCAGACTAATTTAATTCTACCCTTTATTCCTCACTCTCTGTACCACCTGTCCTACTTCTAAACTTCAAAGTAAATTCTGTTGTTATGTATACATAACAGCCCAGAGGGTTCACCAGAGCCTGGGCTGCATCAGAAGTGTGGCCAGCAGGTCAAGGGAGGTGATTCTGCTCCTCTACTCTGCTCTGGTGAGCCCCCACCTGGGGTACTGCATCCAATTATAGAGCCCCTTTTACAAGAGGGATGTGGATGTCCTGGAGCATGTCCAGAGAAGGGCCACTGGATGCTCAGAGGGCTGCAGCAGCTCTGCTATCAGGACAGACTGAGGGAGTTGGGGCTGTTGAGTCTGGAGAAGAGGAGGCTCCCAGGTGACCTTCTTGTGGCCTTCCAGGATCTGAAGGGGGCCTACAAAAAAGCTGGAGAGGGACTTTTTAGGCTGTCAGGGAGTGACAGGACTGGGGGGAATGGAGCAGAGCTGGAGATGGGTAGGTTCAGAGTGGACATGAGGAGGAAGTTGTTGAGCATGAGAGTGGTGAGAGCCTGGCATGGGTTGTACAGGGAGGTGGTTGAGGCCCCATGGCTGGAGGGGTTTTAAGTCCAGGCTGGCTGAGGCTGTGGGCAGCCTGCTCTAGAGTAGGGTGTCCCTGGGCATGGCAGGGGGGTTGGAACTAGAATGATCCTTGTGGTCTGACTGATTCTATGTTTCTATGATTCCACAATGCCTAATTTAAGTATGTGTTACTTTATGTATAGCCTCCAAAGGCTGATCTCTAGGCTTTTTTTTTTGAAGTCTACCATGATGCACCATCCACCCTGGAGTAATTTAGAACAAACATCCTACTGTGGAGCTACAGAGAAAGAAAATGACAAAGCCATTTCAGGGAAAAAAAAAAAAAGCTTATTTGTGGTTCCTAAAATATTGAGAAACAGTTCTCTCTCAATTGAAATGTTTACCCCAATACCTTAGATATTAGTTATATAGCTGGAAATATTCTTTTCTGAACATAAATGTATTTAAATGAAAGAAGAAAAATGGTGAGTTGGTTTCTAAAGCATTTACATTTCAGAAGCAGGTTAGAAAGTCTTTATCCACACACAGAGCAGAGCTTTCAAGAGACACGAAGCCATCCATCCATAGGGACATGATGGGCAGAGGAAAGTTTTATTTTCCTAGTAGGAATTTGGAGGGTTTTGTTTGTTTGTTTTCAAGATTTTCAGTAATCCACTTTCTATGTGGCCAGGAATCTACCTTTCTTCAATTTAGAAACTGTAAGTGTGTTTTGAGGGGTGCTGGATATGGGAAAGATCTTGGAAGATTCGCCTCAAAGCTCTGGCTAGCACCTTCCTGTCTGAACCCACGATGCTCACCAAAGTCAGTAGAATATATTTTAGAGTAGAAGCTAAAAAACAACAAAGAAAAGGCTGCAAGATGTGAGAACGAAATGTCTTAGTTCGACTACTCCTTTAGTTTCCTGAGTCTACCTTCAGCTGAGTCCATGATGTGACAATTTTACAGCTTTCCAATGAATCTTATAATCATAGAATCAACCAGGTTGGAAGAGACCTCCAACATCATCCAGTCCAATCTAGCACCCAGCCCTGCCCAATCAACCAGACCATGGCACTAAGTGCCTCAGCCAGGCTTTGCTTGAACACCTCCAGGGATGATGACTCCACCACCTCCCTGGGCAGCCCATTCCAATGCCAATCACTCTCTCTGTCAACAACTTCCTCAGAACATCCAGCCTAGACCTCCCATGGCACAGCTTGAGATTGTGTCCCCTTGTTCTGCTGCTGGTTGCCTGGCAGAAGAGACCAACCCCCATCTGGCTACAACCTCCCTTCAGGGAGTTGTAGACAGCAACCAGGTCACCCCTGAGCCTCCTCTTCTTCAGGTTAAACACCTCCAGCTCCCTCAGCCTCTCCTCATAGGGTTTGTGCTCCAGGCCCTTCACCAGACTTGTTGCCCTTCTCTGGAGCACAGCCTCAATGGATAAGAAGACTGCAGCAGTGTGAGATACACACTGTGCCTAGCTGAAATATTTTGGTGAGAAGAATTAGATGATAGGCTGTGAAAAGGAAACAGTGGTGATGGCTACTGCACTCATAGGCCTGCTGAGATGTATGAGAACAAGAACACAAACATAGGTAACAGAATTTGCTCTCTGGCTTTTTGGGCTGCACTTCTCTCTCTAACCTAACTTGCTGCCTGATGAATCCTTCTGCTCCCTAATCCCCCAGGCCGACCCTCTGAACTCACCTTGTATGTAAGGCAAAGTCTGGGGTAAGGTATGGGAAGAAGGTGGAAAGGTGGTTGGGAGCTCCTCCTGGGGACTCAGGTTTCTGGGAGGGCTGTTGTGTTTCTGCATTATTTTTAACTTATATATTTCTGTCTGTAGCTGTATCTGTTGTAAATATCTACTTGTATATTGCGCTAAGCTTTAAGTATAAAGTTTCATTCAACTTCCAGCTCTGCTGAGCTGAGTCTGGGTGATCTTTGTTAAGTGCCGGGGGGGAGGTAGGTAACACCCAAACCATCACACACAGAGAAACTGATTGTATAAAGCACTCAGTGTAGCACACATTACATATACAAGAGCATGCAAGAATTTCTGTTTTGTTCTACATCACTGCTCAGAAGTCCTTTAGGTGTATGAAAAATCTTCATCCCTCTGCCCTGGGACAAATACAGATGAAATATTTTTGTCCAACTATTACCTTGTATTTCCTGTACGGTGGTTTGGGTGTTCCCTGCCCCCCCACACTTTGGAAATCACCCAGACTAGACTCAGCCAGCTCTGGAAATTTGAATGAAGCTTATATTTACAGCTTAGCTCAATGTACAAGCAGATATTTACAGTATATACAGCTATAGACAGAAATACACACGGTAACAAGGAAACACAACAGCCCTCCCAGAAAGCTGAGTCCCCAGGAGGGGCTCCCAGCTGCCCTTCCACCTTCTCCCACTCTCCTACCTTACCCCAGATGTTGCCTTGCCCTCCAAAGAAGAATGGTGGGTTGGACAGGGTGGTTAGGAAACAAGTGGATTAATCAGAGAGACAGAGAGTGAGGTTAGAGAGAAAAATGCAGCCCAGAGATCAGGCAGTATTCGAACTGCCTTATCTATGTTTATATGTTCAAGGCAAGGTTGGATGTGGCACTTGGTGCCATGGTCTAGCCTTGGGCACTGTGGTAAAGGGTTGGACTTGATGATCTGTGAGGTCTCTTCCAACCTTGGTGATACTGTGATACTGTGATACTGTGATACTATTGTTCTTATGCATCTCAGCAAGTCTATGAGTGAAGCAGACATCACCCTTGTTTCTCTTTCACAGCCTGTGATCTATCCTTCTCACCAAAACATTCTAGCTAGCTTCAAACTAGCACATTTCTGTGAAGAATAATAGAGGGGCCATACAGGAGATGTAGATTATGTGTCAAGCTGAACATCTGTGTAACTTCTTGCAGTGAAAAGAACTGCAATTCCATTGCAAATATTCACTTAAGACTAAAAATTCTCAACTAACATGCAATATGACTTAAAAAGTAGCCCTAGGAACAATGTGGGTTTGATTGACTGTCACAGAATCAGTCAGTGTTGGAAGGGACCACAAGGATCATCTAGTTCCAACCCCCACTGCTATGCCCAGGGACACCCTACCCTAGGAGCAGGCTGCCCACAGCCTCAGCCAGCCTGGCCTTAAACACCTCCAGCCATGGGGCCTCAACCACCTCCCTGGGCAACCCATGCCAGGCTCTCACCACTCTCATGCTCAACAACTTCCTCCTCACGTCCAGTCTGAATTTCCCCACCTCCAGCTTTACTCCATTCCCCCTAGACCTGTCACTACCTGATAGCCTAAAAAGCCTGTATCATAAATGATACAGCTTGTATTAGGTTAAGTAGCAACTTGCATTATCCTTGATCCAATAACCAGGAAGTTTTTTGACAGAATAATTCATTAATTTAAGGCAACCTCATATCTCATCCAACCTTTTGTTCAGCCTCCAACAACATTACAGGTATGCCTCTAGTACAACATGCAAATTTTATCTTGCTCACTTGAATCTGCCTTTTACACAGCTTAAAAACAGATGGCCATTCTTTTTCTCTTAAACCTTGTATTGAGTTTATTTTCCCAATGCTGTTTGCACAAGTCAACTTATCATCAGAATCCACTTACTCTCTGTCAAGGACTTCCTCCTAACATCCAGCCTAGACCTCCCCCAGCACAACTTGAGACTGTGTCCCCTTCTTCTGTTGCTGCTTGCCTGGCAGAAGAGACCAACCCCCACCTGGCTACAGCCTCCCTTCAGGGAATTGTAGACAACAATGAGATCAGCCCTGAGCCTCCTCTTCTCCAGCTTCCTCAGCCTCTCCTCACAGGGCTCCTCACAGGCCCCTCTCCAGCTTCACCACTCTTCTCTGTACATGTTCCAGTATCTCAACATCTCTCTCAAATTGAGGACCCCAGAACTGGACACAGGACTCATAAAATCATAGAATCAACCAGGTTGGAAAAAATCCTCCAAAATCATCCAGTCCATCCTAGCACCCAGCCCTATCCAATCGACTGGACCATGGCACTAAGTGCCTCATCCAGTCTACCTCTGGTCCTGCCCAAGATGGTTACTGAGAAATGACTGCAGCTGATTTTATTAGTTACTTCTTCATAGCAAAGTGAATATGGACATAGTTTAAAAGTTTTAGTTTTGAGTGGACTGCGATGAGTGAAAGTAAACTTAGCATAAACCATTTCTAGCAGCAGTTTAGAAAAGAGTGAAGGCTATAAAAATGAAGTACTTTGGAAAAGCTATAAAACCTCACAGTCTTGTAATAGAATAACATGATTTGCCAGGAGAACATTAATTCAAACCAATATTGGCTTTTAGTTTAGTAGAAGGCACTCTAATCATACTTGATGTTATTTAGAAGTATTAATGGGAAGAAAGATGATGATAAGGTTCATTGAGATCTCCCACTGAGTGATTTCAATAGGATTTTCAAGCTGGTTAACACAGTCTCGTTAGATAGTGATTGTTTGCAGGGCCAAAAATATACTTTAATATTCAAAGTGCCTAAAGCCATAAAGAAAATAAGATCTGGGTTATAGAAGTTGTGTGAGCGTTGCAAACTTTTCAAAGCAAAAGGCCAGCACAAACCAGCAAATCGAATCTCATTGTCCCTTCTGTTTGTAACCTGCTCCATGATGTGGATTGGTGTGTGAGAACAAATTCTTATATTCTAAATACCAACTCCCTGTCCCAAAGGCATTACCTTTCCTGGGCAACTTCATACTGCTTCAATGGCATCCTGGCCTATACCAGGAACAGTGTGGCCAGTAGGACAAGGGAGATTATTCTGGCCCTGTACTCAGCACTGCTCAGGCCACACCTTGAGGCCTGTGTCAAATTCTGGGCACCTCAATTCAAGAGAGATGTTGAGGTGCTGGAAAGTGCCCTGTGAAGGGTGATGAAGCTGGTGAGAGGCCTGGAACACAAACCCTATGAGGAAAGGCTGAGGGAGTTGTGGGTGTGCAGCCTGGAGAAGAGGAGGTTCAGGGCTGACCTCATTGCTGTCTACAACTACCTGAAGGGAGGCTGTAGCCAGGTGGGGTTGGTCTCTTCTGCCAGGCAGCCAGCAACAGAACAAGGGGGCACAGTCTCAAGTTGTGCCAGGGGAAGTCTAGGCTGGATGTTAGGATGAAGTTGTTCACAGAGAAGCGATTTACCACTGGAATGGGCTGCCCAGAGGGGTGGTGGTGTCACTGTACCTGGAGGTGTTCAAGCAAAGCCTGGATGAGGCACTTAGTGCCATGGTCTAGTTGATTGGATAGGGCTGGGTGCTAGGTTGGCCTGGATGATGTTGGAAGTCTCTTCCAACCTGGTTGATTCTATGATTCTAAGGAACTCTGCCACAAGTCACTGCAGATTCAGACAAAAGTCAATCACCATTGAAACCTGCACAGTGTTATCAAACTCATCAGTGGTGTTCCCCAGGGATCAGTACTGGGGCCAGTTTTGTTCAATATCTTTACCAACAACCTGGGTGAAGGCATTGAGTACACCCTCAGAAAGTTTGCTGATGATATGAAAACTGGGATGGGGGTGGAAATGGATGGCTGACACCCTTCAGGCTGTGCTGCCATCCAAATAGATCTGGACAGGTCGAGCTGGACAAGGGCTAACCACATCAAGTTCAATAAGGACAAGTGCAGGGTGTTGTGAAGGAGTAACAGCAGACACCAGTACAGGTTGGGGGCCACCCTGATGGAAAGCAGTTCAGTGGAGAAACACCCTGGAGTGCTGGTGGACAGCAAGTTCTGCATGGGACAGCAATGTGCCCTTGAGGCCAAGAGAGCCAATGGCATCCTGGGGTGAAGTAAGAAAAATGTGTCCAGCAGATCTAGAGAGGTTCTTCTCCCCCTCTACTCTGCCCTAGCGAGAATACATCCGGAATACTGTGTCAAATTTTGGGCTCTCAGGTTCAAGAGAGATCTCCAGTGGAGAGCCACAAGAATGACTGGGGAACATGACCACCTCCCCTGTGAAGAGGGACTGAGAAACCTGGGCCTGTTTAGTCTGGAGAAGAGAAGACTGAGAGGGGATCTGATCAATGTGTATCAATATCTGAGGGGTGGGTGTCAAGTGGATAGGGCCAAATTCTTTTTGGTGGTCATCAGCAATAAGATGAGGAGCAATGGGTACAAATTGGAACATAGAAGGTTTTGTCTCAATGTGAGGAGAAATTTTACAGTGAGGGTGAGAGCGCCCTGGAACAGGCTGCTCAGAGAGGTTGTGAAGTCATAGAATCATAGCATCAACCAAGTTGGAAGAGACCTCCAAGATCATCCAGTCCAACCTAGCACCCATCCCTGTCCAATCAACTAGACCATGGCACTAAGTATCTCATCCAGGCTTTTCTCAAACACAACTGATTCCAGTTCTGGGGGCCCATTGAAAGAAGGATGTAAACATGGTGGAGCATGTCCAGAGAAGGGCCACTGGGTGGTCAGATGGCTGGAGCAGCTCTGCCATGAGGACAGACTGAGGGAGTTGGGGCTGTTCAGTCTTGAGAAGAGGAGGCTCCCAGGTGACCTCCTTGTGGCCTTCCAGGATCTGAAGGGGGCTTACAGAAAAGCTGGGGAGGGGCTTTTTAGGCTGTCAGGGAGTGACAGGACTGGGGGGAATGGAGTAAAGCTGGAGATGGGTAGGTTCAGAGTGGAGGTGAGGAGGAAGGTGTTCAGAATGAGAGTGGTAAGAGCCTGGCATGGGTTGCCCAGAGAAGTGGTTGAGACCCCATGGCTGGAGGTATTCAAGGCCAGGCTGGCTGAGGCTGTGGGCAGCCTGCTCTAGGGTAGGGTGTCCCTGCCCATAGAAGGGGAGTTGGAGCTAGATGATCCTTGTGGTCCCTTCCAACCCTGACTGATTCTATGATTCAATGACCTCAAGGAACAACAACTCCACCACCTCCCTGGACAGCCCATTCCAATGGTGAATCACTCTCTCTGTGAAGAACTTCCTCTTAACAGACTTTCAGAACCTGCCTGTATGCTTTCCAGAGTGCTCTACCCTAGGGAATCCTGCTTTGGCAGGAGGGTTGGAGTCGATGATGTCCAAAGGTCCCTTCCAATCTCTAACATTCTGCAATTCTATGAGACCTGGGAACGAAGTGTTAATAACACTTAAGTTTCTGGGTTTATCTGTGCCTACAGAGGTACCAAAAAGGATAAGCATGTTAACTCTGAATGTTTGGAGTGCAGAGCAAGATGCAAATCCCTTTAAGACCTGACTTGTAGATGGAGCCTGATCGAAACCTAAGCACTGGGAAATTTTCCACTCTAGTTTAACGGCTTTGATGCCAGGCACAAATTACTGATAAGAGACAGTTGCAATATATCTGTTGAGGGTTATTGTTTCTGTAATTGACAAAGGGCTGGATTTTGGTGTGTTGATTTTTTTTTTTTTTTTAATGCATTGCTTAACTTTGCCTCCTCAATTTTTCATCATGCATTAGCTGTGTCAGTCGAAAAAACACATCCGTGTTTACATAAAGTGTGTAATCTTTGTGCATCTGCAATTACCTGCCCGTGACACCTAACTTGTAAAGGATAAGTATGAAAGAATAAATACTAAGTGATAAATTGCTAACTAATAAATGCTATCTTATTCCTCTCAGACTGAAATGGAACTCTGAGATTTTAATTGATTTTGTTACCCCTATGGGATCAGAATTTTTTCAGACAGTGTCACAAAGTGTATCTCCTTTGCACCGCTTTGCTCTGTACTGCCATTGACTATGTTTTCATTAGCATGTGGTGAACTTATCATAGGACTGGTTGGTGAAGCATAATTTTCATTGATGAGAACTTAATGCCTGATTGGTATCTGGGAGCTTAACCTTGGTGTGGGTACAGAACATCCATGAGAGGAATTAACCATGGGAATGTGCTGCTTGTGGAGGTGATGGAGTCATTGTATCTGGAGGTGTTTAAAAGGAGACTGGATGAGGCACCTAGTGCCACGATTTAGTTAATTAGAAGGTGTTAGGTGATAGGTTGGACTCCAATATCTCAAAGGTCTTTTCAACTTCTTTAATTCTGTGATTCTGTGAAGTTTCATCTACAATCAAGGCAGACAGTGCAGTGTGGGAATTCAAATCCCACCAGTGGTGGGGGGACAAGTAGGAGAGTCCCTTAAAAATGTCTCACTTCTTTCTGAATGAAAGGGCTTATGGAAAGCTGCATGTTGTCTTTGTAGCACTCATGCTAAATGGATTACTGCAGAGCATTCCACTAGCATGAATTCAACACTTCTCATTTGACTTACAGACACCCCAGAGAGATTGTGGAGTCTCCTCCAGAGACTTCCAAGCACTGTCTGCTTGTGTTCCAATGAGGCTTGCACTAGATTCTATGGTCCTGCTCTGGCAGGTGGGTTGAACTGGATGATCTCCAGAGGTCCTTCCCAACCCCTAACATGCTATCATCCTATGATCCTGTGATCCTGTGAACTTTTACACAAATTGGCTCAGAAAAACTGAATCTCTAGGAATGAAGTAAGGGGAGGAGTAACAAGGAGCATACATCATGCTCTCCACCAGAGAGTGTGGAAACAGCTGGTTTCATTTGCAAATGGATGGAGCTTTCCAAATAAAGGAGAGAAGTCATCTATAAGGCTTAGAAAATTATTCTAACCTCAGCTGGCCTGTACTAGTGGCAGAGGTTTAAACTGAATTCTGGCAACAAAGATCAGTCAGGTTGTGCTGTAGTTCAACATCTGCCCACAGACAAATCACTTAAACATTTTTTTTTTTAAGCCATAATGGTACTGGAATGTGGTCAGTGTTAAATTCATAGTAAGCTCCCAAATTCAAAAATTTGAAATGCTTATGCAACTTCATTCTACCATCAAAAGCAAAGATAAACTAGGCCATTAATAGTGAAGAGCAGTGGAGAGCCGAAAACTTGTGTTTCTTTCTTTAAAGCCTGTCCTGTGTTAGGGTGGATCTCTCCCCCGGTAGAATAAACTCACCACAACACGGATTTTTTTTGAAAGTCAGGGGAAGATGAAATTGTATTTCTTATAGTGTAAGTATAACGGTATAAAGACTCATAGAGTCATAGAATCAACCAGGTTGGAAGAGACCTCCAACATCATCCAGGCCAACCTAGAACCCAGCCCTAACCAGTCATCTAGACTATGGCACTAAGTTCCTCAGCCAGGCCTTGCTTCAACACCTCCAGGCATGACAACTCCACCACCAACCTGGGCAGCCCATTCCAATGCCAATCACTCTCTCTGACAACAACTTCCTCCTAACATCCAGCCTAGACATCCCCTGGCACAGCTTGAGACTGTGTCCCCTTCTTCTGTTGCTGGCTGCCTGGCAGAAGAGACCAACCCCACCTGGCTACAACCTCCCTTCAGGTAGTTGTAGACAGCACTGAGGTCAGCCCTGAAACTCCTTTTCTCCAGGCTGCACACCCCCAGCTCCCTCAGCCTCTCCTCACAGGGCTGTGCTCCGGGCCCCTCACCGGCTTCATTGCCCTTCTCTGGATACTTTCCAGCACCTCAACATTTCTCTTGAATTGAGGAGCCCAGAACTGGACACAGGCCTCAAGGTGTGGCCTGACCAGTGCTGAGTAATATAACAACCTTAAGGGAGATGGGGAAGGGGTCAAGCGGTGGCAAAGCAGCAAAAGCAGCAGCAGCCAAAACAGCAGCCGGGGAAGATAGCAGGCAGGCACAGCTCATCAGATAAAGTAGTCAAAGCACTCCTAGGCCAACAAAAAAAAAATAGATGCTTATGTATTGCTTAGTCAAAGAGAGAAGTTAAGCAGGGATTTGACAGCTCAAAACTTCTGAGGAGGAGCATTCTTAATTTTCCCCCAACACTGAGCATTATCTTCATTAAAATTTAAACAGGAAGATTATGTTCCTGCAGGTTCTGTGTGGAACAAAGTCTTTGATATTTGTACATCAAATTCAGGAGACAATTTTCCATCTGAGTTTGGAAGGCACTAAGCTAAAAAAAAATGTCACCCCAGTAAATTAATCAGGGTTGTATGTTTAAAAAAAGCACTTGATTAAAAAAAATTCACATTCCCAGATTTTTCAACTTCATGAAAGTGTTCTAGGCAGGAAATAATTACCTATTTCATCCTCTAGCTCCCATGGACCAAAAATAATTCAAACTGATTAAATCCCTTTTGCCATCAGCGTCTGAAAATAAACCACCAATAAAACCCCAGTAGTAACTAATTACTGACATTTTCATTCAAAGTTCTCTGCTGTTTTACTTGTCAAGTTAACATTCACCATGGCTATTGGTCACTGAGATAATTCTTGCCTATGTCTGCACAACTACAAGTCCAAACTTGGTGCAAAGCTACTGCTTGCTCCCAAAGTCGTGTTTCACAGGAGTTGCGTAGCAGTGCTGTTGGAAGAAGAAGGAAGGCTTTACTTAACCAGATTTTTCCATAGTTTATCTCTTTCTTTTCTTTCATTACCTCAGAAGTGTTTAAGATACTTTTTTTTTTTTGCACCATGTTTTCCAAGTACTCCTCTGAATATTTAGGTTTATCAGATACTCACCCACAAACTACTTTAGCTGCTGGTAATGTTCCTAATGCTCCAAAAATACCTTGTGCATAGCCTCTATGATTCCTGCTTTACTGCAGGTGAAAAACTGAAAACTAAACAAATGCAGATAGGTATCAAGCAGGCTTAAAAGGTCTCCAGCAAATATTTCAAGTAGCTATCTTCACTTTAACAGTATTTCTGATAGAGGCTATGCTGACAGCATTTTAGCAATATGATACAATTAACATCCAAATGGATTTTTCATCTATTGAATCATAGAATCAGTCAAGGTTGGAAGGGACCACAAGGATCATCTAATTCCAACCCCCCTGCCATGCCCAGGGACACCCTACCCTAGAGCAGGCTGCACACAGCCTCAGCCAGCCTGGACTTAAACACCTCCAGCCATGGGGCCTCAACCATCTCCCTGGCCAACCCATGCCAGGCTCTCACCACTCTCATGCTCAACAACTTCCTCCTCACCTCCACTCTGAACCTACCCATCTCCAGCTTTGCTCCATTCCCCCTAGTCCTGGCACTCCCTGACAGCCTAAAAAGTCCCTCCCCAGCACTTTTGTAGGCCCCCTTCAGATCCTGGAAGGCCACAAGAAGGTCATCTTGGAGCCTCTTCTTCTCCAGACTGAGCAGCCCCAACTCTTTCAGTCTGTCCTGATAGGAGAGCTGCTCCAGCCCTCTGAGCATCCTCGTGGCCCTTCTCTGGACACACTCCAGCATCTCTACATCCCTCCTGTCATAGTGGCTCCAGAACTGGACACAGTACTCCAGGTGGGGTCTCAGCAGAGCAGTGAATTTCAATCTGTGCTGTTTTCAGTCAAAGAGAAACCCAACTTGTCTATGTCCTATGTCTACATATTAATTAAAATGTTTTTTTGAAAATGAATATTTCTTAGCCTAAAGGCTAAGTGACAGGATGTGGTTTACCCCCAAGCCAGCTCAGCTTAGGACTTGTTACATTTTTAAATACTAGTGTCTTAATTCTAAATCATACATATTCTGTTTTTCCAAGGGAATTCCAAAGTACCTCCCAAAAGGGCGATGAACAAAGCATAAGAGGAAAATTTAATTCAGTTTGTTGCATTGCTGTCTACAACTACCTGAAGGGAGACTGTAGCCAGGTGGGGGTTGGTCTTTTCTGCCAGGCAGCCAGCAACAGAATAAGGGGACACAGTCTCAAGTTGTGCTGGGGGAGGTCTAGGATGGATGTTAAGAGGAAGTTGGCAGAGAGAGTGATTGGCATTGGAATGAGCTGCCCAGGTAGGTGGTGGAGTCACCGTCTCTGGAGGTGTTGAAGCAAAGCCTGGATGAGGCACTTAGCACCATTATCTGGTTGACTGGCCAGGTCTGGGTGCTAGGTTGGCCTGGGTGATCTTGGAGATCTCTTCCAACCTGGTTGATTCTATGATAATCTGAAGTTCAGAATGTTTTTTTCTCTTCTTGCTTGCCTGCTTTTCCCACTCTTTCTCCTTTCTGGCCTTGCCTCCTCTGTGCTAACCATTTGTTCAGGCTATTGTTTAAAGCTGGGAGAGGGGAAGAGATAATATTAAAACTGGGAGCAGGGAAAAGATAATATTGTCTTAGCTGGCAGCAGCTCTCTGGACTTGTGTCCAGAGGGATCTGAGTTTGTCCAGAGGCATCCCGAGGCTTTGTTCTGGAGAGTTCCCTGGATTTTTGACTAGTTGTAAGTGTGTAGATGTACTTATATATGTTTATTACTTCTTACATTTATCCCACATTGTAAATAATTATTTCATTTTACTTCCCAAAATTCTGAGTAGTGTGATAATTCACCTCTGGGGATAAATGCCAGACTCCAAGTGGTGTAAACCCAACCACAGTACTGCTCTGCAGTCTTTTCTTCTCTGCATCAAAGCCAGGCAGCCCAAAGCTACATAAAAGAAACTATTCAATAAACTCTCACATTTACCTCATTCAACCTTACAAACTTCCTGTTTCCAGGAATATGCTGTTATGCTTTGCCTATTTCAACCTCGAGTTTGTTGAAAACTCTTTTCTCCTCCTCTCTTCTAAAGACAGCTTAAAAATACAGAACATGTTCTTGTTTTAAAACAGTCCTCCTTTAAGACAGATCCATAAAGCCTCTGATGACAAACAGTATTTCATCATCATTCATCACGTATGGAGGCTGACCACGGAAACCTGTAGTTTCATGCCTGGAAAATATTGTTAAGGCACTTGCTGGAGTCAAAATACGTTCCCCAAAGTATAGGCATCACCAATGACCTCAGAGGATGAAAAGTGAGGAAAGATCTAAGACATAAAAAAATAGGAGAAGATGCACTTATGCACCTATCTTCAAAAAGTTCTCGTAGCTGCTTGTCTGAAACAGCCCAGAAGAGCTGGCAGTGTATAATAAACGTGGAGATTTTTTATCCTGCTTCTCAGAAGATAAACTTTTCAATTGACAGAGACTTACTATAGGTATAATTCAAAAGTACAAGTGCCCCCATCATTAAAATCAGCAGCCACATAGACGAATTCGGTGTTTAGTGTTACATTACATAGCCCTGATGAATGAGATGAATCAGCTGCAATTACGCTACAAATATTTCATCAGTAAGACCTCCTCATATTTTAAATTCTATGTAGCTTGCTTGAAAACAAACAAACAAAATATTCAATATGCAATTTAAATACAATCGACCTATAATTAGGACTACAGGCAAAGCAGCAGTCTTAAAAAGGAACAAGATCTGTAACCGTTCATGTGGGTTTCTTAAGTGTCTTTCAGATGAGATCTGAAGAGGACTTTGCTTTGGATTACTCACCTCATGATCTAAGCTTCTTACTGTGATTTTACTAAACTGGAGTCTATTATTGATTCAAACAATGCAGTATTTGACCCTAGTTGAAGAGTAATGTGCTGCTAAGATATTTTTTCCTTTTATTTGTAGAGTCTAAAACTGTTAACACCAAAACTTGTATCTGAGTTCAAAGTGTCTTCTGTATCAGAAAAAAAAAAAGAAGTCAGTGATATTTACTGTGCTTTCTTTTACTTGAAACAATGCCTTTGGGGATTAAAGATTTGATGTGTGCTTAGTGTTTCATAGGGAAGAGTTGCAAGTTATTACATGTAATAACTTCCACCTAACAATAACAACAATAACAACAATAATAACAGTACAACATCACCATCAACAACAATAATAAACCAATATAATAACAACAACAACAACAATAATAAACCAATATAACAACAACAACAACAACAATAACAACACAAGCCTTGTGAGGAGAGGCTGAGGGAGCTGGGGTTGTTTAGTCTGGAGAAGAGGATGCTCAGGGTTGACCTCATTATAGGTGACCTACAACTACAGGGAGGTTGTAGTCAGGTGGGGTTTGGTCTCTGCTGCCCGGCAGCCAGCAACAGAACAGGGGGACACAGTTTCAAGCTGTGCCAGTCTGAATGTTAGGAGGAAGTTGTTGTCAGAGAGAGTGATTGGCATTGGAATGGGCTGCCCAGGGAGGTGGTGGAGTTACCATCCCTAGAGGTGTTCAAGCAAAGCCTGGATAAGGCACTTAGTGCCATGGTCTAGTTGACTGGTTAGGGCTGTGTGCTAGGTTGGACTGGATGATGTTGGAGGTCTCTTCCAACCTGGTTGATTCTATGATTCAGAACAAAGTCTGAAGTGGAGGCTCTGTCATGGCATATCTCAGCTAACAAGTGCATTTTTATGTTAACAACTACTCTTAGAGAGTAAGACACAGACCTCCAATATACCTAGGGCTGGAGAAAATGCATCAGTTTTGCTAGTCAAACACTTGAGGTAAAAATTCTGCCTCTGTGTAAGACTGCTGAGGTGGATGATATTTTTAACAGCATTTATAGTGTTGTTTCCAGCTGTAAAACATGAGGCCTTCAAAAGAGGACCACCATTTTTGTTTTGCTAGATCAGCTATTCAAGTACAAGGAAGGAAGTGGAAGAAGAGAAAATAGGTGACAGGTTGGACTGGATGACCTTGGAGGTCTCTTCCAACCTCTTGATTCTATGATTCTGTTATCATTCTGAACTTTGGGTTACTTCACCACTTCCAGATATGTTTGTTTCAAAAGGGAAAAGCATTTTGTAAGACATCAACAGAAAACGAGATAGCGAAAGTACATTAAGTAGTAAAATACCAAATCAGCTGTTGTGCTTTCTTCTCTGTGCACTGCAAATGTTAATGTAGGCTGCAGAGTAGCTTTTCTTTTTCTACTTACTTTATTTTTTTTTTAGTCATCTTTATGTTTGGATTAGCGTGGGTTGGATCCTGCTGCCAGATAAACTTCCTTCAAAAGTGCAGCTAGGTTTACTGCTAGAAATGAACTTTCCATGTTGGTAAATGCTTTATTTACATACAATATTACACTTCTGGTCATGTTAGAAAATAAGAATGGTGAAGATCCATCCAAGGGTGCTGAGGGAACTGGCAGATGAGCTGACCATGCCACTCTCCATCATTTATCAGCAGTCCTGGCTCACTGAAGAGGTCCCCAAAGACTGGAAGCTGCCAACGTGATTCCCATCCACAAGAAGGGCCAAAGGGAGGAGCCAGAAAACTACAAACCTGTCAGCCTGACCTCAGTGCCAGGCAAGGTCATGGAACAGGTCATCTTAAGTGCCATCACAAAGCACCTAGAGGATGGCCAAGGGATCAGGCCCAGCCAGCATGGGTTTAGGAAGGGCAGGTCCTGTCTCACCAACCTGATCTCCTTTTATGATCAGGTTTCCTGCCTGGTGAATGTGGGGCAGGCTGTGGATGTAGTCTACCTGGACTTCAACAAAGCCTTTGACACTGTCTGCCACAACAAGCTCCTGGCCAAGCTGGCAGCTTGTGGTTTGGACAGATTCACTCTGTCCTAGGTCAAGAACTGGCTGGAGGGCTGGGCCGAGAGAGTGGTGGTGAATGGTGCCACATCCAGTTGGCAGCTGTCACTAGTGGTGTGCCCCAAGGATCAGTGCTGAGCCCAGTCCTGTTCAATATCTTTATTGATGATCTGGAGCAGGGCATTGAGTCCAGCATCAGTAAGTTTGCAGATGACACCAAGCTAGGAGCAGGTGTGGATCTGTTGGAATGTAGGAGAGCCCTGCAGAGGGATCTGGACAGGCTGGATAGGTGGGCAGAGGCCAAGGGCATGAGACTGAACAAGGCCAAGTGCATTTTAACCACAACAACCCCAAGCAGCACTACAGGCTGGGGACAGAGTGGCTGGAGAGCAGCCAGGAAGAAAGGGAGCTGGGAGTACTGATAGATAGTAGCTGAAGATGAGCCAGCAGTGTGCCCAGGTGGCCAAGAGAGCCAATGGCATCCTGGCCTGAATCAGGAAGAGTGTGGCCAGTAGGACAAGGGAGGTTATTCTTCCTCTGTACTCAGCACTGGTCAGGCCACACCTTAAGTGCTGTGTCCAGCTCTGGGCTCCTCAATTCAAGAGAGATGTTGAGGTGCTGGAACATGTCCAGAGAAGGGCAACGAAGCTGGTGAGGGACCTGGAGCACAGCCCTGTGAGGAGAGGCTGAGGAAGCTGTGGGTGTGCAGCCTGGAGAAAAGGAGGCTCAGGACTGACCTCATTGCTGTCTACAACTACCTGAAGGGAGGCTGTAACCAGGTGTGGGTTGCTCTCTTCTGCCAGGTAACCAGCAACAGAAGAAGGGGACACAGTCTCAAGTTGTGTCAGAGGAGGTCTAGGCTGGATGTTAGGAGGAAGTTGTTGTCAGAGAGAGTGATTGGCATTGGAATGGGCTGCCCAGGGAGGTGGTGGAGCTGCCATCCCTGGAGGTGTTGAAGCAAAGCCTGGCTGAGGCACTTAGTTCCATGGTCTAGTTGATTGTTTAGGGCTGGGTGCTAGGTTGGCCTGGATGATCTTTGGAGGTCTCTTCCAACCTGCTTGATTCTATGATTCTAAGAAGTCATTTTAACTTCTGTAATTCCACAGCAACAAACTTCTGGAGAAGGGCAACATCTAAGCGCTCGCATCTAAGTACTTAGGCATTAAAGAAAGATTGTACAACCTAATATTGTAGACCTTCACTGTGAGTAGGATTTGGTATAGTGTTCTGAGCTAGATAAAAATGAAAAATGCAGACACCTGAGGCTAATTTTTCCTGTCTATATTTAATTTCATGTAAGCACAAATGTGCAGCTCATTACCTTGTTTCATTCTAAGCTTGAAGTACTTTTGATTCTCTACGTAGATATTCCTCATCCTGAAAGCTTTGTTTCTCTCTTCTAAAGGGGATCTTCACATTAGAAGATGCAGATACTGCATTGTCATCAAGATCCATCACAAGATGTTCTTGTGGTCACTGCCTTTTAACTAAGACAAAGCCATCAAGAAAGGGTTGTCATCAGTCCAGAAAAAAACCAATCTTGAATCATCTTCATCCTTCCCAACACAGCTGTGGCACTGCACACACACAATAAGGACAAGCTTTCTAAAGGTAACTACCCATTTAAGACGTGGATCCTCATCCTTAGATGCTAAGGAAACAGTTTCTTCTCTTTCAGTCTTACCTTTCCAAGTGTGAGTGGGCAGAAAAATCCCTTAGAGAAGGCAATGGAAACAATTTCACCATAGGGCAGCATAGATAAAATGCTGTGGCCCTACAGCGCCTGAGGATGGTGAACAAAGACCAGATAATGGCAACAGAGACTTCAGCAGATCTGGACCCAGTAAGAAACACACTTGATCTATCTAGGAAGTCCAGTCAGAAGCAAAATGAACCAAGGACATAGACAAGCTATAACATAAATGCAAAGTTCCCATACAAAAACCAAGATAGCCATAAGAAACCAAAGAAAAAGATGAAGACTACATCTTACACAGTACCTAGGGTAGGCTTAGGCTTAAAAGAGGTCCTGATTTGATGGGTAAATGGTGTGGGTGTGGGCTAGACAGAGGTCTAAGTGAGACACTAAAGGCTTTTTGATGCCCTGAGAAACGTGACTGAAATTATTTAATCTAATTTCTCTTAAATTATTTCTGATAGAAGTGACATATTAAGGTCTCATGCTCTCATTTACAGTTCTCATTAGTCATCCCATAATCACAGAATTAGCCAAGTTGGAAGAGACCTGCAACATCATCCAGTCCAACCTAGCACACAGCCCTAACCAGTCAACTAGACCATGGCACTAAGTGCCTCAGCCAGGCTTTTCTTGAACACCTCCAGGGATGGTGCCTCCACCACCTCCCTGAGCAGCCCATTCCAATGTCAATCACTCTCTGCCAACAACTTCCTCCTAACATCCAGCCTAGACCTCCCCCAGCACGACTTGAGAATGTGTCCATTTCATAGGATCATAGGATGTTAGGAGTTGGAAAGGACCCAAATTGATCATCGAGTGCAACCTCCCTGCCAGAGCAGGACAATCCTATCTAACACAGATCACAGTGGAACACATCCAGACAGACCTTGGAAGTCTCCAGACAAGGAGTCTCCACAACCTCTATGGGAAGCCTGTTCCAGTGCTCTGGGACCCTTGCAGTAAAGAAGTTCCCCTTTGTGTTGAGGCAGAACCTCTTTTGCTGCAACTTACACCCATTGCTCCTTGTCCTATCCCAGGGAGCAGTGAGCAGAGCCTGTCCCCCACTCCTGGCCAGCCCTCAGATACTTATAAACATTTATCAAATCCCCTCTCAGTCTTCTCTTCTCCAGACTAAACAGCCGCAGGTCCCTCAGCCTCTCCTCATAAGCCATGCCCTCCAGTTCCCTAATCATCCTTGTGGCCCTCTGCTGGACCCTCTCCATCAGATCCCTGTCCCTCTTCAAGTGGGAGCCCACAGCTGAACTCAGTACTCAAGATGAGGTCTCAGCAGGCCAGAGTAGAGGGGGAGTAGAACCTGCTTTGATCTGCTGGACACTCTTCCTAATATACCCCAGGATCCCATTGGCCTTCTTGACCACAAGGGCACATTGCTGTGCCATGGTTAATTTGGTATCCACCAGGACCCCCAGGTCCCTCTCCACAGGGCTGCTTTCCAGCAGGTCACCTCCCAGCCTGTACTGGTGCAGTTTATTATTCCTCCCCAGATGCAGGACTCTGCACTTGTCCTTGTTGAACTTCATCTGTTCCTCTGTGCCCAGCTCTCAGTCTGTCCAGGTCTCTCTAGATGGCCACACAGCTTTCAGCTGTATCAGCTAAGCCTCCCAGCTTGGTGTCATCAGCAAACTTGCTGAACAGACACTCTGTGCCCTCATCAATGTCATTGATGAAGATGTTGAACAGGACTGGCCCCAGCACTGATCTTTGCAGTCTCTTCTGACAGGATGGATTCAGTCATAATTATTGTTCACTTAGAATTGCCCTACAGTGGGTATGTCACACTGGAATTTATTTAGAGTCCAGTTTTCTCCATGTGACTGACTTCATCTCTTGGTATCTCTGTACTGAGAAAATAAAGTGGGAGGGGAAAATGGTTAATTAAAATAGCAGCTCCTTCGTTTTTTTACCTCCCTTTTTTTTTTCTTTGTTTAAATAGACAAAGTAACATCTGGCCACAACAGCTGATAGTGCTCTAATTTTTGGACAGATGTATTTCCCATGTAATTTTAAGTTCACAAAGACCAGATGCTTCCTGTGGTTGCTCTAACCAGTTTCTCCACATTCAGTATTCTGCAACCTGCTTTGAAGTAAGGCTTTTGTTCTTCTCTTGAAACTTCCATTATTTGTATTTATAAAGTTGCCAGGCAAAGCAAGAGCTACTATGGGCAAAACTGGATTAATTTTGACCACACCTAATTATTTTTTTTTTTAGAGTATTTTCCTTATGGCACTGTACCATTATCCTGCATGGCACATTTATCTTCTGTGTACATCCCTTTTCACAGAGGAAGTAAAGCCAAACTAAGTCAATATTCTCTGCAAACTCCTGCTAAAGTTAGAAAATAATTTGCCTTAGAGAGGTCTGTGCTCCCAGTTGCATTCATATTAGAATCATAGAATCACAGAATCAACAGAGATGGATCTGAGAAAATAAGAGCTGTACCAAGCAACCTGTATCAAAACTTTTCTGATTGTATACAAATTTGAACATATTTCAGAATCACAGAATCATGGAATCAACCAGGTTGGAAGAGACCTCCAAAGTCATCCAGGCCAACCTAGCACCCAGCCCTGGCCAATCAACTCAACCATGGCACTAAGTGCCTCATCCACTCTTTGCTTGAACACCTCCACGGACAGTGACTCCACCACCTCCCTGGGCAGCCCATTCTAATGGCAAATCACTCTCTCTGCCAACAACTTCCTCCTAACATTCAGACCAGACCTCCCCTGGCACAACTTGAGACTGTATCCCTTTGTTCTGTTGCTGGCTGCCTGGCAGAAGAGACCAAACCCCACTTGGCTACAGCCTCCCTGTAGTTGTAGGTCACCTACAATGAGGTCAACCCTGAGCATCCTCTTCTCCAGACTAAACACCTCCAGCTCCCTCAGCCTCTCCTCACAGGACTGTGTTCCAGGCCCCTCACCACCTTTCTTGCCCTTCTGTGGCCACATTCCAGTATCTCAACATCTCTCTTGAATTGTGGAGTGCAGAATTGGACACAGCACTCAAGGTGTGGCCTGACCAGTGCTGAGTACAGGGGAAGAATAACCTCCCTTGTCCTACTGGCCACACTGTTCCTGATGCAGGCCAGGATGCCATTGGCTCTCCTGGCCACCTGGGCACACTGCTGGCTCATCTTCAGCCTATTGAGGAATATTTGAGTGTATCTACATAACGGTTGGACTACTTCCCTGAATTGTGCTGGAAAACTGGAAGGCAGACTACAGGATTGAGTTCTGAAATTTCCTAGGCCAAATCTTGATCTTACAAAATGCTGAGCATGCTGTCAGTGATCCAGCACAATAATTAGGGCCAGCAATTACAGCAACAGTTTAGCCTCAAGGATGAGAGGGATGTCTCATTGGATTCAGCTGGACAGTTCCAATGTTTAGCTCTGAGTCCAAAAGTAGTTGCTCTGCTGCTGGAATGAGACCAGAGTGCTTAGCATATTGTTAGATAGGCACTTAAATGAGCCACAGATTGATCTTGTCTTCACATTTAGGGCTGTGCAACTCATTATTTTTCAGCATAGGCTGAAGTGATGACAGACAATTAAAGAGAGGTAATTGCAATGAACTCTGTGTGTTTCACATGTGATGGGACATAAGGAGGAGCTGAGTTCCCAAAGCCTGTTGCCAGAGCCCTGGCATAGAGGTGGTTAAGCCAGATAATGTCAGACCACACCCTTCTGAGTGAGAACAGCACATTCATACAAAGCTGCTTTGCCTGTACTGAAAGAAGAATTAAACTCAGCCTTTGGTCTGCACAGCAAAGGATGAAAAGATCAAACAATCTACTCTTTATGATTTTGTTTGTATGCTTTATTCAATTACTCATTTTGTCCAAGTAATGTAAGGCACGTGCACACTTGACTATTAAGATTTTGTCTGCCTGGACAGAGAATAGAGTAAGATCAACAGAGAACAGTTAAAACACCTCAAATTTTAGATATTTAACAGTCATACCTGGTGAATTATGCCTAATTAGAAGCATTTACAAAGAAATATATCTACACTGCTAATGGAGGCATTTGATTATTTAATCCCAGTAAGAAAAATATTTCACAGTATCGCAGTATCAGAGTATCATCAGGGTTGGAAGAGACCTCAGAGATCATCAAGTCCAACCCATTACCACAGAGCTCAAGGCTAGACCATGGCACCAAGTGCCACGTCCAACCTTGCCTTAAAGTGCCCCAGGGACGGCGACTCCACCACCTCCCCAGGCAGCCCATTCCAGTGTCCAATGACTCTCTCAGTGAAGAACTTTCTCCTCACCTCCAGCCTAAATTTCCCCTGGCGCAGCCTGAGGCTGTCTCCTCTCGTTCTGGTGCTGGCCACCTGAGAGAAGAGAGCAACCTCCTCCTGGCCACAACCACCCCTCAGGTAGTTGTAGACAGCAATAAGGTCACCCCTGAGCCTCCTCTTCTCCAGGCTAACCAATCCCAGCTCCCTCAGCCTCTCCTCGTAGGGCTGTGCTCAAGGCCTCTCACCAGCCTCGTCGCCCTTCTCTGGACACGCTCAAGCATCTCAATGTCCCTCCTAAACTGGGGGGCCCAGAACTGAACACAGGACTCAAGGTGTGGTCTAACCAGTGCAGAGTACAGGGGCAGAATGACCTCCCTGCTCCTGCTGACCACACCATTCCTGATGCAGGCCAGGATGCCACTGGCTCTCTTGGCCACCTGGGCACACTGCTGGCCCATGTTCAGGCAGGTATCAATCAGCACCCCCAGATCCCTCTCTGTCTGGCTGCTCTCCAGCCACTCCGACCCCAGCCTGTATCTCTGCATGGGGTTGTTGTGGCCAAAGTGCAGCACCCTGCACTTGGAGCTATTGAATGCCATCCCCTTGGACTCTGCCCATCTGTCCAGGCAGTCAAGGTCCTGCTGCAGAGCCCTTCTGCCCTCCAACCCAGCCACATCTGCCCCCAGCTTAGTGTCATCTGCAAACTTGCTGATGACTGACTCGATGCCCTCATCCAGATCATCTGTGAAGATGTTAAAGAGGATGGGGCCCAGCACTGATCCCTGAGGGACACCGCTAGTGACTGGCCACAAGCTGGATGTGGCACCATTCACCACCACTCTCTGGGTGGTGGCCTTTTCAGCCCTCCAATTTTTCTTCAAGCTGTATTTTTTTCTGCTACATCCAGCAATATCTTTAGTGCTTAAATGGATTATAGTGCACACAGCTAACTTGTGTGCCTGTGTACTTCATCCTGAGGGCTACAAAAATGATCAGGAGGCTGGAACACCTCTACTATGTGGACAAGCTGAGGGAGCTGGGGTTGTTCAGCTTGGAGGAGAGAAGGCTTTAGGGAGACCTAACAGTGCCCTTACTTGAAGGAGGCTGCAAGAAGGCTGCAGAGGGGGTGTTTTCAAAGGCTTATAGTGGTGAGACAAGGGTCAATAGTTTGAAATGAGAGAAGAGCAGATTTAGATTGGATGTCAGGAACAAGTTCCTTAGCATGAGGATGGTGGAATGCTGGAAGAGGTTGCTCAGGGATGCATTTGAGGCCCCATCTCTGGAGATCTACAAGGTCAGGCTCAACAAGATTCTGAGCAATCTGATCTAGTGGAGGATATCCCTGTTGACTGCAGGGCTCTCAGACTAGCTGACCTTTGAAGGTCCCTTCCAACCCAAACCATTCCATGACTTTTATGATTCTGTGGTATTTTTAATTTCCTGTTACCTCCTAGAGGAGACTGCTTATGTGTGTTGCTGTCTTCTTGGCTTGGAGGAAAGAAGTGTCTTATAATTTTAGTCAATTATTTCTGTGGATCTTAGGAACTATGTAGTTCAGGATATTCAGTGTCTAGCCAGGTCTCTGTTGGTTTCTGTGGACAGTACAAGACAGAATACTGAAAGCAAATTCCTAGTCGTAGCCATGGAAAAGATCTGGCTTCCCCCATGACAACTTTCCACTGACCTTTAAATACATTAAAGTGGTGTTCTCCAGGGCTCAGTCCTGCAGCCACTCCTGTTTAGTATCTTTATCAGTGGTCCTGACAACGAGATTGAGAGCGCACTCTCTAAGTCCACAGGACACCAAGTTAGGTGGAAGTGTTCATCTGCTGGAGATTAGAAAGACTCTTCAGAAGGACCTGGCTTTCCTCTCGTGCTCCAAGCGTCAGGGGCTCCTGAATACAGTCTCCAGCAGTATAGACAAAGAAGGCATTTACTAACTCTGCCTTCTTTGTGTCCTCTGTCACCAAGGCACTCATCTCATTCAGTAGAAGGCCTACATTGCCTCTAACATTAGCTTTTCCTGCAATTTATTTGAAGAAGTTCTTTTTGTTATCCTTGACCTCCTTTGCAAGGTTGAGTTCCACAGTAGAAGTGCTCCAGCCCCCTGATTATTTCCACGGCTCTCTTCTGAATCTGCTCTGTCAGGTCCATGTCCTTCCTGTACTGAGGACTCCAGAGCTGGATGCAGTACTTCATGTACTCACAAGGGCAGAGTAAAAGGACAGAATCATCTCTCTGAACCTGCTGCCAGTGCTGCTTTTGATGAAGCCCAGGCTTCCATTGGCCTTCTAGGCTGCAAGTGCAACACTGATCGTGTCCAGCATCATGTCCACCCCCAAGTCTTTTTCCTCTAGGCTGCTTTCTATCACCTCATCCCCCAGTCTGTATTGATAGTGAGGATCAAGAAAATGTTTTAGTTTCATTAGTAGAAAGTAATGTTTCTTCATAAAAATACATAAAGTCAAATTACAAAAAACAATCATAGAATCATAGAATCAACCAGATTGGAAGAGACCTCCAAGATCATAGAGGCCAACCTAGCACCCAGTCCTGGCCAATCAACTAGACCATGGCACTAAGTTCCCCTTCCAGGCTTTGCTTCAACACGTCCAGGGATGGCAATTCCACCACCTCCCTGGGCAGTCCATTCCAAAGCCAATCACTGTCTCTGTGAAGAACTTCCTCCTAACATCCAGCCTAGACCTCCCCTGGCACAATTTGAGACTGTGTCCCCTTCTTCTAGTACTGGTTGCCTGGGAGAAGACACCAACGCCCACCTGGCTACAGCCTCCCTTCAGGTAGTTGTAGACAGCAATGAGCTCTGCCCTGAGCCTCTTCTTCTGCAGGCTGCACACCCCCAGCTCCCTCAGCCTCTGCTCACAGGGCTGTGTTCCAGGCCTTTCACCAGCTTCATTGCCCTTCTCTGCACACATTCCAGCACCTCAACATCTCTCTTGAATTGAGGGGCCCGGAACTGGACACAGCACTCAAGGTGTGGTCTGACCAGTGCTGAGTACAGGGGCAGAATAACCTCCCTTGTCCTACTGGCCATACTGTTCCTGATCCAGGCTGGGATGCCATTGGCTCTCTTGGCTACCTGGGCACGCTGCTGGCTCATCTTTAGCTACTACCTACCAGTATCTCCAGGTCCCTTTCTTCCTAGCTGCTCTCCAGCCACTCTGTCCCCAACCTGTAGTGCTGCTTGGGGTTGTTGTGGCCAAAGTGTAGAACCCTGCACTTGGCCTTGTTAAATTTCATCCTAAACAACGTTCTTTATGCCAATGAGTCTGGCAATCCAGAAACCAGTAGAATTTGTGATTTTGTCTTTGCCAAACAACAGCAAGCAGAAAACGGTCTCCTGATGACTTCATGTTACGCAGCAAATTTTGTTGCACCAGAGATTCACATGATATCCCAACCTAGTGCTAACAGTCATCAGCTTTTTCAGGGATTTAGTTTTGTAGCCATTACATCTGATGATGAAAGCCAAGCAATGCAGGCAGTTGGAGTGAACTCAATTGTCCAGCAGTTGCACAAGAACATCATCCAGTTTACTGACGGCTGCAAAGTCAAGGAAGATATCGGAGTTGGATCTTACTCCATCTGCAAGAAAACACTCTTGCTTCAGTCATTAACAGAGGAACAATACTTTAAAGACAACCTAGTGTCAAGAATAGTATCTCTGTATCTTCCAACAATGTCTCACCTCTTTTCCCTTCCAGTTCCTTTGATGATGAAGCTATACTGAACATCATCACAAGATCAATCTCTTTGGAGAAGCTCACAGAAAACAAGGGAATGATGAGGTAACCACATTATGTAAAGCAGCCCAGAGAGGCTGTGGAGTCTCTGTTGTGGAGTGGAAAATGAATCGATGTGAGATGATATTTTATGAAAATATATAATTTATTAATGTTAATATTCTGAACTCCCACCACCCCCAGCCACTGAATTTCAATATCAATATTTGTTCCTTAACTTGGTTATGGAAGACATTCTAGGAATAACACCAAACAGAACTATTATTATCTAGCAAACATTCAAACAACAGAGAGAGAGAATCCCCACAGACAATATGCTGCCTGGAGTCAATATGCTGCTTGCTCACTAAATGGGCTAAAGTTCTTTCTGCTCTAGGGCAGAAGGCAATAGAGAATTACAGAGGCATTTAAGCATTTACTCTCATATTATTATTATTACCCACTCGTAGGGACTAGCCACAGTCCAGACCCAAATGTTTTCAGGGGGCTCTGTCTTGTTAATGCTGTGGTTGGGATCTCCCGACTTCAGGGGAAAGGACACAATCTCTGACCTTGTTCTCCTGGCTTCTTCTGGATGATCTATGTCCAGGGATTCTAAGCAGGACCTTCAGGTGCAGACATAGGATGTGTTGCAGTCTCAGCACGATGTCACGCTGGCCACACAGGCTGATCAGTGCAGACATCCAGGGTCTGCTCCTGATAACTTGCGGCAGTGGAGTGTACCAGGCAGTGATAGGGCAGTGGGCAAGCAATAGGGTGCACAGCTGCATGGGAGACTGAGCTCCGTAGAGAAAGACAGGCAATGCAGGCAAACAGCAGCAAGCAGTGAGCCAAATAATGAGAGCAGGCAAGCAAGCACACACTTTGTTTACCTGTGTACCTCCTATTTATCACATATGGGCCAAGATTAATAGCCCCTTGGACACCAGAGCAGCCAATCAGGATGGCAGTTAGCCAAGCACTTTAAGGCAAGGTTGGACGTGGCACTTGGTGCCATGGTCTAGCCTTGAGCTCTGTGGTAAAGGGTTGGACTCGATGATCTGTGAGGTCTCTTCCAACCCTGATGATACTATGATACTATGATACTATGATATTAGGCAGGTTCCACAGGCTTGCTTTTCCCTAATCTGGGAAGAGCATGGGCCTTGCACACGGTAGGCCATAAGCTAGGCGTGTGGGCTTACACAACCGTGTCGCTCAACTTAGGCCCTGGGCAGGCCAGACTTTATGGCGCCAGGCCCTTGGTGTCCATTTGCTAGGTAAACATGTAGAAGCCTATTTTGGGCCTATGGGCCCTCCACGGCAGTCTCCTTCTCTGGACACATTCCTGTGTGATCACCTGCCCTAGGTGATCCTGCTTTGGCAAGGGGATTTGACTCGATGTTCTCCAGAAGTAATTTCCAATCTCTACTGCTCTACATTTCTATGAACACCAAGTTTAAATACAGGTGTGTGATTTGGGATTTTTTTTGGAGATACTTTTTTTAATTTGCCTGTATTTATTGCTTTTCAAAAATAAATTACATATAATAATATATTACATCTATTATTAATAATAGATATAATATCTACGTAATAATACTATATTACATCTATTTATTATGGTTGTATGCACCATAGAGTAGAAATGGTCTTTTAAAAAATGGTATTTGGATAGTGTGAGAGTCTAAATCCTCTCCCTTGTCCAAATTAACAAAGATAAAGATTGCCACACTCAGCTGAGGTGCCTGGATAAAGGATCAGGGATGCATATCAACAGAGATACAGCACCTTTGTGGCCTTTCTGGACTCAGTCCAGCTGGAATGCCCAGGATATGTATGTCTTACATCAGCTAGAAAAGGCTTATGGAATATGTGTCTTCAGGGTATGAACAGATAAGTGGTGCAGGGAGTGTGCAGAGTAGCTCCCTAGTGCCACCAGACCCCCCACAAATTCATGAGAATGCACAGAAAGATTCCCTGGGGAGCTGCACGTGGACATCAATCTGAAAAATGGTATAAAAAGACCTGAGCAAGGCCTGCCAGGAAGAACACCTCCACCAGAACACCTCCACCAGAACACCTCCACCAGAACAACTGCCAAGAAGAAGAATTTGAGGAACAACTCCCACAGAACAAATCCAGAAGAAGAATTCCAGACAAACTCCACGGAAGAACATCCCTCAGCCACACACACATCCCTCTCTCTTCCTCCCCACTCAACTCCATCTGATGGTAATATAATCCCTGCTCTTTTATTTCCATGCTCTTCTCTTTTTCTCTGTTGTTCCCTCTCTCTTTCCTCTTCTCTCTTTCCCTCTGTTTTGTTCAACTTTACCCTTTAATAGTTTTGTGGTGATATCTGGTCTCATTTGCACCTTAATTTCACAACACAGAAATCTATAAGAACAGATCTTGCTCCTCCTTATTGATCTCTGTTTTCCAGACCTCAACAGACAGAAGGAGAACCACAGAAATCTTTCAGGCAGTTCAAATAATGTAACTATAAGAAACTGGGGTATAATGGAGCCAGCCTCTTCTTGGTAATGCCCAGTGACAGGACAAGAGGCAATGGGTGGAAGCTGAGGCATAGGAGGTTCCATGTGAACTTGAGGAAGAATTTTTCTGGTGTGAGGGTGACAGAGCACTGGAACAGGCTGCCCAGGGGGGTTGTGGAGTCTCCCTCTCTGGAATATTCAATAATCATCTGGATGAGTTCCAGTGTGATCTGCTCTAGGTGATCCTGCTCTGGCAGGGGGGCTGGGCCAGATGATCTTTTGATATCCCTTCCAGCTCCTGACACTATGATTCTATGATGCTGTGCTGGAATAGTTAGGCAAGCTAACTGCTTCTTCTTATCTGGCTAAGAACAGTATTTGGCATTGGAGGAAAGGGAATTCTTGGATTCATTAACACGGCCAGATGCAGCCATCCAAATGAAATAAATCAGAAATGCTTGTTAGAACTCATTGCAGTTTTAACAGGGTTTTCTAAAAATAAAAAGGGACATTTATGATGTAAATGGACCATCATTCTTTTGCATTCTGCTCTTTCTGTAAACAGAACCAGCACTAGGAAATTAGTCTGGAGACGAGGTGGCTCAGTGGTGATCTCATTGTTGTCTACAGATACCTGAAGGGAGCCTGTAGCCAGGTGGGGTTGGTCTCTTCTGCCAGGCAGCCAGCAACAGAAGAAGGGGACACAGTCTCGAGTTGTGCTGGGGGAGGTCTAGGCTGGATGTTAGGAGGAAGTTGTTGTCAGAGAGAGTGATTGGCATTGGAATGGGCTGCCCAGGGAGGTGGTGAAGTTGCCATCCCTGGAGGTGTTCAGTGTTGAAGAAAAGCCTGGATGAGGCACTTAGTGCCATGGTCTAGCTGATTGTCCAGAGCTGGGTGCTAGGTTGGCCTGGATGATCTTGAAGGTCTCTTCCAGCCTGATCAATTCTATGATTCTATGAAATTGAGGAGTGAGTGAGTTTCAAACCACTATGTTGCCAATACTTTAAATTGTAAGCAGAGGTGATGGTAACGAGCAAATGGAAAGGCTTTAACAAAATATTAAGGGGGTTATAAATATTTCATTACTTTTATTTCTTATTATATAAATGGTACAAATCCAGTGATAAGGCTATGAATAGCTAATCCCCTCCCCAGTCAAGCTTCTCTATTCAAGTTGAATAATGTAACTGAAGAACATCCTTCCTTGCTTGCTTTTTTCCACCTCCTCTCTTTTTCAGTTTATTAACCGAGAACAGTCCATTAGCCAAGAATAAAACTACATTTTGCTTTAAGTTATCTGACTGTTCTATGTCTTTGACTTGCAATATCCAACTGTATGCACTTACAGCACACATTGTAGAATTTTATAGGCACTAAAGAGTATTGAACCAAGAGGTCAATGTTCCCACAGGTGTACAATGTCAGGTTACTGTTTCAGAAAGCATTACCCAGCATTTGGTATGCAGAGACAGCTGTGTGTACACAAACTGGTATCTAGTATTTGACTTAATTTACAAAAGCCAGCAAAATTTGCTCATTCAACCCATTCCTTAGCAACTGCAGTGATTCATTAGCAAATTGTCTACCTGTGAGCAAGGCTTCTTCCTAAAACTGTTTGCATTATCTGGTTTACCTTCAAACTTTAAAAGGCATTTCATGAGATAGCAAGAAATGGAGTCAGATTTACTAGGTTAATGATATGATAGAGATCTTTTATGGTTGCATAAGGGGGTCAAATGGATGACTCAGTTTAAGAAATCCTGGAGAAAAAACAGAGAGTCGTAAAGGATTCTTTCATGAATCTAGGAATCTCTTTCTTTGAGCAGAAGATAGGAGAAACTTCTTTACAGTGAGGATGCTGGAGCACCAGAACAAGTTCCCCAGAGAGGTCGTGGAGTCTTCTTCACTGGAGACTTTCTAAACCTGCCTGGATGCATCCCTGTGTGAACTACCTTAGGGGATCTTGCCTTGGCAGTGCCTTTTCTCCTTTCCTTGTCTTCTCATCTCCAAGTGACACTCTAATTCCATAGAATACTAAACCTAAAATATATATTGATCTAAAACTCTTCAGCCAGATGATCAGAGTAATAAAGAGAACCAAAGTCTACTCCTTCACTCTAAATTCTTATAGGGCATATAAATAGAATCATCCAATTGTCAGGGCTGGAAGGGAACTCAAGGATCATCTGGTTCCAACCTTCCTGACATGGGCAGGGACACTTCTCACTACATTGGGTTGTTCAGGGCCACATCCAGCCTGGCTTAAAGACTTTCAGGGATAAGATTTCCACCATCTCCCTGGGCAACCTGTTCCAGGGTCTCACCACTCTCATGCAAAAGAAATTATTCCTAACATTCAGTCTGAATCTACCCACTTCTAGTTTTACTCCATTACTCCCAGTCCTTTCCCTACCTGACATCCTAAGAAGTCCCTCACCAGCTTTCTTGTAGTCTCCCTACATATATTGGAAGGCCACAATAAGGTATCCTTGGAACCATCTTCTCTCCAGACTGAAAAACCCCAACTTTTTCGGTCTATCTCCATAGCAGAGTAACTCCAGTCCTCTGATCATCCTCATGGTTCTACTCTTGACACACTCCAGCACATCCATATCCTTCTTGCAATAGGGGCTCCAGAACTGGACACAGTAAATATACATAGCTCTTCAAAAATGTGTTCCTCTACTATGTTATCTCTGTTCTCACAGCTCTGATTCGAAAGACAAAATGGCTTAGACCACAGACTATTACTTTATTGTACATTTCTTTATGACTTGGCCAGGCCATTAGTATCATGATAAACAGGAAAAACAGAATCTCTCCACTGACCCATCCAACTTCCAGCACGCATGTGACTCCACCGATCAGGAATCACTTGCAACAGAGACAACAGGCACAGGAGAACATATGGCTCTGCAGGACTTGTGCTGGGATGGAGGCAGCTGCTGTAAGAAGTGGACATTGCCCACTGCATTCATGCTCACTTTGGGAGGAGCATCAACACATCACATTGTTGCTTCTATGAATGTAATAGGAGCTGAAGGCTCTCAGTAGTCATCTGCCCAGAGAGGTGATGGAGCGCTTTGAGAGACTGTATAACATCTACTGCCTGTTCAATTCCAATTTAAATAGAACAAAACAACCTATCACTAGCAAGTCTGGCTCTGTGTGGAAATCCGTGCAGGGTGCCTAGCAGGATTTTATTATTTTTATCTGTGTTGTTTGAAATTCCTCATTGAGAAGCACAAATATAGAGTGCAGAAGGAGATGGAAAAAAATCTAAGAGTCTCAGGAAAGGGAATTTTAGGACCTGTTTTGATAAATAGTTCTGAAAGTGCCAGAATTGTTCTGTGCTCTGATTTTGTATGATGCAGTTTGAGCCATGATAACTGAACAGTAATGGCATATAGTCAATACCAAATAGTCTTCCTTTCCCAAGTTATAGCTCAGTTTCATGCTCTGTCCCAGGACTTATTGTCCTGGAAACACCCTAAACAATCCTTTGCCTGGAAGATACCTCAAATCTTCATATGCTCAGGTATTTAATTTATATTCTGCTTCATTACTACATGAATGATTTCTACTGAGTGGGTGTAGGTACTCCAGGCTTGTAGCATTAAGATAAAAGAACCCAAAGTTTGTCTGTCTCCCAGCCCAGAATTCTTGCTGAAAAATCAGCTTTGGCTTCCACTTTTTAGTCCTTTGAGAAGTACTTGCTCTGACACAGCTGAGAAAGTTAAAGCAATCAAAGGGTTTAATTGTTCAAAGTGACTGCTGGTGATAAATGCTCTGAGTGCAAGATGAACTCAGGATTAATAAATCCTGGGTAGCATCTGACAAAGCTGGAGATGCAAACCTTTGCTGTAGGTCTAATACAATAGAAATACTAGCCAAGGTGGGCTGAGGATTAATACATCCTGGGTAACATCCTTCACAGCTAACAGTTGTTCACAATTTAACATCAGTCAATGATGCTAACACATCGGCTGCTTGTGGACAAGCACTCAAGCCTCTTCCCTGGCCCAAATCAGTTTATTAGGCCACTTATACCCAAATCAAGTGAAGTTATTAGGCCACCTATATCCAAATCAAGTGAAGTTTTGGGATTTGCTTGCCATTTTGATTTTAGACATCAGCAGGTTAACAAATTCTAAAACAATTCAACCTGTTCTTAAACTGAAGACGATCAATTTACACACACAAATCTTAAGGGGAAAAAAAAAGGTGGTGCAGTGTTGGATGATTATTTTGAGGCTTAGAGGCTTGTAATAATACCTCAGTCCATCAGACACACTGAAACTAACAATTTGGCCTCTCTTTGTTTCAATATTGTCCAAGGGTACTCCAAATTCCTATCTTCTCCCTCTCACTCAGTGGATTTGAGTGGGAGAAGAAAGGCATAAAAACCTGCTTCCCCCTCCCCTGCTCTGTAGGCTTGAATGGGGCAGCCAAAGATGCCTTTCTGCACGTGGGCTGACCCATGTGGAAGCCTGTGCTGGAATCGGGCTGGTGGTTGTCTGTGTTTTTGTACCCAGTATAAATGGTAAATGGACATCTTGTCTAGAAAAAGGATAAACAGAGCAAAGGTTCCCACCTTGAGAGTTCCCATCTTGAAAGAGCTTCTGCCTTAACAGATTGCCTGGCAGAATAGGTTCCTGTCATGACTGGACCATACCCACTTTTGGACAGCTCCTACCTTTACTACAGCTCTTGATTTTATCCTGTCCCTGCTTTTGGACAGTGCTCCCCACTTTTGCACCCTTTTGTGCAAACTGGCAGGCTTGGCAAGCCTTGAGTCCTTAGAGAGAGAGTTGGTGGCATCTGGACCACCCCCTCTCAGACCTTATCAATAGCCAACTTCCTGTCTGCCTCCCGAGAATGGGCACACTAGCAGTTTTGGCTCTCTCCTGCCACTGTGAAGGCAGCATCCTTCCATAACCATCCCACTTGTGAAGAAGTGCTCAAGACATTTCTGAGTTTGGTGGCTCTGCCACTCGCCTCAGACTTCTTCAGCGTGGATTTCTATTATTGGCTATTGCCTACAGTGTCAGAAGGCTGCTCCTGCAGAGGAATCCAGTAAGGGATCATAGAATCATATAGATAGAATCAACCAGGTTGGAAGAAAACTCCAAGATCATCCAGTCCAACCTGGCACCCAGGCCTATCCAGTCATCTAGACCATGGCACTAAATGCCTCATCCAGTCTTTTCTTGAACACCTCCAGGGACAGTGACTCCACCACCTCCCCAGGCAGCCCATTCCAATGGGAAATCACTCTCTCTGTGAAGAACTTCCTCCTGACATCCAGCCTATAATTCCCCCGGATCACAGCTGAATGCCTCTCTTCCCTCCCTGAGTAAGCTGTTCTCATAATCTTCTGCTCAGCTTGATTGATAGTGAGGTAAAGCTGTGTTTATAGCTTAGCCTTTTGCGTTTCCTGACTGCTGGGTTGCTCAAATGCCATGAAGGAGACCGGAAAGTCATGAGCTTCTACCACTATGACACATAGAAGGTCAATCTGTTTATTGAAGCTAAGCATGATACTTATATAGTGGCTTGGGTACATAAGTACATAATTCTGATAGGCTTCGCTAGCCACAACAATCTCACTTGTTCCCAGGGCTGATCAGCCTGTCCCCCTGCAAGGCCCCCTTGCACAGCTAGCTATAGACAACAACTAACTTTCTCAGCTTCTACCCAGGGCCTCTTCCCTGCAGCTGTGCCTCTTATCAGAGTGACCCTAGTCTTATCCTGCCTGTTATTCTCACTTCTCAGACGATTCAGTTACTCAATTCTGCTCAAACCCTGACATCCTGACTTCCTAAACATCTATATTTATCTATAATATCCTTTTGGAAGAAATTCCTGAGTGAACCGAATCTGTTAATAAATTACACTAATTTTTATACATAGTTTGGGGGTGGGGTTCCAGGAAAATAAAATAATTCTATTTTTTGTAGCTCCTGACTTGGCCACATTAATTCCCTGCCTCTACAACAAGTACTACACCTGCAAAGTTGCACTTTCCATTCCTCCTGGGGGTCCTATTAAAAATTATAAGGCTGACTGACTTTTTGGCAGTTGCAACTCTGTCACAGCCCACAAATAAATAGGGAATGATTGCTGCTAGCTCTGACTGTTCGACCAAACTTAGTCTATAACTGCCTTTGATTGCACTGGAGTTCAACAGCTATTGCCATAGTAACCTGTTTTAATAATTTCCAAAATGCACGAGATGCACTGGAATTAGGTTAATTCCCTTGTTGGGCAATGAACATAACGTGCAACTATCCGGATCCCCGTGGAGAGCACAAGGAGTGCACATTCCATGCAGGGGCTTAATTAACAGATCAAAGCACCATACCTGCAAAGAATTCTCTACCTCCTTCTCCGTCCCTCCCCCCACTTTCTTTTTACAAGATGTCTGCTTTGTCTGGAACATTTATTTAAAAGGACCTTGTTCATGATCTTAGTGAAAGCAATACTTTGTACAGAAACTCTTGCCATTAGCTATCACAGGATCACAGGATATTAGAGGTTGGAAGGGACACAAGGAGATCATTGAGTCCAATCCCCCTGCCAGAGCAGGACAATCCTATCTAACACAGATCCCAGAGGAACACATCCAGACAGGCCCTGAAAGTCTCCAGAGAAGAAGACCCCACAACCTCTCTGGGAAACCTGTTCCAGTGCTCTGTGACCCTCACAGTAAAGAAGTTTCCCCTTGTGTTGAGGTGGAATCTCTTTTGCTGCAACTTACACCCATTGCTCCTTGTCCTGTCCCAGGGAGAAATTGAGCAGAGCCTGTCCCCCTCCTCCTGATCACCAGCCTTCAGATATTTATAGACACTGATTAGATCCCCTCTCAGTCTTCTCTTCTCCAGACTAAGCAGCCTCAGGTCCCTCAGCCTCTCCTCATCAGCCATGCCCTCCAGTCCCCTAATCATCCTCATGGCCCTCTGCTGGACCCCCTCCAGCAGATCCTTGTCCCTCTTCAACTGGGGAGCCCACAACTGAACACAGTATCCAAGATGAGGTCTCAGCAGGGCAGAGTAGAGGGGGAGTAGAACCTCTCTTGATCTGCTGGACACTCTGTTCCTAATACACCCCTGGATCCTATTGGCGTTCTTGGCCACAAGGACACATTGATGTCCCATAGTTAACTTGTTATCCATCAACACTCCCAGATCCCTCTCCACAGGGCTGCTTTTGAGCAGATCACTTCCCAGCCTGTACTAGTGCAGGAAAATAGTGTGGTTTAGGATTGAAGAGAAAATTAGCCTTTTTCTAAATATTTGTGCCCCATCAAACACGAAATAATTCTAATATCTCCTTTCTGATAATGTTGGTTTGTTTTTTTTTAGTTATTATGCTTGTGTTCAAAAGGATACATCCTTTGATTTCAGTCCAACTTTCATTAAATCCAAATAGGATTTCTAGGTAACTGGGGGTTTTAAAACCTCTTATCTTCTCACTTGGATCACTGGTATTTAAGATCAAGAATGATCAGCATGGATAAGAAATCTATTGAGGAGAATAATTTTAATGTCTGTACACCATGAAAACAACAACAAGAAGAAAAAAGCCATTTGCTTTCAGTGTACCTCTGTTGAAAACAAGACAATAAAGACACTTGCATTGTAGCGTCATTGTTGCATTTTCTAGGTCCTAGTAGATGGGAGTTTGACCACGAGCCAGTAATGTGCTCTTGTGGTAAGGAGGGCCAATGTCATCCTGTGGGTTAGTAGGTTGAAAGAGATTCTCCTGCTGCTCCACTCTACCCTGGTGAGGCCACACCTGAAGTATAGCATGGAGATCAGCATGGATAAGAAATCTATTGAGGAGAATAATTTTAATGTCTGTACACCATGAAAACAACAACAAGAAGAAAAAAGCCATTTGCTTTCAGTGTACCTCTGTTGATAGTAAGACAATAAAAATACTTGTGTTGTAGCATCCTTGTTGCATTTTCAGGGTCCTAGTTGATGGGAGGTTGATCATTAGCCAGCAATATGCTCTTGTGGTAAGAAGGGCTAATGACATTCTGGCGGTTAGTAGGTTGAAAGAGATTCTTCTGCTGCTCTACTTTGCCCTGGTGAGGCCATACCTGGAGTAATATGTCCAGTTCTGGGCCTCCTAGTTCAAGAAGGACATAGAACTACTTGAGAGAGTCCAGCGCAGAGACATAAAGACGATTTAGGGAACAGAGCATCTCTCTTACAAGAAGAGCCTGAAAGAGCTGGGGGTCTTGATCTTGGAGCAGAGGCACCTGAGGGGTGAATCTCAGGCCTGACGTTCAAAACTGCTCTGCATATGTTGAATAGATGCCTGCATCTCCTTGATTCTTCTCTTTAAAGTTTTTTCTCTGTCGTATTGAATGCCAGGAGGACAGAGTCAGGCTCTGCTTATAGAATCATAGAATCATAGAATCAAGCAGGTTGGAAGAGACCTCCAAGATCATCCAGTCCAACCTAGCACCCAGCCCTAACCAATCAACTAGACCATGGCACTAAGTGCCTCATCCAGTCTTTTCTTGAACACCCCCAGGGATGGTGCCTCCACCACCTCCCTGGGCAGCCCATTCCAATGGGAAATCACTCTCTCTGTGAAGAACTTCTTCCTAATATCCAGCCTATATCTACCCTGGCACAACTTGAGACTGTGTCCCCTTGTTCTATTGCTGGTTACCTGGGAGAAGAGACCACCCCCCACCTGGCTACAATGTCCCTTCAGGTAGTTGTAGACAGTAATAAGATCACCCCTGAGCCTCCTCTTCTTCAGGCTAAACAGGCCCAGCTCCCTCAACCTCTCCTCATAGGATTTGTGCTCCAGGCCCCTCACCAGCTTTGTTGCCCTTCTCTGGACACATTCCAGTACCTCAACATCTCTTGAATTGAGGGGCCCAGAACTGGACACAGCACTCCAGCTGTGGCCTAACCAGTGATGAGTACAGGGGCAAAATAACCTCCCTTTGTCCTACTGGCCACACTGTTCCTGATCCAGGCCAGGATGCCATTGGCTCTCTTGGCCACCTGGGCACACTGCTGACTCATCTTCAGCTACTACCTACCAGTACCCCCAGGTCCCTTTCCTCCTGGCTGCTCTCCAGCCACTCTGTCCACAGCCTGTAGTGCTGCTTGGGGTTGTTGTGGCCAAAGTGCAGAACCCTGCACTTGGCCTTGTTCAATCTCATCCCATTGGCCTCTGCCCACCCATCCAGCCTGTCCAGATCCCTCTACAGGGCTCTCCTACCTTCCAACAGCTCCACACTTGCTCCTAGCTTGGTGTCATCTGCAAACTTACTGATGCTGGACTCAATGCCCTCGTTCAGATCATCAATAAAGATATTGAACAGGACTGGGCCCAGCATTGATCCTTGGGGAACACCACTAGTGACTGGCTGCCAACTGGATGTGGCACCATTCACCACCACTCTCTGAGCTCTGCCATCCAGTCAGTTCTTGTGACACCCAATAACAGAGCAAGAGGCAAGGGACAGAAACTGAAGCATAGGAAGTTTCATTTAAATATGAGGAGGAATTTGTTTCACTGTGAGGGTAACAGAAGACTGGAAGAGACTGCTCAGGGTGGTTGTGGATTTTTCCTCTCTGGAGATATTCAAAACCCTCCTGCCTGCTTTTCTATGTAATCTGGTGTAGGCAATCCTGCTCTGGCAGGGAGTGGTTGGACCGGATGAGCTTTCGAGGTCCCTTCCTGCCCCTGACATTCCGTGATTCTGTGATTCAGCCTTCTGTGTGCAAGTGTCACAGTCTTTGGAATGCTGGAAGGAAAAACACACTAAGAATGCTGAAGATAGATGAAACAAAATTGAATAGAAACAGATTTAATAGTTTTCCTCTTCTTCCCCTTCATTTGCACAAATACATATAAAATACTACACATTTTCATGTTTTCCCCCTCCTCTGTGATGATATTGTACAACCCTGTTTCATGTCATCTTTCTAGTCACCTAGATATTCTTTTTTCCTCCCTTGGGAATGCTCTTTGTCTCCTACAGAATGAGTTTAGAGAGGGAGAAGAAATTTAATGCTAGGAATGCATGTCTTTTGCCAGCCCAAATTATTAATCTCACACTCAACTTCAGGTTACAACACAGATAAATTGATTTCCAACGAAAATGATGCAAGAGGTGGAAGCATGTGGTTGGATCAATGCAGGATGTGTGCAGACACTCTTCTGTTCAACATTTAAAGCTGTTAGTTTGCAAGTTTTGTGTGGCACTTCTAAGGCTGCAGTTTTGATTGTTAATGAATCAATCACGGTAGCCCCATGTTGGGAAAGCCAAGTGCAGCAAAGCCATGCGGAGACACTGGTCAGTAGCAGCCAGAGTGAGGAAGAGAAAAGGAGGAAGAACTGTTTGTGCAGCAAACTGTGTACTAAGTCTGCAAGCAAATGGAATGATATAGACTTATCTATTGTTTTCCTTTTGCATCCAATCGTACAATCACAGAATCACAGAATTTCTTAGATTGAAAAAGACCTTCAGGCTCACTGAGTCCAATCATCAGTTTCACACTGGCAAGTCCTTGGCTAAACCAAATCCCTCAGCACAACAACTAAGCACTATGAAGTCCCTCCCCAGCTTTCTTGTAGGCTCTGTACAGATACTGGAAGGCCACAATAATGTCTCCTGGGAGCCTTCCTTCCCTAGGCTGAGTGGCCCAAACTCTCTCAGTTTGTCTCCACAGGATGTGTACTCCAGTGTTACATAAATATGCACAACATGCTTAAAAGCTGCAAAAAGATTCACAGAATCATAGAATCAAGCAGGTTGGAAGAGACCTCCAAGATCATCCAGTCCAACCTAGCACCCAGCCCTGGCCAATCAACTAGACCATGGCACTAAGTGCCTTCAATCTTCTATTTTATTTACCAATTATTATTTTTTTCTATTCAACACCTCTGGATTTTTTTCCTTGTTTATAATTTAGAATCATGCTACAGGGTTAGTTTTAAACTACTACAATATTTCCCCTACCAGATTCATCTTGTGCTGTGAGATTTACATCTTTCCTGCAAAAGGACCCAAAAAGTCAGTTGGGTGAAGTTTATTTTTAATTCTATTTCAACTGCCTCATGCCATCTAAACTCTATACGAAGGAAGGTTTGAGGACATAACCTCATTAGCTTCCCTGCTCTGCCAAAGAGCTGTCATTTGGCTTCTTGTGCCAGTCTCCTCAGGGTGATACTACACAGAAAGAAGACATGGCCATGCACATGTCTTCAAAGTTGCGTCTTTCAACTGAAATGTCCATTTTTCTTCACTGGGATGCTTGAACATGAATGGGAGAGGGAACTAGGAAGGTGAGGAGGAAACACAGAACTCAAAATATGGAGGACTAGGTTATATAAAGTGTAAGTGTTGCGTTGTTTTTCAGCTTTAAACAATAACAACTACATGCCTTAACATTGATTTTGACATGTCAGAAAGATGTATGTGTGTGTATGGGGATATATGTATTTATAGTGCTAGTTTGAAGCTAGCTGGAATATTTTGGTGAGAAGAATTAGATGCTAGGCTGTGAAAAGGAAACAATGGTGATGTCTGCTGCACTCATAGGCTTGCTGAGATGTATAAAAACAAGAACAGAAATATAGATAAGAGAGTTGCTCTCTGGCTCTGGCTGCCTCCTTTCTCTCCCTTGCTTGCTGTCTGTGTAACTAATCCTTCTACTTCCTAACCCCCCTGGCTAACTCTCTTAACTCACCTTGACTGTAAGGCAAAGTCTGGGATAAGGTAGAGGGGTGGAAAGGAGTTGCAAAGGTGGTTGAGAGCCCCTCCTGGGGACTCTGGTTTCTGGGAGAGCTGTTGTGTTTCTGTATTACTTTTTTAACTTGTATATGTCTGTCTATGGCTGTATCTATTGCAAACACTGTATCTATTGTAAATACCTGCTTGTATATTGCACTAAGCTGTAATTATAAAGCTTCATTCCCTAATTTCCAGCTCAGATGAGTCTAGTCTGGATGATTTCATAAGAGTCGGGGGGGGCAGGTAACACCCAAACCATTTCTGTCTGTCTGTCCCTCTCCCTCCCTTTCTCTCTCTCTATGTATATATATAGACAGATATAGCTATAGATATAGATATAGAGAGTAAGTACAAATGTGTATTGTAGCCACTGGTGTCATATGAATTTCTTTTAATATACGTAAGAACTTTGAAGAACAGCCCAGATGCTAAGCAGGATTCTCCCAGGCCAATGCTCTGCCATATCTCCAAATATTTGATTCATTTTGACCCATTATTCAGAGGAGTCGCAGCCAGGGTCTAGAGAGGCTGGAGAAAGCTAAAAAGTGTCACTTTGACACTGCCTATTTCCCATGAATGAGTGCATTCTCTGTTTTCTTTGATATTTCAAGCTATAATTATGAAACTGTATTTTTTTTCTTTTAATGAACTTGATTTTCACGAAAACACAAGCTTGACAAGCCATAACAATGCAAAAATTTCCTAAGCTAGTGCACCACCCACTGAAAATATTGCTTTATATCTGAATCAGAGATGAGTCAACATCTAACAATTATCTAGAAGGGGATAAGAAGTCATAATGCAAAACCAAGCTCCTTCATTTCAGTAACTACAGAATTAAAAGTAACATTTCAGATCATTGCCATTTTCTTTTCACTTTCTTGTGCTCTTAAGGGCTAGAAGATGTGGTGCACAAAGTATTATTTTTGTTTACTTGCAATTTCTATCATCAAGCCTTGATTAGCCAACACAGTTCCCACCATCAGTCAGCAATGACCCTGAAGTTTTGTTGCCTCACCCATATACCCAGGCAGGTGTAGACTAGAAAGTTTGTTTTTACCTTTAAATACACTTCAGAAGATGATATTGCACAATTGCTCTGACTCTGGCTTGTAAAGTCCACTGAATTTCTAACTTTGGCTGTACTCAATCTATAAAGAAGATATATAGATGTTTGTTCTTTCATTCAGCATTAATAGTGCAGTCTTTATGCTTTAACAAATGTTTTTTTGAATATGCAGTTTGGACTAGGGTTTGATCTAGAGCATCTCCTGATAGCAACAGAAAAAGGAAATCAAAGAGTGAATGTGACTTTCTAGAATGGAATCACAGAATCATAGAATAGTCTGGACTTGAAAGGACCCCAAGGATTAACCAGTTTCAACCCCCCAGCCATGGGCAGGGACACCTCACACTACATCAGGTTGCTCAGAGCCACATCCAGTCTGGCCTTAAAAACTTTCAGGGTTGGGGCTTCCACCACTACTTGTTTCAGTGAAGAACTTCTTCCTAACATTTCAAGGCTTTTAAATTCTTATCTACCTTTCCTTCCTTTCTTTTTGATGGTAGCAGTGCTTCAAACAACCTGCCTTCTCATTGGAATGGGGAAAACAAAAATCTTATAGTCATGCTGAGTTGTACCAAGAAGTATTGAAGTATGAGATGAATTTTATCTCATTATTTTCCACAGATTGTGGAACATCCCAATATCTCTGCCATATTAATAAACTTCTATTGTTATGACAACTGCTGTGATTTTCAAAACAAAAATATACATGACAATTATTTGACTTACACATATATAGAGTGGCTGGAGAGCAGCCAGACAGAAAGGGACCTGGGGGTACTGGTAGATAGTAGCTGAAGATGAGCCAGCAGTGTGCCCAGCTGGCCAAGAGAGCCAATGGCATCCTGGCCTGGATCAGGAACAGTGTGGCCAGTAGGACAAGGGAGGTTATTCTGCCCCTGTACTCAACACTGGTCAGACACCACTTTGAGTCCTGTGTCCAGTTCTGGGCTCCTCAATTCAAGAGAAATGTTGAGATACTGGAATGTGTCCAGAGAAGGGCTACGAAGCTGGTGAGGGGCCTGGAGCACAGCCCTGTGAGGAGAGGCTGATGGAGCTGGGGGTGTGCAGCCTGGAGAAGAGGAGGCTCAGGAAGGACCTCATTGCTGTCTACAACTATCTGAAGGGAGGCTGTAGCCTGAGGGGGGATGGTCTCTTCTGCCAGGCAAGCAGCAACAGAACAAGGGGACACAGTCTCACGTTGTGCCAGGGGAGGTCTAGGCTGGATGTTAGGAGGAAGTTGTTCTCAGAGAGAGTGATTGGCATTGAAATGGGCTGCCCAGGGAGGTGGTGGAGTCACCATCCCTGGAGGTGCTGAAACAAAGCCTGGCTGAGGCACTTAGTGCCATGGTTGAGTTGATTGTCTAGGTCGGCCTGGATGATCTTGAAGGTCTCTTCCAACCTTGTTGATGCTATGATTCTATGATTCCATGATATATTAAAGTTTATATACAATCAAAAAGGTTTTCATACAGGTTGCTTGGTACGGCTCTTATTTTCTCAGATCCATCTGTGTTCAGCCTATGGAAGAGGGTTGTTTATTTGTGGGGTGGGTGTATGAAATATATTCTCTCTTTCTTCTTGAAATCAGTTTTCTCTCATATGAGTAATATTTAATGCTATTACTTTGCAGAAAAAAAAACAAAGAAACAAACAAAAAAACCCAGGACTGGACAGTAGATTAATTCATGTACAATCAATGGCCTTGAAACCTAAGAAAAGTAGAATGAACTGCATCAGTGTAATACATCAGATCATTTAAAGAGAAGCTAATAAATCTTTGTTTCAAAACTAGATGGATCTTCAGTTGAAAGTGACAAAAGAAAGGGGGAAATCACAGTTCAGCAACAAGAGTATTGGAAGACATTAGGTATATGTATAATCTATATATAGATAGGCAACATATGTGCAGTATAAATATCTTAGAATCATAGAATTGTCAGAGTTGGAAGAGACCTCAAGGATCACCAGTTCCAGTTCCCCTGCCATGGGCAGGGACACCTCACACTACATCAGGTTGTTCAGAGACACATCTAACCTGGTCTTAAAAACACCCAAAGACGAGGCTTCCACCACCTCCCTGGGCAACCTCTTCCAGTATCTCACCACCCTCATGCTGAAGAACTTCTTTCTAACATCCAATATGAATCTACTCACTTCTAGTTCTATTCTCCCCTACCTGACACTCTAAAAAGTCCCTCCCCGGCTTTCTTGTAGGCTCAGCACAGATACTGGAAGGCCACAATAGTGTCTCCTGGGAGCCTTCCTTCCCTAGGCTGAATAGCCCCAACTCTCTCAGTTTGTCTCCACAGAATGTGTACTCCAGCCCTACATAAATATGCACAACATGCTTAAAAGCAGCAAAAAGATTCATAGAATTAAGCAGGTTGGAAGACAGCTCCAAGATCATCCAGTCCAACCTATTGCCCAGCCCTGTCCAATCAACCAGACCATGGCACTAAGTGCCTCAGCCACTCTTTGCTGGAACACCTTCAGGGACAATGACTCCACCACCTCCCTGGGCAGCCCATTCCAATGCCAATCACTCTCTCTGTGAAGAGCTTCCTCCTAATATCCAGGCAAGACCTCCCCTGGCACAACTTGAGACTGTGTCCCCTTGTTCTGTCACTGGTCGCCAGGTAGAAGAGACCAGACCAAGAAAGGCCACACTACAGTGTAACATTTTTATGAGAAAAAAACCCAAACCAAACCAAACCAAACATCACATTAATATGTTTAGCCTCAAAATGATTTATGCTGAGAACTGGATGCAGTACTTCAGGTGGACAAAGACAGTTTGACTTAAATAAAGCCATGTCCTCAGCTGAAGGAAGCACCAAAGTCTAGCATTAGAGAGAACTGAAAAAAAAAACAAACTCCAAACCCAATCAGTGAAGTTTCTTCCCAAGAGTAAAGGTTATTTTTAATTCATGAGAAATAGAGCGTGCTAATTCTATCAAATCCGTGAATGAATTACATATGTGACTGTGTTCACCTGATTAGGGCAATGCTTATGAAGACAGTTTTGGTAAGGGAAATGTATAAATAAACATCTAAGAAAACTTTGTCATAAAGGCACTATTTGCAGAGCAAAATCTTTGAAATCTCTGCTCTCCTGCCACTGGAAGCTTTCTTAGGTCACATTTTCAAAGGTCATGACCAGCTGAAGGGCTTCTCAAAAATATGTATTTTTGTAATTAAAAAGAAAAGAAAAAGTTAATATCCATCTTTCATTTCTTTAAAAATATACACTCTCAGCTTGGAGAAGAGAAGGCTTCAAGGAGACCTTATGGTGGCCTTCCAGTATCTGTAGGGGGCCTATAAGAAGGCTGGAGAGGGACTATTGACAAGGTCTTGTAATATCAGGATGAGGAGTAATCAGTTTAAAGTGGCAGAGAGGAGATTCAAACTAGATTTTAGAATCATAGAATCAAGAAGGTTGGAAGAGACCTCCAAGATCATCCAGGCCAACCTAGCACCCAGCTCTATCCAGTCATCTAGACCATGGCACTAAGTGCCTCATCCAGGCTTTTCTTGAACATCTCCAGGGACAGTGACTCCACCACCTCCCTGGGCAGCCCATTCCAATGGCAATTCACTCTCTCTGTTAGGAAAGGGTTCTTTACAGTGAGGGTGGTGAGACACTGGCAGAGGTTGCCCAGGGAGGCTGTGGATGCTTCCTTTCTGGAGTTGTTCAAGGACAGTTTGGATGAGGCCTTGAGCGACTGGATGAGGCACTTAGTGCCATGGTCTAGTTGACTGGATAGGGCTGGGTGCTAGGTTGGCCTGGATGATCTTGGAGCTCTCTTGCAACCTGCTTGATTCTATGATTCTATGACCCATTCTAGTGGGAGGTGACCCTGCCTATGGCAGAGACGTTTGGAGTTGGATGAGCTTTAAGGTCCCTTCCAACCTAAACTGTTCTATGATTCTATATTAAAAATTGACATTTCTAAGGATCAAGAAATCATCTCTGCTCCTGTTTACAGTTAAGGCAAATTCTGCAGACCCTGTTTTAAGATTTTTTGGTTGAGAAAGATATAGATATTTTCTTTCATTTAAATAAGAGGCCCTTAAATAAGAGGCCCTCAAATAAGAAGCCTTGAGCAGCTGAGTCTCATTGAGAGGCATCCCTGCCCACCTTGAGCAGCTGAGTCTTGTTGAGAGGCACCCCAGCCCATGGCAGAGAGGTTGGAGTAGATGATCTCCAAGATCCCTTCCAAGCTCTGATTTCATGAGTCTATGAAGAAAGGAGCAATGGGTGTGAATCAAAAGCGAACCAAACCAAACCAACCAAACAAACTTGAAATTCTGCCTGAAACCCACAAACCATTTTTTTTATTCTATGGTTGGTTAATTGGCACAGAAAATGTACACATTCCACCTCCCTGAAGTTATACAAAAGCCATTTGGACACAGTCATGGACAGCTTGCTCTAGGTGGCCCCTCTTGAGAAGGAGGTTTGAAGAAGATGGACTCAAGAGGTCCCTGTCAAGCTTAACCATTCTGTGAGGTTTTGTGATTCTGAATAATCCTGTGAAGATTTTCCTCAGATATCTTCACTGCCTTTTTTTTTTTAACCAAAACAAGAAAAGGTTTAACCAGAAAAAAAAAAAAAAAAGGTGTTTTAACTAATTACATCACTTGGTTAAAAAAACCCCACACAATTACAAACTTCCAACGTGCTGCTTTTGGTCACCTTCAAAATTAATCTTATTCTTCAGTTACTGATATCATGGAAAAATATTTAATGTGAGCCAAAGATGTGTTCTATATCTGACTGGCAGTGAAAAAAAAAGAAGAAGAGAATGAAGAGGTTAACATAATCAATTAAAACTACTTCTAAATGTGAAAAACAAAAGCACATAAAACCCCATAATGTCAGCTTGATTCCTCTCTGAACGGATTCTAGATGCCATGGTCTAGGGTTTCTGAGCAATTCATTCTCTCAACTACCTAAGTTAATGTGCAAATGGCTATTCATGCTTCAGTGCTTCTATAACAGCTTTTTACTGAAGGTTGCTTTCAGAACTATTTGTTCTATGTTTGCAGATTGATTAATATTTCACTTCTTTAGTAGCAATTGAAAGAAAGCTCAGGATCATTAAAGAAAAACAAATCAAACATTCAGCCTTCGACATCAGCCTTTATGTAAGTCTCAGGATCACTGCCTGAGACTTACATAAACCAGTTCAGTGATCAATATATAGTATGGATTTTATAAGGATAAATTTTAAGTGAATATGCTTTGGAAAGGTCTTTGCTTTAAATTAACACCAAGATTTTTATTTATAAGCACAAAACCTCCAACAATAACTTCATAATATTCTCAAAAATTAACACCTATAACTAGCATTGATCATAAACTCAGCAGAAAGCTTGGGTTAATTTGACAGTACACAGGCTTCTTTTCTTTGCTAAACTGAGAGGGTATCCCTGAGAAGTACTTTACACTGCTCTGGATCCCCACAATAGCAGACCCCTGAATTTCCAAGTGTTGGGCCTCTGGATCTAAATTTAAAGGCAATGCTTGCTTTGGTGCTTTGGCATATCAAACAGCAACAGATAATTTTGCTTCCATTTATAGAATCATAAAATCAACCAGGTTGGAAGAGATCTCCAAGATCAGCCAGGCCAACCTAGCACCCAGACCTGGCCAATCAACCAGACCATGGCACTAAGTGCCTCAGCCAGGCTTTGCTTGAACACTTCCAGGGATGGTGACTCCACCACCTGCCTGGGCAGCCCATTCCAATGCCAATCACTCTCTCTGACAACAACTTCCTCCTAACATCCAGCCTAGATCTGTCCCAGCACAACTTGAGACTGTGTCCCCTTGTTCTGTTGCTGGTTGCCTGGGAGAAGAGACCAACCCCACCTGGCTACAGCCTCCCTTCAGGCAGTTGTAGACAGCAATGAGGTCACCCCTGAGCCTCCTCTTCTCCAGGCTGCACACCCCCAGCTCCATCAGCCTCTCCTCACAGGGCTGTGCTCCAGGCCCCTCACCAGCTTCATTGCCCTTCTCTGGACACATTCCAGCACCTCAACATCTCTCTTGAATTGAGGAGCCCAGAACTGGACACAGTAATCAAGGTGTGGCCTGACCAGTGCTGAGTACAGGGGAGAAATAACCTCCCTTGTCCTACTGGCCACATTGTTCCTGATACAGGCCTTGTGAATGCATCAGGATGCATTTAGAAGACTTTGAGTGGATTACTTCATTATAATTTTGCATTGTAATACACCATTTATAAAGGCAGAGATCTAATTTGAAGCGGGTGAGGAGAGAAGGGAATGTGGGTGGTGGTACATTGTGTAATTAGGAGTTTCAGCCACTCCGGGCAGTCTGCTCAAATGTTATGTCCCCAGAAAATCACAACATACAGATCACTTCTTACAAAAAAGCTCAAGTGAGAAAATTCATAGCTGGAGAGCCAGAAAGATACATAGATATGCTGTGGGGTTGGTCTCTTCTGCCAGGCAACCAGCAATAGAACAAGGGGACACAGTCTCAAGTTGTGCTGGGACAGGTCTAGGCTGGATGTTAGGAGGAAATTGTTGGCAGAGAGAGTGATTGGCATTGGAATGGGCTGCCCAGGGAGGTGATGGAGTCATCGTCCCTGGAGGTGTTGAAGCAAAGCCTGGCTGAGGCACTTAGTGCCATGGTCTGGATGATTGGCCAGGGCTGGGTGCTAGGTTGAACTGGATGATCTTGGAGGTCTCTTCCAACCTGGTTATGATTCTATGATTCTATATGTAACAACAGGGTCACTTGAGCTATATTGATATATGTTAGTCATAATGGATGAATATATAAATTTCGAAGCAGGCAGTTGAGACTCCATCCCTGGAGATATTCAAGGTGTGGCCCAACAGGGCTTATTGCAGAGGGGTTTGGACTAGCTGACTTTTGGAGGTCTCTTCCAACCTGAACTATTCTATGATTCTATGGCCTGATCTCATAAACAAACTTTATTATCAGCTTGCTTTTAGCTTCATTCTGACTAGATAACCTTTAGAGGTCCCTAACAACCCAAACCATTCTATGATTCTATAGCAAAGAATACAGATAAAGACAATGCACAATTTTTAATTGCTACTCCTCATACACTTCCATTAACAACATACTCTGCAGTGGAAGAAATTCTACCCTTTACTCAAATGTTCCTTTGATTAAAATGGTAAAATGTCCATAGAATTGAGTCAAATTCTTCAGCAGACTGCTGGCAGTCATACCTGAGACTGATATTCATATTATTACAGATACCCTGGACCTTAGCAGTGCCTGAGACTGTGCACTACACTGTTCTGTAGAGTGCAACGTGAGTATGAGGGTGAGTATGTAAAAGCAATAATTGCTATGCAAATCATTCTGGAACTATGCTTTGGCTGAGAAATGTATTAATATAGCAACATGTTTTATAGATGTGTTTTTCTCTTCTGTCTCAGAGGAAGAAGAAAATCATTAATGCCAAATCAGACTCTGTGGAATGGGTATTTTGCTGTATGCAGGATGTGGTTTAAGCCCTTTTTATTAAGTAAAATTGAAGTGCGACATTTGGACAGAGTTTAAGTGCTCATAACTGAAACTATCACCCTGAAAGTTTCTGGTTTTTGGCATTGGCACCTGGAGAAATTTAAGCTGTGAAGAAGTTGTAGACTTCTGTCTGAAAATTCCTCAGACTCATTAAGTTCTGCCTCTGTGCATGCACAGAAATGTCTTGGTTCTGCAGAGTTCAAAAGATTGCAAATTTCACATCAAAGCCTAACTGGAATCCCAATATGAACTTCTCCTTACCTTGTGAGCTTTTTTGCTGATGAAACTTTGCCCCTGCAAGGAAACATGGAAGAAACATTAAGCCAGGAACAGAGAGAGGGAAAGAGAGAGAGTGGAGAATGGTCTTACCTCCTATCAGATGAGAATCTGATAACTTGCAGTTCTTGTAGCAATCTATTTTCAGAGACATTTCAGTGTAAGGAAAGTCAAAACATAAACCAGAAACTCATCTCTGATTGTCTCAAGTGCTATGATTACCAGCACTACAGACTTCAGTTTTTTGACTGAAGGATTTCTGGGACATAGCTGAAGACACATTTTTATGCCCATTATCTCATTCTAGCCAGCTCAGCTGAAGACTTTTGACACTATTTGTAGGTGCTTAACTTTCCCTGAACCCAGGATAGAGTCTTGCTGCAATGCTTCAGGCTCATCCTGGAGCACAGGCATCAGGGCTTTGGCATTTTAGCACTCCAGGGACAGACTGTTATGAGGAATGAGACCTATTCTAAAATAGAAAATCACCATTTATATATTCAGTGTGTCTCATTTAATAGACAAAATATGGGCCACAAATCACATGTGCATATATTTACACAAATGATGTGTGGCATATCTTGACCTGTTATCCAAAACATCTCCAACTCTTTTTTTTCCTTCTGTTTTCCACCCCTTTTCTCCTGTTAGGAGTCTTAAAATGATAGAATTCAGCAGCATAAAACCCTGTGCCTATTCTTCTGATGATTTACTACTCTTAAATCCACAAGAAATGTACTAGTGGAGGATATTTCAAAAGATATTGTTCTATGTTTATCTCACAACAGAGTGACTTTATAAAATCACCTTCTTGTTAATTTTTGCTGTAATTTCCCTTTCTCTGCCCCAAAATTAAGCAAAATATCATACCAAGATATGGCATTTAGAGTGTTTCAAACAAGGCATAACAAAATAAAAATAAACTAAAGTAGCAGTGTTAGATTCCCCAAGGATCAGTGCTGGGCCCACTCCTGTTCAATACCTTTATTGATGATCTGGAGCAGGGGATTGAGTCCAGAATCAGTAAGTTTGCAGATGACACCAAGCTAGGACCAAGTGTGGAGCTGTTGGAAGGTAGGAGAGCCCTGCAGAGGGATCTGGATAGGCTGGATGGGTGGGCAGAGGCCAATGGGATGAGACTGAACAAGGCCAAGTGCAGAGTTCTACACTTTGGCCACAACAACCCCAAGCAGCACTACAGGCTAGGGAGAGAGTGGCTGGAGAGCAGCCAAGAAGAAAGGGACCTGGGGCTACTGGTAGGCAATAGTCTGAAGATGAGCCAGCAGTGTGCCCAGGTGGCCAAGAGAGCCAATGGCATCCTGGCTTGGATCAGGAACAGTGTGGCCAGGAGAACAAGGGAGGTTATTCTGACCCTGTACTCAGCACTGGTCAGGCCACACCTTGAGTGCTGTGTCCAGTTCTGGGCTCCTCAATTCAAGAGAGATGTTGAGGTGCTGGAATGTATCCAGAGAAGGGTAACAAAGCTGGTGAGGGGCCTGGAACACAAACCCTGTGAAGAGAGGCTGAGGGAGCTGGGGGTGTGAAAGCTGGAGAAGAGGAGGCTCAGGGCTGACCTCATTGCTGTCTACATCTCCCTGAAGGGAGACTATAGCCAGGTGAGGGTTGGTCTCTTCTTCCACTCAGCCAGCAACAGAAGAAGGGGACACAATCTCAAGTTGTGCAATCAGGGGAGGTCTAGGCTGGATGTTAGGAGGAAGTTGTTGTCAGAGAGAGTGATTGGCATTGGAATGGGCTGCCCAGGGAGGTGGTGGAGTCATTGTCCCTGGAAGTGTTGAAGTAAATCCTGGCTGAGGCACTTAGTGCCATGGTCTAGTTGATTGTTTAGGGCTGGGTGCTAGGTTGGCCTGGATGATGTTGGAGGTCTCTTCCAACCTGGTTGATGCTATGATTCTATGATTCCTTTATACTTACAGGCAGACACAAATAAATTAAACACCTTTCCAAAGGTATAAATATGCTGCATTAAAGTGATGCTGAGTGCATGCTGTGAGAAGACTGCATAAGCAGTAACTATTGGGATTCACTTTTCAGTCACCTTTTTTTTCCATTTAATTACGTAATGTTTGGATGCACCTGAGATGAAACAGTCTTCATTTTCCATACAGGATGGAGGATGAGGTGATAGAAAGCAGCCCAGTGGAAACGGACTTGGGAGTTATGGTCGATAAGAAGCTGGAAATGAGCCAACAACGTGCATTTGCAGCCCAGAAGGTCAATGACATCCTGTACTGCATCAAATTAAGTGTGGCCTGCAGGTTGAGAGGTGATTCTGCCACTTTGCTGTGCTGAGACCTCACCTGCATTGCTGTGTCCAGCTCTGAAGCTAACTCAGGAAGGACCTGGACTTGATGGAGCAGGTCCAGAGGAGGGCCACAAAAGTGGTCAGTGAGCTGGAGCACCTCTCCTATGAGAACAGGTTGAGGGAGCTGGGTTTGTTCAGGCTGGAGAAGAGGAGGCTCCAGGCAGACCTAAGAGCAGCCTTCCAGCACCTGAAGAGGGCTATGAGAAGGCTGCAGAGGAACTGCTTGCAAAGGCCTGCAGTGATAGGATGAGGGGCAATGGTTTTGAATGAAAGAAGAGTAGATTTAGTTTGGATGTGAGGAACAAATTCCTTATCATGAGTGTGGTAAAACAGGGGAACAGAATGCCCAAGGAGGCAGTTGAGGACCCATCCTCAACTGAAGATATTCAGGATCAGGATTGACATCAACCTGATCTAGTGGAGATTATCCTTGCTGACTGCGGGGGCTTAGACTAGATGAACGTTTGAGGTCCCTTCGAAGCCAAATTGTTCCATGATTCTTCTTGATGGCCACACCTGCATGCATTATTCAAAGGGCAGGAAATATGGATTTATACTGTAGTATAAAAAGTAATTTGATTTGATGCCCATTTCTTCCTTAATAATTTCTAACTTCCTGCTTTCCATTAGATTTGCCATTGAACATCAGTTACTTCAGGCAGCTACCTGCAGTAGTCTATTTCCAGTACTGGCCAGATAAAAGCAAATCAAATCCTAGTGTATCTGTGTGTTTCTATTACTTTCCCTGAGAGATTCTAATCTAATTTCTAAAACACCAAGCAGAGGTATTTTTGACTTTTTATAACAACCTTTCTCCTAATATGAAGTTGGATCCATGATTTTCTGACTCAAAATAACAGAACTGCACAATTATATCTAAGGCTAAGTGTTGTTGATCAATTCTAACTGTGGAAACAAAACATAGTTTTAAATCATTATAGAGCTGCTGCATTTTGACTAATCTACTTCTTGCAGTAGTTATTGGAATGTTCTGGGCACACAGAATCACAGAGTAATAGAATTGTCAAGGAGGATCCAGTTCCACCTCTCCTGCCATGGGCAGGGACACCTCACACTACATCAGGTTGCTCAGAGCCACATCCAGCCCGGTCTTAAGGACATCCAGGGATGAGGTTTCTGGCACCACCCTGGGAACCTGTTTCAGTGTCTCACCACCCTTATGCTAAAGAACTTCTTCCTAACATCCAGTCTGAATCTACCATTTCTAGTTTTGCTCCAGCTGTGTGGTCCCTGGGCTGCAGGCTATTGGGGACAGTTCCCTTCAGGTAGCTCTGTTTTTTTTTCCTGGGGTTATTGGTCTCAGTTGTTAATCTGAGTTCCTGCTGCCACTAATGTTAGTACAGATCCTCTTTGTGCATCTCCTAAGCCTTTATGTGCTGCTAGATGTGAGTGGTGGAATTTCTGCACCAAACCCAAATGCGAATAAGAAATGTTCTTGCCAGGGGGTTCCAGGAAACTGTTTGAGAGAGTCCAACCCAGAGCCACAAAGGTGCCACAGGCAATAGAACATCTCCCTGTGAGGAGAGGCTGAAGGAGAATCTTGGACAGCAGTGCTCCAGACGGCTTGAAACTGAATCTTTGTAATAATAGTGCTGTTGTTAAAATGCTAAGGGTTGACTGTTGTGTGTGTCATAAAAGCTGGAATTAGGGTTTCTAATGAATCCACATTTGAGGATGAAATAATAGCACCTTTGGGTCCTTGAGCTGAAAAAGATGCTTGCAGTGGACACAATTTAAATGAAGTGCAATATTTCTAGAGAGGGAATAACTCTGTAGATAGTGGAATAAGGTGGCCATAATGTTTGACTTCAACAGGTTACATCTCTGGTCAGCTTGCAAAATCAATGGCGTTATAAAGGGTAAAGAATATCCTTAATTATAGTTATTTGGAATCTTTTAGCATCCCTTACTGGAAAGATATTTTTTTTATCCCTATTAAGTAAAAGCTAAGAGAAAATAAATAAACCTTTTAAACAGAAGCTCTGCCTGAAGGAAAGCCACACCTGAAGGGAGGTTGTAGCCAGGTGGGGATTGGTCTCTTCCCCCAGACAACCAGCAATAGAACAAGGGGACGCAGTCTCAAGTTGTGCCAGGGGAAGTATAGGCTGGGTGTCAGAAGGAAGTTGTTGGCAGAGAGAGTGATTGGCATTGGAATGGGCTGCCCAGGGAGGTGGTGGAGTTGCCATCCCTAGAGGTGTTGAAGCAAAGCCTGGATGAGGCACTTAGTGCCATGGTCTAGATGACTGGACAGGGCTGGGTGCTAGGTTGGCCTGGGTGATCTTGGAGGTCTCCTCCAACCTGCTTGATTCTATGATTCTATAAACAATTTCTAAATGAGCTTGGAAGAGGATCTCAACTAATATAACCCAGCATTGTTTAACTGATTCAGCAGAGCTATTCCAATTTGCTGCTGCCAAATTTCTGGCAGAGGAATTTTAATCGACAGAATGACAGGATATGGCCTCAGCTTTAGAAAACTTGAATAAAGATCCTTCTAGGGTAGTTCTATTCTGCTAGTACTAGCTAGGGAGGTTATTCTTCCCCTGTACTCAGCACTGGTCAGGCCACACCTTGAGTACTGTGTCCAGTTCTGGGCCCCTCAATTCAAGAAAGATGTTGAGGTGCTGGAACATGTCCAGAGAAGGGCAACAAAGCTGGTGAGGGGCCTGGAGCACAAATCCTATGAGGAGAGGTTGAGGGAACTGGGCCTGTTTAGCCTGGAGAAGAGGAGGCTCAGGGGTGATCTTATTACTGTCTACAACTACCTGAAGGGGCATTGTAGCCAGGTGGGGGGTGGCCTCTTCTCCCAGGCAACCAGCAATAGAACAAGGGGACACAGTCTCAAGTTGTGTCAGGGTAGGTATAGGCTGGATATTAGGAAGAAGTTCTTCACAGAGAGAGTGATTTCCCTTTGGAATGGGCTGCCCAGGGAGGTGGTGGAGGCACTGTCCCTGGGGGTCTTCAAGAAAAGACTGGATGAGGCACTTAGTGCCATGGTCTAGTTGACTGGTTAGGGCTGGGTGCTAGGTTGGCCTGGACGATCTTGGAGGTCTCTTCCAACCTGGTTGATTCTATGATTCTATGATTCTACTGTGCTTCTCAGGTAAGTAACAACCTGTGCTTCCATAAACTCACAGATTAAATGTAATTCAAAGGGCCATTATGAATCATGCTGCTTGACCCCTTGACTAGCACAGGCCAGAGAATGATTTCAATTGAAACAGCGACGAGCAACCTCCACTGCTCCATATTTAAATTCTTGTGGTGCTCATCTTGCTGAAGACTGCAGACATTGAATTATAAGAGCAGACAGACTGAGAATGCAAACCAAGGTTACTCAGGATCTTTTCCCTCTCCCGCTGTAGCGCCACAGAATTGCAAATGTTCTGCTTTGAGCCTGCCTCTCCTGGGCAAAAGCAAAGGCATGAATTCTTCTGTTTACCTCCCCAGGGTCTTTATTAACACACGTACTTGGAAACCATTATGTTATTAGCTGATTAGTAATGCAGAAATAGTTTCAAACATGAATTTCACATACGCCAGTGATGAGCTTTCATTATTCACTCCTTATGGTCTTGTTTCGTCTTTTTAGACAGTTCCTTGACAACAGTAATGCTTTCCTTTTGAGAAATCCTGACAATTTATTTCACAGAACTTTCCCATCAGATACCATGCAGGGAATCAGCACAACCATGTGCTGTGGAAATAGAAATCGTCTCACTGACTCTGAAGGCTGCGTATGGGTCCTCCATAGACTGCTGCCTCTCTGCCAGCAGCCTGATTCTGCAGCCACCAGAACTCAACTCTGCTGCCTGAGCTCATTGTCATATTGCATATTGCAATATTCATATTGCATAAAAAGCTGAGGAGAGACTTTTTTAGGCTATCAGGGAGTGACAGGATCAGAGGGAATAGAGCAAAGCTGGAAGTGGGTAAGTTCAGGCTGGATGTGAGGAGGAAGTTGTTCAGCATGAGAGTGGTGAGAGCCTGGAATGTTTTGCCCAGGGAGGTGGTTGAGGCCCCATTGCTGGAGGTGTTTAAGGCCAGGCTGGATGAGGCTGTGTGCAGCCTGCTCTAGGGTAGGGTGTCCCTGAGCATGGCAGGGTGTTTGGAACTAGATGATCCTTGTGGTCCCTTCCAACCCTGACTGATTCTATGATCCTATGATATTGCAGTAGTGGCGAGGTGCAAAGGCAAATCTTAAAATGAACCTGAACAACTCAGACACAGTTTTCAGAGTAGAACGCTTGCAAGGGTGAGGTCAGTACCTATGATTGTGTCTAAATATTCCCTAACCACAACCCCATTCTCAGCTGTTTATTTATAAGTAATTTCTGTCTGACACAGCTAACAATCATAGAGTCAAACCATACCAGAAAACAACCTCTCCTTCTGATGTATTTACATCTCCTTCTGATGTATTTACCTTGAGAAGTATTTACTTTCAGAAGCAGGTAGGGAAAAAAAGGAATATATTGAAAAATATATACTCAGACAAGCTGTATCACATGATTAAATCCCAGACTGAGGAACCCTAAGCCATTTTTGTCATTAACAAACCCCTTATGTGCTAGTTTGAGCCTGGATAGTATATTTTGGTGAGAAGAATTAAATGCTAGGCTGTGAAAAGGAAACAATGGTGATGTCTGCTTCACTCATAGGCTTGCTGAGATGTACAAGAATAAGAACACAAATATAGATAAGGGAGTCTCTCTCTGGGCAAATTCTTGGGTAAGGTAGAGGAGTGGGAGAAAAGTGGAAGGGTGGTTGGGAGCCCCTCCTGGGGACTCAGGTTTCTGGGAGGGCTGTTGTGTTTCTGTATTACTTATTTAACTTGCATATTTCTGTATATATTGTAAATACCTGCTGGTATATTGTGTTGAGCTGTAAATACAAAGCTTCATTCAATTTCCAGATTGACTGAGTCTAGTCTGGGTGATTTTCCAAAACTGGGGGGGGAGAGGAGCAGGTAACACCCAAACCATTACACCTGATTCTACAGCATGTAATTTGTTTCAAGCTGATTTATTTTGGTTTGGGGTTTTTTTCTGTTTTAGGTTGATTTAATGAAGTAGTTCCTATCTGACCCCTATAATGAAAGTAATACCTCTGTAATACAGATTTGCACCAGAGATTCTCTCCACAACGCCCTTGTTCCTAGAGTAATGTTTGATTTTCATGAGCTATTTTGGATCATTATTTTATTATCTCTCCTCATTCTATGAATTATTAACTGTGAGTTTTTCAGTTATTTGCAAAGATTTCTTCTTCAGTGCTTTCATTCAGTTTCAGTCTGTTAATTCTCTGTAAAACTGGTGGGACTTTTACCTGCCCTCAAAGCACAGTAGTCTGTTGCAGAAATTCTGATTAGCTTGCCATGGGAACGTGGTCAAGGCCCCACAGATCAATGTGGTCAAAGGCAATGCCACATGGACTCCACATGATTCAATGTGAATTATGCCAGAGACCTTTACTGATCATTTCAGCTCTCAATATATCACTCAGGGCATAAGGCACACACCTACACATTAGCATAATTAGTCAAGGACAACCCACTCCATCAGCATAAACCAAGCCTTGCTTTCCTCATTAATGAGGTGTCTGTTATTTATCCCTTCTGAAATAAGGTAGCCAGCAGCTGGTGGGAACCAAGGTCAGCATCCACCTGTTATTATCCTTCTTCACTTTGCATTCCCACAGCAGTCTATTAAAAAACCCTTTTGAGAAAAAGCACAAGAACATACTATGCAAACTTTTCCTTTAAAGGATGGGTAGCTCTCCTGAAATGACTGCAGCAGTTCTTCATTCTCCTGCTGCAGTACAACAGTGCCCACATGAGTGGGGATTGAGTTGAATGCTAGACCATTGATGCGTGTTGGACTATGTGTGAAAAGGAGTCAAGAGCTAGATAATTAATTTCATATCTTGTTTTCAAGCATGTGGACATGCAGACATGAGAGCAAACATACCTGCTCCTAATGCAGAATCACAGAAATATTCCATCTGGAAAAGACCTTCAGGATAACCAATTCCAACTGATAACCCTACTCTACAAGGATCATCTCTAAACTATATCCCCAAGCACCACATTCAAATGACCTTTGAACACATCCAGGGTTTGGGACTCAGCCAAACCCTGGGCAGTCTGTTCCAATGCATGACCACTCTTGATGGGAACAAAAAAGTCCTGATGTCCAGTCTAAACCTACCCAGTCACAGCTTGTGGCCATTTCCTCTTGTTCTATCACTATCCAGTGGAGAGCCAGGAGGATGAATGGGAGACTTGAGCATCTCCCCTATGAAGTGAGACTGAGACCCCTGGGGCTCTTTAGTCTGGAGAAGAGAAGACTGAGAAGGAGATCTGATCAATGTGTACAAATATCTGAGGGACTGGTGTCAAGTGGTTGGGGCCAATCTCTTTTCATTGGTCAGCAGGAATAAGACAAGGAGCAGCAGATACAAACTGGAACGTAGAAGGTTTCACCTCAACATGACAAGAAACTTCTTTACAATGAGGGTGACAGAGCCCTGGAGCAGGTTGCCCACGGTTGTGGAGTCTCCTTCTCTCTAGACTCTCAAAACCCACCTGGGTGCATTCCTATGTGAGCTACTCTAGGGGATCCTGTCTTGGCAGGGAGATTCAATTGGTGATTTCTGGAGGCCCCTTCCAATCTCAAAAGTTCTGCAATTCTGTGATATGTACCTGTAAGAAGAGATCAGCTCCAACCTCTCCACAAGGTCCTTTCAGGTAGCTGTGGACAGCAATGAGATCTCCCCTCAGCCTCCTCTTTTATGAACTAACCATCCCCAGCTCCTTCAGTCACTCCTTGTCAGATTTTTTCTCCAGGCCCTTCCTCAGCTTCTTTACCCTAATCTGCAAGCACTCCAGCACCTTCCCATACCTCTTGCATTGAGGTGCCCCAAACTGAACACAATACATACACAATATATACACAGTCATTCAAATATCTCAGATGTCATTCTTGATTAAAAAGAAAGGAGTTGTTCTTTTACTACTTTAAAGTCTATATTAGTAGGAAAACCAGAGCAACAACAATGCTGGGAGTCTCAGTATAAAGAAATAAAACCAAAAAAATAAGAATGGCTTCTGAGAAGATATTCTTCTAAATCATGAGATGAAGAGCAGCCAGGCAGAAAGGGACCTTGGGGATACCGGTAGAGAATAGGCTGAATATGAGCCAGCAGTGTGCCCAGGTGGCCAGGAGAGCCAATGGCATCCTGGCCTGCATCAGGAACAGTGTGGCCAGTAGGACAAGGGAGGTTATTCTGCCCCTCTACTCAGCACTGCTCAGGCCACACCTTGAGTCTTGTGTCCAGTTCTGGGCCCCTCAATTCAAGAGAGATGTTGAGGTACTGGAACATGTCCAGAGAAGGGCTACGAAGTTGGTGAGGGACCTGGAGCACAGCCCTGTGAGGAGAGGCTGAGGGAGCTGGGGGTGTTCAGTCTAGAGAAGAAGGGGCACAGGGCAGACCTTATTGCTATCTACAACTACCTGAAGGGAGGCTGTAGCCAGGTGGGGTTGGTCTTTTCTCCCAGGTAACCAAGACACAGGCTCAAGCTGTGTCAGAGCAGGTTTAGGATGGATGTTAGGAAGAAATTTTTCACAGAAAGAGTGATTGGTATTGGAATGGGTTGCCTGGGGAGGTGGTGGAGTCACCATCCCTGGAGGTGTTCATGAAGAGACTGGATGAGGCAGTTAGTGCCATGGTTTACTTAATTAGAAGGTGCAAGCTAGAGAAGAGGAGGCTCAGGGCTGACCTCATTGCTCTCTACAACTCCCTGAAGGGAGGCTGTAGCCAGGTGGGGTTGATCTCTTCTGTCAGGCAACCAGAAACAGAACAAGGGGACACAGTCTCAAGTCATGGCAGGGGAGGTCTAGGCTGGATGTTAGGAGGAAGTTGTTGGCAGAGAGAGTGATTGGCATTGGAATGGGCTGCCCAGGGAGGTGGTGGAGTTGCCATCCCTGGAGGTGTTGAAGAAAAGGTTGGCTGAGGCACTTCGTGCCATGGTCTAGTTGACTGTCTAGGGCTGGGTGCTAGGTTGGCCTGGATGATGTTGGAGGTCTCTTCCAACCTGGCTAATTCTATGATTCTATGAAATGCAAAAAAGCTAAGGATAATTATTGCAGTAACTGATGTCCCTTGAAGCCATGCCAGGTTTTGCATGACAGCTTTGATCTCCATCATCATGGATAGCTCCACTAAAGCTAAAAAAATTAAGCTGACAAAGTAACTGTGAAACCTATGATGTTTCTCCCAGGTGAAAGTATAATCTTTAATTCTGCTCATGATTTATGTTTACCATTTGCAAAGCCTTTTCTTCTGTGAAGCAATATAACTTGATATGAGTCGCTGAAAAAGTCCTTTGAGATCTGTGGGTTTAGAAATCAATTAGATTTCCCTTCCTTTTATTCTTCAATAACATTTTACAGGTGCATAATAAAAACAGCTGAAGTATTTAGCAGCTTTGTGCATGGTAAGACTGTATTAATGAATAATGCTTCAGTGACCACCCTGTGTGAGCAAGAGATGCGAATTTCTTATGTGCACAACTTAAATGCACAAACTCTTCCTTCCATCTGTCTCTTACCACTTCAAATTTACATTCCTGTTTTCTACTCCTCGCTTAGTATAGGATCATTTGATCATGAATTAATAAGGCCTCTAGGAAATAAATCATACATTCAAATCAGAGGGCTGGAGGAGCTCTGCTATGAGGACAGGCTATGAGAGTTGGAGCTTTTCAGCCTGGAGAAGAGACAACTTGGAGAAGACCTTGAAGTGGCCTTCTGGTATCTGAAGGGGGCTACAGGAGGGCTGGGGAGGGACTATTTACAAGGTCTTGTAATGACAGGACGAGGACTAATGAGTTCAAACTGGCAGAGGGGAGATTGAAACTAGATGTTAGGAAGAAGTTCTTTACAGTGAGAGTGGTAAGACACTGGCACAGGCTGCGCAGGCAGGTTGTGTCTACTCCCTCCCTGGAGGTGTTCAAGGACAAGTTGGATGAGGCCTTGAGTGACCTGTTTTAGTGGGAAGTGTCATTGCCTATATCAGGGGGTTGGAACTGGATGATCTTTGAGGTCCCTTCTGACCTAAACCATTCTATGATTTTATAACTGTGAAAAAGAAACTGCAAGTTTGAGTTTCTCAGTTTCCAGGTGCTCCTAGTCCAGCAAGAGGCCCAAATCATCAGAATGCATTCTCCACAAAACAGTCCTCCTTAGAAGTCCCTAAAGTCCTGAAACTCTCAAAGGGAGAGCAGCCCTGAGGAGAGGGACTTGGAGGTGCTGATGGATGAGAAGCTCAATATGAGCCAGCAATGTGGACTTGCAGCCCGAAGGGCCAATCAAATCCTGGCCTGCATCAGTCAGGGTTGGACGAGACCACAAGGATCATCTAGTTTCAACCCCCCTGCCATGCCCAGGGACACCCTACCCTAGAGCAGGCTGCACACAGCCTCAGCCAGCCTGGACTTAAAACACCTCCAGCCATGGGGCCTCAACCACCTCCCTGGGCAACCCATGCCAGGCTCTCACCACTCTCATGCTCAACAACTTCATCCTCACCTCCACTCTGAATCTCCCCACCTCCAGCTTTGCTCCATTCCCCCCAGTCCTGTCACTCCCTGACAGCCTAAAAAGTCCCTCCCCAGCCTTTTTGTAGGCCCTCTTCAGATACTGAAAGGCCACAAGAAGGTCAGCTGGGAGCCTCCTCTTCTCCAGACTCAACAGCCCCAACTCCCTCAGTCTGTCCTGATAGCAGAGCTGCTGCAGCCCTCTGAGCATCCAGTGGCCCTTCTCTGGACACACTCCAGCACATCCACATCCCTCTTGTAATAGGGGCTCTAGAATTGGGTGCAGTACTCCAGGTGGGGTCTCACCAGAGCAGAGTAGAGGAGGAGAATCACCTCCCTTGACCTGCTGGCCACACTTCTCCTGATGCAGTCCAGGATCCGGTTCCTTCATCAAAATCATGGGTTTTTATATATATATATATATATATATAGTGGACACACACTGAAATGTACTTCATATCTGTCTTTTGTGGGTTTGTTTTTCTGCATCTAGAATTAGTAGTGCTACCTGCCTCATAGCCATCCATGCATGCTTGTGGGAGAGAGATGATCAAACTGATAAACGGTATGAAATTCCAGATTAAGGTGGTTATAATTTGCTTCCTACAGAATTTATTCTTAGGTTTGTCTAAAGCTAGGTTGTTTTCCTTACTCCTAGCTTGCGTTCATCTGGTTGCATTTTTATTAAAGCTGTGACTTGTTGACTTCTTTTTCATGAGAGAGAGAATAAAATACATCAGGGAAAACTACAAGTTTTAAAAGTAACTCTTCTGAATTTCCTGTTTTAGAAGTCCAACTTTCTCTGCAGCTATTAACTCCTTGAGTAACTGTATGGAACGCAACCTGCAGGATAACATTCTTCCAAGCTGATACCATACTACTTCATCACAGCCCCTTTTTGTTCTGTATTATCTAGGGACAGCATGGAAGATTCTGACTCTGAAAATAAATGCCTTTTGAGCCCCAGAGCTTCTGCTCCTCAGAGCATAAAACCATGGAAAGAATGAAGGAAAGGACTTCAAGAGATCACTTAGTCATTCTTCTTTTCCTCTTTCAACCAACTATGTCTAAAGCTAGCATGAAAGATGTCTAAGATTAAAATTTCCAGTGTGCAATGCAAATATTTCCTGCTGCAATTTAAGCTCTTTAATTTTTCTCTGTTGACCATAAGCATGAGAAAGACATTATTCACTTCCTCTTCAAAGCAGTTTTTATGTCCTTGAATTCCATTAGCATGTCTCTCTTTTGTCTTTGTAGACTCTAAACAACTCCACTAATCCACTCTTTTCTAACAATTCATGGCTTTCAAACCTTCAGTCATTCTTGTACATATTTCTTCACTTTTTTTTTTAGTCAGTTGGTTCACATTATGCTGAAAGTACAAATATTGGAGCTCAAAGGTTACAAATTGCCTATTATGTATGACAGCAAATCTATAATTTGGATGACTTAAGTACAATTCTCTTTTTCACAATATAATGAAACTGGTGATTCACAAGCACCATGTAAGTTTAAACCACAAACTTGTTTTGATGGGCGAGTAGCAGCCTCCTCAAACTGTATTTCTGCTCTGAGTTACCACCTAAATATAGATCCTTGCACATCTCTCTGCTAAGTGGATTGGCCTCCATATGTTTATATGTAAATTTACTCCCAATTCTCCATACAAACAATAAAAGTCATTCTCATTAATTAAAATATTATCCAGAATATTTTTAAGACCTGTGTCTGTAGAAAGTTAATTCAGTTCAGACATTATGCTTCAGGTATCAGGAAGAGTGTGGCCAGTAGGACAAGGGAGGTTATTCTGCCCCTCTACTCAGCACTGGTCAGGCCACAGCTTGAGTGCGGTGTCCAGTTCTGGGCTCCTCAATTCAAGAGAGATGCTGAGATAATGAAATGCATCTAGAGAAGGGCAATGAAGCTGGTGAGGAACCAGGAGTACAGCCCTGAGAGGAGAGGCTGAGGGAGCTGGGGGTGTGCAGCTTGGAGAAGAGGAAGCTCAAGGGGGATTTCATTGCTATCTACAGCTACCTGAAGGGAGGTTGTAGCCAGGTGGGGGTTGGTCTCTTCTGCCAGGCAACCAGCAACAGAAGAAGGGGACACAGTCTCAAGTTGTGCAATCAGGGGAGGTCTAGGCTGGATGTTAGGAGGAAGTTGTTGGCAGAGAGAGTGATTGGCATTGGAATGGGCTGCCCAGGGAGGTGGTGGAGTCACCGTCCCTGAAAGTGTTCAAGCAAAGAGTGGATGAGGCACTTATTGCCATGGTCTAGTTGATTGGCCAGGGCTGGGTGCTAGATTGGACTGGAGGTCTCTTCCACAATGGTTGATTCTATGATTCTACTCTGTACACTGCCTTGAATCACTGAAAATACTTCTGGTTGTGATTATCCAGATAACGCTAAAGCAGTTTCAGTTTGTTTTCTTATCATTAGAAGTCTTGCCAGGTGTCAGGGTTTGGTTTGTTGGTTTTTTTTTATTTAATACGTCAATAACTAGCTAAAAATTTAGATCTATTTCTGCTACTGTTTGTCCACTATGTACTGAAGATGCCATGCAGGAGTTGCTCAGCAACAAGCTGGGACAAACCAGTCCTAACTCTTATGTTAGCTTATCTTAGCCTGTGTTTATCAGGGAGCTTATAAACAGACTGATTATTTTCCAGTATTTTTCCATGCTCAGCCTACAGATTTCTGCTCTTCCATTTTCCCACGTTTTTAAAGTGCATTTCACTTTTTCAGCCTCTAAAAATTGTTTTTGATCACTTTGTTCCTCAGAAATATTCACTAATATCATAGAATCATAGAATCAACCAGGTTGGAAGAGACCTCCAACATCATCCAGGCCAACCTAGCACCCAGCCCTAGCCAATCAACTAGACCATGGCACTAAGTGCCTCAGCCAGGCTTTTCTTGAACACTTCCAGGGACGATAACTCCACCACCTCCCTGGGCAGCCCATTCCAATGCCAATCACTCTCTCTGTCAGGAACTTCCTCCTAACATCCAGCCTAGACTTCCCTCAGCACACCTTGAGACTGTGTCCTCTTGTTCTATTGCTGGTTGCCTGGCAGAACAGACCATCTTCCAACTGGCTACAGCCTCCCTTCAGGGAGTTGTAGACAGCAATGAGGTCAGCCCTGAGCCCCCTCTTCTCCAGGCTGCACACCCCCAGCTCCCTCAGCCTCTCCTCTCAGGGCTGTGCTCCAGGTCCCTCACCAGCTTTGTTGCCCTTCTCTGGACATATTCCAGCACCTCAACATCTCTCTTGAATTGAGGAGCCCAGAACTGGACACAGGACTCAAGGTGTGGCCTGACCAGTGCTGAGTACAAGGGAAGTATAACCTCCCTTGTCCTACTGCCCACACTGTCCTGATGCAGGCCAGGATGCCATTGGCTCTCTTGGCCACCTGGGCACACTGCTGGCTCATCTTCAGCTACTATCTACCAGCCCCCCAAGCTCCCTTTCTTCCTGGCTGCTCTCCAGCCACTCTGTCCCCAGCCTGTAGCACTGCTTGGGGTTGTAGTGGCTAAAGTGCCACAATATCTCTGAAACAGTTCCAGACATATAAATTCTGTTGAGGCTCTGGTCTGCAAAACCTTCTCTGTCCTTTTTCTTTCTCTTCTGGTCTGTTCTGGGAGGATATTTTAGCCCTTTGATATGTTCTTAATTACATTAGTCACTTCTCTACATTCAAAATACTTTGAGTGAAGATTGATTCAAGACACATAGAGCTTTTTGACCTCCTCAGCATTATCTGTTCCCCATTACATCCTTCCTGAATTTTTTCTCTGTTTGCATTATGCTTCTATGTTTGTTCCCATTGTTTGTGATTGCAGTCAATTAAAAGCTTGTGACTCAGCTTTTTAGTAGTACATTGATCTCCCATTAAACTCTTCTCTTTCCCTTCTATTTAAATATTGCTTGTCAAGGAGGAATTTTCACAAAGATTTTATGAAGCTTTGTTGGACTTAATTGAGTGCTATATTGAAAATAAACCATACTGAGTTGGACTGAAAAATGTGGGGAAATGTTGTGCTCTTAGCTGGGAACTGCAGGCAGCAAATGGATCTCCAAATGAAACCTGAATGCAGTTTTATTTCAACTAACAAATCTCCTTTTTTTATTTTAATGATCTGCCTGGAATATTTTTTAAGAAGTAGTGAAGAGCAAATTGAGACTATCCAAAGTAAAAAAAAAAGTCAGTGCATATCTTTGTTTTTATGTAGTCATAATTCATTGAATCATTTCTGGGATTTTAGATGCCTCACAAAGATTTATTTTCTAATTAATTTCAGGGAGCAAAGAAAACAAAAATCTTGTTTACCATATTGCTTAAATACAGAACCACAGGATGTTACAGGTTAGAAGGGACCTTCAGAGATAATCGAGTCCAATCCCCATGCCAAAGCAGGACCCCCTAGGGTAGTTCACACAGGAATGCTGCCAGGTGGGCTTTGAATGTCTCCAGAGAAGGAGACTCCACAACCTCTCTGGGCAGCCTGTTCCAGGGCTCTGTCATTCTCACTGTAATGAAGTTTCTCCTTATGCTGTGGTGAAACCTTCTATGTTCCAGTTTGTATCCATTGTTCCTTGTCTTATTACTGTGCACCACCCAAAAGAGATAGGACACATCCATTTGACACTCACCTCTCAGATATTTTTAGACATATGTTTAGTATCTTGTCTAAAGCTCATTGCTGGTGAGGGGCCTGGAGCACAGCCCTGTGAGGAGAGGCTTAGGGAGCTGGGGGTGTGCAGCTTGGAGAAGAGGAGGCTCAGGACTGACCTCATTGCTGACTACAACTCCATGAAGGGAGGCTGTAGCCAGGTGGGGGTTGATCTCTTCTGCCAGGCAGCCAGCAACAGAACAAGGGGACACAGTCTCAAGTTGTGCCAGGGGAGGTCTAGGCTGGATGTCAGGGGGAAGTTTTTGGCAGAGAGAGTGATTGGCATTGGAATGGGCTGCTCAGGGAGGTGGTGGAGCTGCTGTCCCTAGAGGTGTTCAAGAAAAGCCTGGATGAGGCACTCAGTGGCTAGGGCTGGGTGCTAGGTTGAAGTGGATGATCTTGGGAAGTTTCCTCCAACCTGGTTGATTCTATGAATCCCATGCCTTCAGAAGCAGGTATTGCAATTTGAGTGAAATTTGAGGGCATTTTAGAATTAAAGAAGTGAGAGAAACACTTATTATTGTGTTCAGTATACTATGCTCAGTTTCAGCTTATGAGTTTTCATGAGTATTTATTTTCTCTTCTCAGCCTGTGTCAACCTTTTCAAGTATTGTGCAGTCAACTAATTGCATTATAAAAGTGATATTAGCTTTTAGTTTTTAATCTTAAGGGCAGTGAAGTAATCAAGAAAGGATTCAAGACTGCTTTAACAGGGGAATGGCTCTATAAAACAAACATTACTATCACAGTTCTAAAGTGCTGATAATGTCCCATCAGGAACAGTGTGCACAGTGCTGATAACTATCCCACAGGAAGGAAGTTACCTCAGAGAAGGCGAGGCATAAGGAAACACAGCACTGTATCCCAGAAGAATGATTTAACTTTCCTAGCATTGGGCTGTGCTTTCAGGCAGCAGAATCACTCCTCAGAATTCTATAAGTGAAAATAAATGTGAATGGCTAGCACATGTTTGCCTTTTTTTAATTCATTGTAGCAGAAGCACACTCTGCCTTCACCAAGTGCAAGGTGAAAGTGAGGTCCCTGGTGATGCTATTAGCAAAGTTCTCCATTTGCCATATGAGCCAGGAGGAAAAACAACAGAAGTTGGGGAACTGTCTGAAAAGATGACTAACAAACTTTAAAAGCACACAGAAGCTCAGAAGGGATAATTACCCTGAAGTATATATGCTAATTAAAACTTTTACTCACAAATAGCATTGCATACATTGTGTAGGTAAAGTCTTTTTGTGAGGTTTCAATTCACTATCATCAGCCACAGGTACGTAGAAGTTATTTTAGTACCACACCTTATGCCCACCCCACCCAAACAATGAGCTTTGGAAGAGAGCTTATGTAGGGGTTAGTGAGTATGTTTGGTTTTGTACCTTGCTGGGAATGCTTATCCTCCAGCTAATATTCAGTCCGGAGAGCTAGAAACTGTTTTGGCTTTAAACAAAGACTGAGGTTTCTCACTTGGCAATCTGTTTTCAGCAGCTCAGGTTTCAAGCAAGAAAACAAATAAACGAGATAAACCCCACCTATCATATGAGAAGGAAAAAAACCCCAAGGGTGGCTCTGATAACCTCATAGAATCATAGAATCAACCAGGTTGGAAGAGACCTCCAACATCATCCAGGCCAACCTAGCACCCAGCCCTGGCCAATCAACTCGACCATGGCACTAAGTGCCTCAGCCACCCTTTTCTTCAACACCTCCAGGGACAGCAACACCACCACCTCCCTGGGCAGCCCATTCCAATGCCAATCACTCTCTCTGGCAACCAACTTCCTCCTAACATCCAGCCCTTGGCACAACTTGAGACTGTGTACCCTTCTTCTGTTGCTGGTTGCCTGGCAGAAGAGACCATCCTCCAACTGGCTACAGCCTCCCTTCAGGGAGTTGTAGACAACAATGAGGTCAGCCCTGAGCCTCCTCTTCTCCAGGCTGCACACCCCCAGCTCCCTCAGCCTCTCCTCACAGGGCTGTGCTCCAGGACCCTCACCAGCTTCATTGCCCTTCTCTGGACATATTCCAGCACCTCAACATCTCTCTTGAGGAGCTCAGAACTGGACACAGCACTCAAGATGTGGCCTGACCAGTGCTGAGTAGAGGGGCAGAATAACCTCCCTTGTCCTACTGGCCACACTCTTCCTGATCCAGGCCAGGATGCCAACCAAACTGAAACAACACCCACAAACTTTTATTGCAACATTTGCCAACACTGCTTAAGCTTTCCAAAGAGTTAACAAACAATGAAAACATATGGATCTTGCAGGCTTCACTAAATGTGTGCACAGATAGCTTGTGCCTTTTCTCTAGAAGCATGAGGCGTGGCACAACAAATTAGCCAGAGAGTTCTTTGGAAATCCAGGCAGAGATTTATTATCTGTGTAAGGACTTTTGTACTACTTTTAGCTCCTTGAAACAAATCTTGTGCTTCTGACAATCCGAGAGGACTCTGCTACACACTCTGAAAAGCAAAGAAAGAGCTGCACATCCACCAGAAGAACTCCTGATCAGCTCTACAGAAGAACATCCCTGGGCCACGCACCCATCTCTACCCTCCATCTGTGGCTGATAGTAATACAATTCCTGCTCTTTTCCTTCCCTGCTTCTTCTCTTTTTCTCTCTTGTTCTCTCTCTCTCTCCCTCCCTCTCCCCTTCTCTCTCTCCCTCTGTTTTGTTCAACTTCATCCTTTAATAAATGGTTTTGTTAATCTCTGTTCTCTGGACCTTGACATTCCCTGAAAGGGTTCCCAAGTGCTGACACAGGCTGCACTGGGAGGTGTTTGAATCCCCATCCTTGGAGGTGTTTCAAAGAGGCAGAGATGTGGTGCTGAGGGACATGGTTTGGCCCCAGCCTTGGCAGAGTTAGAGAATGACTGGATGAGCTTCCAGCTCTTTTCCAGCCAAAAATGATGCCATGGTTCCATAAATGCAAAAGTACACATTTAGAACACTCCACACAGACAGTGTGGTAGAATAACCTGGAGCTCATAGCAAAGAACCAATCTCACTATCTCACAGACAACAGGAAAACACAGGATACATCCAGTTGGAAGAGACCTCTGAGCTCATCCAGTCCAACCTATCACCCAGCCCTGTCCAAACAACTAGACCATGGCACTAATTGCCTCATCCTGGCCTCTTCTCACATGGCAGCGCTCCAGCCCCTTCATCATCTTCCTAGCCCTCTCCTGGACTCCAGTACATCCCTGTCTCTCCTGGACTGGGGAGCCCAAATCTGAATGCAATATTCCAGGTGAGGTCTCAGCAGGGCAGAGAAGAGGGGGAGGAAAACTACTCCTCTTATGCATAAGTTTGCTACCCACCCAAATCTGCAACTTTCACGAGGTATAATGATTTGGGCTGGGATAGAGTTAATTTTCTTCATAACAGCTAGTATGAGGCTGTGACTTGGATTTGTGCTAGACAGTGTTGATGATACAGGGATGCTTTAGCTATTACTGAGCAGTGCTCACACAGCCTGCAAGGTCTTCTCTGCTTCGGACACCATTGCACCAGCAAGTGGGCTGGGGGTGCATAAGAGCTTGGGAAGGGAGAACAGTTGGGACAACTGACCCCAGATGATCAAGGGGTATGCCAGACCATCTGATGTCATGCTCACCAATAAACTGGAGTAAATATCAAGAAGATGGGGGAGCTATGGTATTTGTCTTCCCAGGTAACCATTATAGGTGTGACAGAGTCCTACCTTCTTTCTCCTTCAGCTTTGAAATAATCCCTTTTGTTTTGCCTCTGCCCAAAGATCTTGATTTCCCTAATAAACTATCTTCATCTCAATGTTACCACCTGAAACTAGCAGATGTGTGGTGCTTGACTGCCTGATAGAGGTTAAACCTTGAGCAGTATGGAGGCAGCCAACATTTCACAGAGAGAGTGATTGGCATTGTAATGGTCTGCCCAGGGAGGTGGTGGAGTCACCGTCCCTGGAGGTGTTCAAGCAAAGCCTGGCTGAGGCACTTAGTGCTGTGGTCTAGTTGACTGGATAGGGCTGGGTGCTAGGTTGGCCTGGATGATCTTGGAGGTCTCTTCCAACCAGGTTGATTCTATGATTCTATGATCCTACACACAAGTATTCAATGCCATCTTATTGTTTGTATGATATCTGAGAAATCCAGATATTGGATTTGACAGAGATGTGACATGTAATCTGTGGTACATCTTATGTGACCTGCCTGGTAGCTGCAGCAACCTATTTTGCTTAAGTATCCTATTTTAGATATTTAAGTAGTTGAATCACTTCCTATGAATTTTATGTCCGTTTGAAGTAACTATGTACATTTTATGTAAACAAATGCTTTCAGTAGGATGAAAGGCCCTGGAATGTAATGTGAAGTTAGCTGAGGAAACGATCTCATCACCTACACCATCCACATTGCACAGACATATATAGTAAGATTAGAAGCAATACACTCGGTGGCATTAGCTGTCATTGTGTTTTAGTACACCCACTTGCCATTAGCAGCCTGTGCTTCTAGAGCAAGGGTAACTCATAAGTAGAAAAATCTTTTAGAGAGAATACTGTGTAACATTTACACCATTTACAGGACAATCAGGTGATCAGGACCAGTCAGAAGAGCAAGTCCTGCTAACAAGCTTCATCTTGTCCAGAGAAAGGTGAAGAAGCCGGTGAGGGGCCTGGAACACAGCCCTGTGAGGAGAGGCTGAGGGAGCTGAGGGTGTGCAGCCTGGAGAAGAGGAGGCTCAAGGGGGATTTCATTGCTGTCTACAACTACCTGAAGGGAGGCTGTATCCAGGTGGGGTTGGTCTCTTCTTCCACTCAACCAGCAACAGAAGAAGGGGACACAGTCTAAAGCTGTGCCAGGGGAGGTCTAGGCTGGATGTTAGGAGGAAGTTGGTGGCAGAGAGAGTGATTGGCATTGGAATGGGCTGCCCAGGGAGGTGGTGGAGTCATTGTCCCTGGAGGTGTTCAGGCAAAGCCTGGCTGAGGCACTTAGTGCCATGGTCTAATTGACTGGATAGGGCTGAGTGCTAGGTTGGCCTGGATGATACTGGAGGTCTCTTCCAACCAGGTTGATTCTATGATTCTATGATTTAAAGGGCACAGCTGTCCTTTTGCTGAGGTGGAATTGAATCAATACACTTTTACTTCATCCCTCTCCTCATTTCATAGTGCAAAGCCATGAATTAAAAGAGTCCTTTGAGGGAGCTATAGCACACATTCATTTTCATTTATTTTACCTGTAGGGGGGATTTACTTTAAAATCTAACAGATGGCTTTGATATTTCACTTTTGCTGCTGATGGCAAAAAGAAAAAAAAAAGATATATCTTTCATCTGAAGTACAAACAATTTGTTCTACAAATCCTTTTCTGCCCCAAGAGTTCTCATGGAAATGCTAAGGTTGTAAGAAATGCTTATGCATCAGTTCACAAAAAGAAAAAAAGAGGCAGACCTCAGAACTGTAGGATCATCTACCACAGCTGCTGCATGAAAGATGAGTGAGGGAAACACAATAGCCATGTGTCATCTCTTGCAGTTCACCTAATGAAAATAAGTATTCTGCAAGAACTATCAGCACAAGTAGTTAACTGAGTTTGCAATTTTCTCTCCTGCTAAAAGGTCAGACTGACCCATTCTTGTATCTAGGCCCTTCATAATTCATCGAGAAGAAAGATGCATCAAGAGAGGAGCAATCTGATCAACTGAGTGCTACAGAAACCACAGCTGACCTGAACAACTTTACCGGTAAAGCATCTCAATCAGAGAGTCACAGAATGGCTTAGGTTGGAAGGGACCTTAGAATCATCTACTTCAACCTCCCCACCATGGGCAGGGACACCTCCCACTAGAATAGGTCACTCAAAGCCTGGCCTTGAACACCTCCAGGAATGGAACATCCACAACCTCCCTGGGTAACCTGTGTCTCACCACCCTCACTGGAAAGGACCCTTTCCTAACAGCTAGACTCATCTAACCTGACATTCAACTCCCCCAGGGATGTGTTGCCCACCTCCCTGGGCAACCTATTCCAGAGTCTCACCACTTTTGTACAGAAAAACTTCTTCCTAAGATCCAGTCTCCCTCAGCTTCAAACCATTCTCCCTTGTCCTGTTGCTAGACACCCTTAGGAAAAGTCTCTCTCCAACCTTCCTGTAGGTTCCCTTCAAGTATTGGAAAGCAGCTCTGAGGTCATAGGATCACAGGATGTTAGGGGTTGGAAGGGACCCAAGGAGATCATTGTGCCCAACCCCCTGCCACAGCAGGACAATTCTATCTAACACAGATCACAGAGGAACACATCCAGACAGGCTTTCAAAGTCTCCAGAGAAGGAGACTGCACAACCTCTCTGGGGAGCCTGTTCCAGTGCTCTGTGACCCTTACAGTAAAGAATTTCCCCCTTGTGTTGAGGCAAACCTTTTTTGCTGCAACTTACACCCATTGCTCCTTGTCCTATCCCAGGGAGCAAGTGAACAGAGCCTGTCTCCCTGCTCCTGGACAGCCTTTGGATACTTATAAACATTTATCAAATCCCCTTTAAGTCTTCTTTTCTCCATACTAAAAAGCCTCTCCTCATCAGCCATGCCCCCCAGTCCCCTAATCACAACCTTCCTTGTCCTCCTGGAGCCTTCTCAAGTTTGAACAACCCCAGCTCCCTCAGCCTATCCTCATAGCAGAGGTGCTTGAGCCCTTGGATCATCTTTGTGATCCTCCCCTAGACTCACTCCAACAGTGCTGTGTCCTTCTTGTGCTTGGGACACAAGAGCTGGATGCAGTATTTGAGGTACAGTCCCACAGGAACAGAGTAAAGGGACAGAATCCCCTCTCTTGACTTCTAACTTAAGCTTCAAGGTGTATTGATCCTGACACTTTGAACACTACACAAAAATGACCAGCCAACGTTTTCTGTCCCTAAATTACAAGTGTAGAAGAAGGAAACTGAAGACGGCTGCGGCAGACCTCTGGAAGGAAGTCACATGTGTGTGATTGGTTCTTTGGAGGGTTTTTGGTTGTTGCTGTTGCTGCTGTTCTGCAAAACACTTCATGCTCTTTAGATTTTTCTTCACCATTACTCAAGGAATGAAAATTTGGATGTTCAGGCATTAGAATGTTCTTATGCAGTGGGGTTGTGGAGCCTCCTTCTCTAGAGACTTTCAAAACCCTCCTGAATGTATTCCTGTTTGGACTATCGTAGATGATCCTGTTTTTAGCAAGGATGCTGGACTCAATCTCTGGAGTTCCCTTCCAATCTCTAACATTCTGTGACATTCCAAACCAATTACCCAAATTCATGCACATTTATTCATTGGCCTGAAAGTCTGTGGGAGGTATTGTGCAAAATCAAAATAATATCACCTTTGTGTCACTCTTGGTGGCTATTTAAAAGGAGTTTAAATGCAGTGGGGACTGAGATAAGTTAAATCTCTGCCTGAATACACATTTATGCTGAAATTCATATTTGGGCATTTGTGTCCAGAGAAGGGCAATGAAAATGGTGCGAGGCCTGGAGCACAGCCCTGAGAGGAGAGGCTGAGGGAGCTGGGGGTGTGCAGCCTGGAGGAGAGGAGGTTCAGGGCAGACCTCACTGCTGGCTACAACTCCCTGAAGGGAGGCTGTAGCCAGGTGGGGGTTGATTTTTTCTGCCAGGCAACCAGCAACAGAACAAGGGGACACAGTCTCAAGTTGTGGCAGAGGAGGTCTAGGCTGGATGTTAGGAGGAAGTTGTTGTCAGAGAGAGTGATTGGGATTGGAATGGGCTGCTCAGGGAGGTGGTGGAGTTGCCGTCCCTGGAAGTGTTGAAACAAAGCCTGGCTGAGGCACTTAGTGCCATGGTCTGGTTGACTGGCTAGGGCTGGGTGCTAGGTTGGCCTGGATGATCTTGGAGGTCTCTTCCAAACTGGTTATGATTCTATGATGCATTTTCTTAACTAATTCCTTATTTTAGTGATTAATTGTAGTCACAAAGTTCAGTTTTTGTTTCATTCTAAACAAGACATCTCTTCTGTCATTTTTTGTTCATTAACTCCAATATAACTGTGAAAAAACAGAACTGTCTTCATCTTCAACTGATGCAAGAGCATAAAATATTACAAAATAATTTAGTCTGCTCTCTCCTTCCAAACAGACCCTATGTACACAAAGTATATTTAGTCTTCCAGGCTTGCTTCTAAAAACACTTTCCCAACTTGAACAGCAAATTTCTCTCTTCAAATATATAATGCTCTCATTTCTTCAGCATGAGAATGGTAAGAGCCTGGCATGGGTTGCCCAAGGGAGGTGGTTGAGGCCCCATGCCTGGAGGTGTTTAAGGCCAGGCTGTATGAGGCTGTGTGCAGCCTAATCTAGGGTAGGGTGGCCCAGCCCATGACAGGAGGGATGGAACTAGATGATCCTTGTGATCCCTTCCAACCCTGACTGATTCTGTGATTGTCCAAAGGCTGTTTTATTTATACTAGGATAGTGTTATTATATTAACAATGTGGAAATGTATAACTGATTAAATGTGGTTTGATGCAGAGAAAGTTTGTCTTTTATAAATTAATGCAAAATTTGGCTTAGATAATAGAAAAAAATTGGGATTGCACCAAAGAATTCTGGTCAAACTCAAATCATAGCTACAACAGCAAAGACTGCAACAGAACTAAATCATTCTACATAATGTAAATATCAAGGCTTGTTATAGTAAACAGATATTTAGAAGGAAAAACAAAGCACATTAACCCAAAGAAAAGACTTCACAATCCATCTTTTCCCAAAGCCAAGCAACAAATGACAGTGGTAAAATGGTTCTGTTTTGATTTCTATCCCTAGCATAGCATAATAGCCCCAAGGATATTCTGAATAGAGCAAACTTTCAGGCACTGTCCATGCATTTCTGTGCCAAGAATATTTCTGGAATATTCTTTATTATGACTACAGCTCTTAAAATGGATGAGAAGCAAAGTAGACAGAGTGCATCACCCTAAATTACAATGGCAAGAATCTCTCTTCACTCTCCTGGGTGAGAGATCCTAAGACACAAGCTTCATTCTCTGTCTTCTCTACACTGCTTAAGCTTCTCAAAGGGATAGTAACCAATATTCACAGAATCACACAACCTTAGAGGTTGGAAAGGGCCTCCAGAAATCAAGTCCAACCTCCCTGCCAAGGCAGAGTCAGCTAGGAAAGTTCACACAGGAATGCTCCCAGGTGGATTTTGAACATCTACAGGGAAGGAGACTCCACAACCTCTCTGGGCAGCCTGCTCAGGGCTCTGTCACCTCACTGTAAAGAGATTTCTTCTCATCTTGAGCTAAAACCTTCTATGTTCCAGTTTGTAGCTGTTGCTGCTTGTCTTATCACTGCTGGCCATCAAAGAGAGATTCAACTTCTCCACTTGACACCTGCCCATCAGATATTGATACACAGTGATCCCCTCTCAGTCTTCTCCAGACTAAACAGCCCCAGGTTTCTCAGTCTCTCTTTGTAGAGGAGGTGCTCAAGTTCCCTAGTCACCCTTGCAGCTCTCACCTGGACTCTTTCTAGCAGGTTTACACCTCTCTCTAACTGGGGAGCCTAAAATTTGACACAGTATTCCAGGTGTGTCCTCACTAGGCCAGAGTAGAGGGGGGAAGAAACCTCCCTAGCCCTGATGGACATATTTTTCCTGATGTACTCCAGGATGCCATTGGCTCTCTTGCACACAAGGGTGCATTGCTTTTGCATGGAGACTCATAGAATGGTTTATGTTGGAAGGGACCTCAAAGATCATCCAGTTCCAACTCCCCACCATAGGCAGAAACATCTCCCACTAGAACAGGTTGCTCAAGACCTCATCTGACATAGCCTTGAACATGTCCATCGAGGGAGCATCCACAACCTCCCTGGGCAACCTGTGTCAGCATTTCACCACTCTCATGGTAGAGAACTTCTTTCTAATAGCTAGTTTAAATCACCCCTTGTCATGGTTGGAAGGTTCCACCCTCTCAGCCCCCCCTGAAATCCACTGAACTATCTCAGCCAGCTGGAAGTTCAGGAATGAAGCTGCACCTTATAGCTTAGCACAAGTTTACAGACACAGATATACACAATATATAGACATATTTACAATTATATACAACTTAACCCACAGAAATTTAAAACCCTTCCCAAGCAACCAGACTGCTCAAGAAGGTTCCCAATCACCCCCCCCCCTTTCCCCCCTCATCCCTGATCTCAGAATTCACCTAAGTTCCATATAGCTCATGTGATAAATTTGCAGAGATGTGAGGGGAGATGTCAAAGGCCTCCTCTCTGCTGAATTAAGTTCCCAGCAGATGTCTGGCAGGTAAAAGTCACCCACAAGGACAAGATCTGAAGATCTTCAGAGTATCATAGTATCATAAGGGTTGGAAGAGACCTCACAGATCATCAAGTCCAACCCTTTACCACAGAGCTCAAGGCTACACCATGGCACCAAGTGCCACGTCCAACCTTGCCTTAAAGTGCCCCAGGGACGGCGACTCCACCACCTCCCCAGGCAGCCCATTCCAGTGTCCAATGACTCTCTCAGTGAAGAACTTTCTCCTCACCTTGAGCCTAAACCTCCCCTGGCGCAGCCTAAGGCTGTGTCCTCTTGTTCTAGTGCTGGCCACCTGAGAGAAGAGAGCAACCTCCTCCTGGCCACAACCACCCCTCAGGTAGTTGTAGACAACAATAAGGTCACCCCTGAGCCTCCTCTTCTCCAGGCTAAACAATCCCAGCTCCCTCAGCCTCTCCTCATAGGGCTTGTGCTCAAGGCCCCTCACCAGCCTCGTTGCCCTTCTCTGGACATGCTCAAGCATCTCAACGTCCCTTTTAAACTGGGGAGCCCAGAACTGAACACAATACTCAAGGTATGGTCTAACCAGTGCAGAGTACAGGGGCAGAATGACCTCCCTGCTCCTGCTGACCACACCATTCCTGATGCAGGCCAGGATGCCACTGGCTCTCTTGGCCACCTGGGCACACTGCTGGCCCATGTTCAGGTGGGTATCAATCAGCACCCCCAGATCCCTCTCTGTCTGGCTGCTCTCCAGCCACTCCGACCCCAGCCTATACCTCTCCATGGGGTTGTTGTAGCCAAAGTGCAGCACCCTGCACTTGGAGCTATTGAACCCCATCCCATTGGACTCTGCCCATGTGTCCAGGCAGTCAAGGTCCCGCTGCAGAGCCCTTCTGCCTTCCAACTCAGTCACATCTGCCCCAGCTTTGTGTCATCTGCAAACTTGCTGATGACTGACTCAATGCCCTCATCCAGATCATCTATGAAGATGTTAAAGAGGATGGGGCCCAGCACTGATCCCTGAGGGACACCGCTAGTGACTGGCCACCAGCTGGATGTGGCACCATTCACCACCACTCTCTGGGTCCGGCCCTCCAGCCAGTTCCTAACCCAGCACAGAGTGTTGCCATCCAAGCCATGGGCTGACAGCTTAGCCAGCAGTTTGCTGTGGGGGACAGTGTCAAAGGCCTTGCTGAAGTCCAGATAGACCACATCCACAGGCCTCCCCACATCCACCAAGCGGCTCACCTGATCATAGAAGGAGATCAGGTTAGAAAGGCAGGATCTGCCCTTCCTAAACCCATGCTGGCTGGACCTGAGCCCTTTGCCATCCCTTAGCTTCGCTCTTATCACCCCCAAGAGAACCTGCTCCATCAGTTTCCCTGGCACTGAGGTCAGGCTGACGGGTCTATAGTTCCCAGGTTCCTCCATCCGACCCTTCTTGTGGATGTGGACCACGTTGGCCATTTTCCAGTCTCCTGGGACCTCTCCGGTGAGCCAGGACTGCTGGAAAATGATGGAGAGCGGCTTGGCCAGCTCAGCTGCCAGCTCTCTCAGCACCCTGGGATGGATCCCATCTGGTCCCATGGACTTGTGGGTGTCCAGATGGCTCAGCAGGTCCTGAACTAATTCTTCATGAATTTCCAGGGGAACACACCGCTCCCTGACCCCATCCCCCAGTTCAAGAGGCCATTTGCCTCCTCCTCCTTCCTTACTGTTGAAAACTGAGGCGAAGAAGGCATTCAGGACCTCAGCCTTTTCTACATCATCAGTTATAGTATTCCCCTCCTGGTCCAGTAAGCAGTGGAGGCTCTTCTTGTCCTTCCTTTTAGTGTTGATAAATTTATAGAAGTGCTTTTTGTTATCCTTCACGGAAGTGGCAGCCTAAGTTCTAGCTGGGCCTTAGCCTCTCTAATTTTTTTTCTGCATAATCTGGCTACCTCCTTAAACACGTCAGGAGAAGCCTTCCCCTCCTTCCAGAGGTGATACACCCTCTTTTTTTCCCCCAATTCCTTCAGGAGCTGTTTGCTCATCCAGGCTGGTCGCCTCCCCCTGCGGCTCATCTTTCGGCACGTGGGAACTGCCAGTTCCTGTGCCTTCAAGAGCTCCTGTTTAAAGTAGGTCCAACCATCCTGGACCCCTTTGTTCTCAAGGGCTGCTGCCCAGGGGACTTCGGAAATAAGTTTCCTAAGCAAATTGAGGTTTGCCCTCCGAAAGGCCAAGGTGTAGGTTTTGTTGCAGTGCCTCCCTACCTCCCTGTATATTGAAAATTCCACTAACTCATGATCACTACACCCCAGGCAGCCTCCCACTGCCACATCTCCTACCAGCCCTTCTCTGTTGCACAGCAGCAGGTCAAGCTGAGCTTGACCCCTAGTAGGCTCACTTAACAGCTGGGACATGAAGCTGTCCTCCATGCACTCTAGAAATCTCCTGGACTGCCTCCTCTCTGCTGAATTAAGTTCCCAGCAGATATCTGGCAGGTTAAAGTCGCCCACCAGGACAAGGTCTGATCTTGAGACAGCCTCCAGCTGTTTGTAAAATATCTCGTCTGTTTCCTCATCCTGGTTGGGTGGTCTATAACAGACTCCAACCAGGATGTCAGATTTGTTTGTCCTCCCTCTAATTTTAACCCACAGGCTCTCAACCCCTTCATCCCTCACCTCAAGCTCAGTGGCATGGAGTGACTCCCTAATATACAGGGCCACCCCTCCTCCTCTTCTCCCTTGCCTATCTCTCCTGAAGAGATTATATCCCCCCAGTATAGCAGCCCAGTCATGTCTGTCATCCCACCAAGTTTCTGAAATGGCAACTATATCATAGTCCCCCTGGTGGACCAGGACTTCCAATTCCTCCTGCTTGTTACCCAAGCTGCATGCATTGGTGTAGATGCACTTCAGCTGGGCTCTCGATTCCCCAGTTGTCCCTAGTTTCCTTGCCACTCTCTCCTTCTCAGAGAGAGTAATTGCCTCACCCACCCCCTTCAGACCTAGTTTAAAGCCTGCCTAATGAGCCCTGCCAAGTCCATTGCCAGGACTCTCCTGTCCCTCCTAGACAATTGCACCCCATCACGATCAAGTAGGTCTGGCGCAGTAAAAGTTCCCCCATGGTCAAAAAACCCAAAATGCCGCTGCTGGCACCATCCCTTCAGCCATTTATTGATATTGTAGTTTCTGCTGTTCCTCTCTGTGAACTCCCCTGCCACAGAGGGAACTGAGCAGAACACCACCTGCGCTCCCACCCCATCTATCAATTTCCCCAGGGCCTTAAAATCCTTTTTAATTGCCCTGGTCCCCCTCTTTTCAATTTCGCCGCTGCCAGCCTGTATTACCAACAAGGGGTAATAATCAGAGGACTGGATTAGGTTTGGGATTCTCCTGGTGATGTCCCTAACCCGGGCACCAGGAAGGGAGCAGACCTCCCTGTGAGATGGGTCGGGACGACAAATGGGTCCCTCTGTCCCCCTCAAGATGGAGTCCCCGACAACTACAACTCTTCTCTTTTTCTTGTTTTTTGTGGAGCTAGTTACCACAGTTGGTGGTGACTGCTCCACCCTAGGCAATGTCTCAGTTGGATGCTCCTCATTGCTCTCACCCTCTGTACCCTCTGCATGCAGGGCCTCATACTTGTTGTGCAAGGGCAGAGGAGGAGAAGGAGAGGACTGTGGTGGATTTCTCTTACTACCCCTGACAGGGACCTGTACCCATCCCTCACTGTTTCCAGGGGCAACTTCCTCAGCAGGGGGGATCTGCAGAGCCTGCACCCACAGATCCAGCTCCCTTTCATTCTCCCTTATTGACCTGAGCCTGGACACTTCATCCTTCAGCTCGGCCACTTCATCCTTCAATTCCGCCACCAAGGTGAGAAGGAAGTTCACCTGCTCACACCTGGTGCAATTATTCTCCCCTTCCCCTTCTGCTGTCTTGAGACAGCCTCCAACTGTTTGTAAAATATTTCATCTGTTTCCTCATCCTGGTTGGGTGGTCTATAACAGACTCCAACCAGGATGTCAGATTTGTTAGTCCTCTCTCTGATTTTAACCCACAAGCTCTCAACCCCTTCATCCCTCACCTCAAGCTCAGTGGCAAGGAGTGACTCCCTAATATACAGGGCCACCCCTCCTCTTCTCCCTTGCCTATCTCTCCTGAAGAGGTTATATCCCCCCAGTATAGCAGCCCAGTCATGCCTGTCATCCCACCAAGTTTCTGAAATGGCAACTATATCATAGTCCCCCTGGTGGACCAGGACTTCCAATTCCTCCTGCTTGTTACCCAAGCTGCGTGCATTGGTGTAGATGCACTTCAGCTGGGCTCTCGATTCCTCAACTGTCCCTAGTTTCCTTGCCACTCTCTCCTTCTCAGAGAGAGTAATTGCCTCACCCACCCCCTTCAGACCTAGTTTAAAGCCTGCCTAATGAGCCCTGCCAAGTCCATTGCCAGGACTCTCCTGCTCCTCCTAGACAATTGCACCCCATCAGGACCAAGCAGGTCTGGTGCAGTAAAAGTTCCCCCGTGGTCAAAGAACCCAAAGTGCCGCCACTGGCACCATCCCTTGAGCCAGCTGTTGATGTTATAGGTTCTGCTGTTCCTCTCTGTGAGCTCCCTTGCCACAGAGGGAACTGAGCAGAACACCACCTGTGTTCCTGCCCCGTCTATCAACTTCCCCAGGGCCTTAAATTCCTTTTTAATTGCCCTGGTGCCCTTCTTCTCAATTTCATCCCTGCCAGCCTGTATTACCAGCAAAGGGTAATAATCAGAGGGCTGGATTAGGTTAGGGATTCTCCTGGTGATGTCCCTAACCCAGGCACCAGGAAGGGAGCAGACTTCCCTGTGGCTGAGTCTACTCTGCTTGATTTCCAAAGTGTGTGTGTGGGGGGGGGAACACCCAAACCATCACAGTCCCCTTCAGATGCTGAAAGGCCACTACAAGGTCTCTTTGAAGCCTTCTCTTCTCCAGGTTGAAGAGCCCGAACTCTGTTAGTCTGTCCTTATAGCAGAGCTGCTGCTGCCCTCTGAGCATCTTCACAACCCTCTTCTGGAATCACTGCAACAGTTCCATATCCTTCTTGTGTTGGGGGCTCCAGAACTGCACACAGCACTCCGGGTGGGATCTGAGCAGAGTAAAGGGGAAGAATCTTCTCCCTTGCCCTGCTGGCCACACTGCTCTTAATGCAGCTCAGGACACAGTTGCACTCACACAGCAGGTTCATGTTGAACTTTTCATCACCCCAGACCCCTATGTGCTTTTCCTCAGGCAACTCCCCACCCAGCCTGGATTTGTGCTTGGGATTGCACTGACTTAGGTGCAGGACTTTACACTTGGCCTTGTTGAATGGCATGAGGTTATCCTGGGCACACATCTGCAGCCTGTCCAGGTCCCTCTGGGTGGATCTCTGCCCTCTAGCAAGTTAACTGTGCCACACAGCTTGATGTCACCTGCACACTTGCTGAGGGTGCACTGAATTCCTCTGTCCATACCACTGGCAAAGATGTTAAAGAGCTCTGGTCCCAGCACTGACCCCTGAAGGACATGACTGGTCTCCAGGTGGACCTCATGCTGTTGATCACCACTCTCTGCTTGCCACCATCCAGCTGATTCCTTATCCAGTTACTTGTCCCTTTGAACATGTAAGCAAAAAAAAATCCCAGTGCTTTTCTCAATGAACTGGTTGGTTCCTTCGTGGCTTTGTTCAGAGGATCCATAAAAGAACCACCTCTCCTGCAAAAGCAGATGGAGACAAAGAGGTTGAATTAAGCATTGTCAGAGCACTAAAAGGTCATCAAAAAGACATTAACTCCACCACCAGTTCTGGGGTGAATAAAGGGAGAGCTACAATTTCAAGAAAATATTTGTGATGGTTATCAGAAAAAAAATATATTCAAGATGAACAATGGAACAGATACTTCTAGAAGGAAGTTTTCACACAGAAGTAAAACCAGAGTCAGCCCAAGGAAGAGTAACTCCAGCTATGGACAAAACACAGGTAAGGGCCTCAATAAAATGGGTTAGTTACTGTCATCTATCCATGTTCCACAGAGCTTTCTATTCCTTTCCATTGCTGTTTGTTTGGCTTTTGTGAATTCTCACCACTTCAAGAGTTATTCCAAGCCTTGGTCATAGTTTTAGAGGAACAGAGAGACTATTTCAGACAAGAAGGGGTGACAGCCTTTGAAAACAAAACCAAGTGGATGCAAAGAGGAACGGATTGCAAGCTTATAAACCAAGCACCAAACACAGATTCAGTGATTGCATTGGGTTAGAAGGGACTCTCAAAGGTCATCTTGTCCAAGCCCTCCACAAGCAGCAGGGACAGCTCCAACTAGACCAGGCTGCCTAAGGCCACAATAAGTCTGATCTTGAATGTTTTCAGGGACAGGATCTCAATCACAACCTGATCTTGTATTTCATCACCCTCATTGCACAGAGCTTCTTCCTGCTGTCCAACCTAGCTCAGCCCTAGTCCAGTTTCAAACCATTGCCCCTCATCCTATACCCACAGGCCCATCTGAACAGTCTCTCCCCAACCCTTCTATAAGCCCCTTTCAGATACTGGAAGGCTACTACCTAAAAGCCTTCTCTTCTCCAGGCTTAAGAGCCCCAACTCTTTCAGCATGTCCTCACAGGAGAGCCGATGCAACCCTCTGATCATCCTTTCTGCTACATTCTCTGCAGTGCCAGGTCTCATGGTTATCCTGTTCGTCTCTAAATCCATGGTGCTCCCCAGATCAATGGTAGGCTTCTTGCATCAGAAACGCTCTCCAAAAACCTTCTTCTGGTTTGGAGCAGGAGCTCTTCCTTCAAGCTGGAACAGCCATTTGCAGTGGGCGCTGTCGTGCACCAGTTTTCTTCAGAGCAAAGCTTTGTGTACCTTAATAGCAGGAAACCTTTCCCATTTCCAACACATAAACTGTACTGCTCAGCTTTGCTAACTCAACTTTAGCTGACTAATGGGACTAACTTCTTCATATGCCAACCTGCTGTCACCTGCAAACTCTCTGAAGTCAGCCACCTCTCCCTCATGCAAAGAAAAAGATGTTGTGCAGGGGCTTGAACAGGAATTGAATCTTGCTTCTTACAGCTAAACACAGAAGAGCTCAATCTAAGTAAGGAGGCCAAGCACCCATAGATGACTTAATCCTGCCTAACCAGGGGGGCCACTAGGCCCCCCTGGCCTTTAGATCCCACTCCCATTCACCCAGTGTGCACCATGGGAACTCACCACTGATGACAGAAGAAGGATCCCTCAGCCCAAATGGGCAAACTTAGGGCTCCTGCCTTTCCTGGGGTGGTTTAAATAGGGGAGTGGGCAGAGAGGGCAAAGTGGTCACACCTGGGGTAGGAGGACACTCCAACAGAACCCAGACCAAAAAGGGGAGTGGGCAGGGAAGGCAAAATGTTCACACCTGGGGTGGGAGGAGACTCCAAAAGAACCCAGATTAAAAAGGGGAATGGGCAGAGAGGGCAAAGTGGTCACACCTGGAATGGGAGGAGACTCCAACAGAACCCAGGTGCTGTGGGTTTGGAGAAAAAAAGAGAGAAATATGATGTGGGGTGGTAAAGGGGCAGATAAGGTGGAAAAGGAGAGGTGATGCTGAAAGGATGGAGATGGAGAGAAAAAGGATGGAGATGAAGAGGAAGATGGGGGGGAAAGGATGGAGAGGAAAGGAAGGAGACAGAAAGAAAAGGAGAAAGAGGGGGATGGAGATAGGAGATGGAGGAGAAGAGGGATAAAAATGAAAACTGGACTGTAAGGGAAAAAAAAGAAGAGAACTAAAAAGTGGTCCTGCTCTGGCAGGGGGGTTAGACTGGATGATCTTTCAAGGTCCCTTCCAGCCCCTAACATTCTGTCATTCTGTAATATGCCTCAACCTAAAACCTGATTTAAATATTCCTGCACTAGAGTGAGTCATTCCTTCAGTTTTACCTTAGCCTTTGCTTATCTGGACAAAACTGAGAAGCTTTAAGTAGATCAAATCTTCAGATAGATCTTCATAACTAAGGTTTGTGTTTTACTTCTCCTCCTAAAGTGTTTAGGAGACAGTGCCTTAAGATGAAGTGTTTGTTTTTTCTCCTTCTATTGATTTAATTAAGTACATTCTGACAGCAAACATCCCAATAACAACAAGAACTTTTGAGCTGGCTGAAAGTTTTCCAGCAGCAAGAATTCTACTTGGAACTCAGCTCACAGAAACTCAGTTCTTTACTGGCAAGGGACAGTATCCACTGAGGCAGTGTTTATGGTGGTTTGATGTTTTCTTTTCCTTATTCATTCTTATTAAGGACTTCTCTTCCAGCACAACCCGTTTAACTGTCAAGCTCAGGACACCTTTTCTTCTCACATTCAGTATTGTTGCAATACAACACAAAAGCATGGAATCACAGAGTGCACTGGGTTGGAAAGAACAGAGAATCATGGAATCAACCAAATTGGAAGAGACCTCCAACCTGTCTCCATCCAGTGCAACCTAGCACCCAGCCCTCTCCAGTCAACTAGACCATGGCACCAAGTGCCTCATCCAGGCTTTTCTTGAACACCTCCAGGAACGGGGACTCCACCATCTCACATCATCCTGGGCAGCCCATTCCAATGCTAATCACTCTCTCTGTGAAGAACTTCCTCCTAACATCCAACCTATACTTCCCCTGGCACATCTCAGGGTATCCTAGTCCAATGCCCCCTGCAGTAAGAAAGGACATCTCCAACTAAATCAGGTTGCTCAGAGCCCAATCAAGCTTGACCTTGCATGAAGGAGGGTGTCACGATGAAGGAGGGTAAAACTTACCCCTAAAACATGACTGTGAAACCAGAGCTAGGCACAAACCTGAATAAATGGTCTTACCTCAAAACTGAAATACTCTTTCCCAGTCAACTCCAGTTAATATATGCTATTAAAAAATATTAACTTGAGACACAAAGGCCAGGTCAGATAAGGCTTTGAGCTACCAAGTCTATGGGAGGATGGAGGATCTCTAAGGTCCTTTCCAACTGAAATCTTTCTATGATTCTGTGATTCTAACCACTGTGAGGTGAAACAGGCTTGTTAAAAGGCTTGATTGGTGTGATACAAGATGAGAGCATGAATTCAATCACACATTTCTAGATTTCTTTAGGCAACCTTCTACTCCTGTCCTCTTCTGAAATGTGTTCTTACATGTTTCATGTTTACTAACTGCTCATAGAACTACTTCTGGAAGTTATAAGATGCTATGAAAAACAATCAAAAATATTGCTCTTCTTTCTGCATGGCTGTCAGCCATGAAGGGTCAGGAAGGGCTTGAGAGTACTCTCAAGGAGAAGGATTTGGGGCTGTCAGTTGATGAAACACTCAAGTGTGAGCCAGCAATGGTCACTGGCAGCCCACAAGGCAACTGTATGCTGGGCTGCATCAAAAGTGTGACCAGCAGGATTGAGGAAGGGGATTCTGACCTGCTCTGCTGAGACCCCACCTGGAACACTGTGCCCAGTTCTGGTGCCTCCAGCACAAGAAGTACGTGGAGCTAGGTGCAGAGGAGGCCACAAAGATGATTAGAGGGCTGGAGAACCTCCCCTATGGAGACAGGTTGAGAGAGTTGAGGCTGTTCAGCCTGGAGAAGGGAACGTTCTTGGGAGACCTTAAATCAGGTTCCAGTACCTGAAGTGGACTACAGGAGAGCTGGAGAGGGACTTTTTACAAGGGGTTGTAGTGATAGAACAAAGGACAATTGCTTTGAGCTGGAAGAGGGGAGATTTAGACTGGAGAATAGGAAGAAATTCTTTAGAGTGAGGGTAGTGAAGTGTTGGGATTCTATAGAATCACTACATTTAATATTACTATTCCCAACAGTGAGGCAGTGGAACAGGTTGTCCAGGGAGGTTTTGGATGCCCCCTCCCTGGAGGTGTTCAAGCTTATAGGTTGGACTGGATGATCTTGGAGGCGTCTCCCAACCTGAATGATTCTAAGATTCTATAAGGCCAAGGTGGA